>NC_041399.2:83850931-84219681 GCF_900747795.2 Erpetoichthys calabaricus | reverse complement strand
TAAAGCACTCAATTCACTTAATGCTGTGGAAAAGGAAAATGATGTTCAATTATGTTGTATACAAACATAAACTACAGAAGAGAGTAAAATGTAGCAACAATGTATTGCACTAATACTTGTGTGAGATGTCCCATCATTCTCAGCAGTTAAAATAAGGCTACAGACCGATTAAAAAGGTTAAATCTAGATTACAACCTGCAGCATCATTTCACATGTCACAATCACAGAGTTTAGTTTTTATCTAGGATTCACATTCAACTGTGCATTTGTGTGCATGCACTGGCACCCCATGTAAAGTTGTTTCCTGCCTTGTGCCCAGTGCTGCCAGGATAGGGTCTGGCACCCATGACCCTGAATTGGAGTAAACAGGGTGAATGAAGTATGGATATATAATTGCATTTTCATGGTGTTTAACCGTTTACAAAGACAGATAATTTTACTTTCAGTTGTCTGCCGAGTATTCTGAGCCATGCAATAGGTACACTATACAAATTAATAATTATTTCTTATGGTATTTTTACTCACTTTAACAAATTGCTCACAAGTCTCAGAGATTTCTGTCAAAACCCGAAGCTGGTGTAGCGATGCTTGCTTGTACACAATCTGTCTTGAGTAGCAGCCTGCATCTTCACATGGAGAAATGCGTAGTCGATCTTCTGAATTGTGCCCAACTACAGTTATACCTTTAGTAAAAGGCAAGGTTAAAAATGGTATGATTGCAAATGAGAACAATAATTAACAGCATTACCAGCTATGAAGTTAATTCTATTACAAATACGTTCATCTGCATTAGAAAAGGTAAGTGATAAGGTGTGTGCTTGGGCCAACTCGGAGAAATGTTGGCATGTGTGAACAGGAGAGCTTTTTTTTAGAGAGATGGGCTAGCTCTTGGACATTGAACAGAAGTTTGTAACAACATCATACTATAAATTTAAAAATTTGTATAATCAAACACAACATTAGACTTTTCAAAATATAAAATTACTCACAATGCCCATCCCAAGTACGTAAACAGGGAGAAGGGCACTTTGCAGCTCATTGCTCTCCTGCTCTGTTTCACTCTCCTGTATGTTAGTTAATCCAAATGGCTTTCCTATTCTTGGCTGCTGGTCCTGAGGCACCCAGATATTGGTGGTTTCTTACTAAAAAACTGACTCGCTCTTTTCATGTTTCAGCTTAGTTCTTTTAGGACTAACTGGACTCACACCAGTGAAGTAAGACTATATAAGTCAAATAGGGCAGTAATGGCAGATGTGTGAGCTTCCTGAGATAGTTGAAATTCTACAAAATGCCAAACCATGAAATATGTTAGACTGAATAGTATAAAGCTTACATTTATACTGTGCTGTAAAAGCACTTGAAGGTGCCCTTAACAAGAGGGCAAGCTTATTCACTGCTGAATGCCCAACTTCACTTACGGTACACAATAAAAAACAAAAATCTGAATTGATTATACAATTATAACTGTGACTTGTCATAAAAAAAGTTAACAGAGTTCAATGAGTATATCATTAGTGCAGCACTGGATGGTCTTGTTCCATTGCTTCTAATAAGAAATAATTACTAACAAAGTAATTGACGGATTAAACTAAAATCAATAACAAACTGTCATCAGGCAACAAAGTGGCATGGTGGGCAGCATTGCTCCTTCACTGTTCCAAAGACCTTGGTTTGATTGCCAACATGTTCCTGGGTCTGTGGAGTTTACACGTTCCTCTACATTCATGAGGGTCTTTTTAGGTACTCCATTTTCTATCTTCATCCCAAGGCCATGCAATTTAAGTTGACTAGAGTCTACAAACTCATCTTGTATGAGTGAGGGCATATTAGAGTGTGCCCTAAGTTTGAATTGAGTCCCATCAAGAGTTTGTATCTACTTTGTGCACAATATCGCAGGCATGGCCTCCAGCTACCTAAGACCCTGTATTTGAATAAGCTGGATCAGAAAATGGATATAAAAAGTTTGTATCTAAAAAATTAGTGGAAGTATAAAAGAACTAGATAAGTAAAAAAAAAAATTTACTTACATAGTTTCATACTGTTACTTAATAGTAAAAAAATAATTATAACATTACAATTTTACTATTATGAACTTTAAAAACCAAATTTGAAGGAAAACGTGTGGATATACATACGCATTTGTTTTTTGTGTTTTTATTGAACATTATTTTACATTTTCTTTTTGAATACTTGTCAATGTTCCATAATCTTGTATTTAAACTAGCAGTTTTTGAAAATGAATAAATAAATGAATCTTTATACATGTCTACAATATTGTAACTTTAAAAACAGAAAGTGTAAGAGAGAATGATTTTAACTTAAACAATGAAAAAGAAGAAGTCGGCACAGTAGTGCAGTAGTTAATGGTACTGTTACATAGTTACAACAAATAGGTTCAATTCAATTTTGTTTATTTTACAAATCTCTCCCATTCTGGGTGTATTGTTTTTAAATTCTCCAGTTTCCCACCACATCTCAACAACCATAATGTATGTCAGGTAAACTGGTTTTCTAAATTGACCTGATAACAGTGTGTGCATCAGTGTATCCTTCATTGAGTACTAAGCAGACTTAGCTCCTACCTTGTAACTCATACTACTGTTACAGACTTTGGCTTCCTGTTACTTATTATTATTATTATTATAATAACAAGGATAAAAGAAATCTAACAAAAACACTAAACATGTATAACAGGGTACAACACGTTAACCTAAAATTTAAGAAAATCTTTCTTATTTGGGAAAAAAATTACATCTGTTAGAATTGAAAACACTAGGACAGTGAAGCAATGAAATCACATGTACTTCCTGACATTTTTTTGCCTCAAGATAAATGAAAGACTTACTAATTATTTTAATTCTGCAAACAGTATGTTTCATTGCAGGCACCTTTTAAGTTTAATTCTGTTTACTGTTTGTGTACGCTTGTTCTGAGAGGGTCTTTTCTCTAACTTTGTGTTGTGGGAATCAACAGCTGTTTTTACAATGTTAACTGACCTACTTCAGGATAAGAATCCATGTCACAATGAACAGGGAATGGGTCCACTCCAAACTCTTCACCATCTGGATCAATAAGGTATACTCCAGGCTCAAGTACTCCAGCATTTTTAAGGGAAGAGCAGGATTTAAGTACTAAAATGAAAATGAAAGAAAAATGTGAAAATTTAAAGCTGGCAATAAATTATTACATGACAAATAAAAAAGAAATATCAAGAAAGAAATTTGTTACTTACTTGAAGTTATGAAATGAATAATAACTTATGGGTGGTATGGTGATGCAGTGATAGCGCTGCTGCCTCACAGTTAGGAGACCTGGGTTCGCTTCCCGGGTCCTGCCTGTGTGGAGTCTGCATGTTCTCCGCGTGTCTGTGTGGGTTTCCTCCGGGTACTCCGGTTTCCTCCCACAGTCCAAAGACATGCAGTTTAGGTGCATTGGCGATTCTAAATTGTCCCTAGTGTGTGCTTGATTTGTGGGGGTGTGTGTGCACGCCCTGCGGTGGGCCGGCGCCCTGCCCGGGTTTTGTTTCCTGCCTTGCACCCTGTGTTGGCTGGGATTGGCTCCCTGTGACCCTGTAGTTAGGATATAGCGGGTTGGATAATGGATGGATGGATAATAACTTATGACACTATATGGGAAAATACAAATACAACTATTTACTACAATAATACTTATCTATATATTGTTTGTCAAGGAATAAAATTTCATAAACAATATATTTACATGAGCCAGACATGGATGTTGAATTCTAGTCTTGAAGATCTGTGTTTTTTTAACGTATCCATTTTTTTAACTCATTATCTTCCTTAAAGATAATAGGAAAATCAAAGCCCACGCTGGCAGCATCTGACCATAGCAGACGCCAATCATGGTAAGGTTGTTAGGCCCGCAAATAGCACATTAACTTACACAGCCATAGACACATGTTCGGCTACATTATCTAAAATGTATGTTGTCAAAGTGATCAGTGTTCTTGTCTCAAACATCAAGGGAATCAATGCATGTGAGTTTTCTCCTGGTATTTCAGTTTCCTACAGACACATAAATCAGGCTGAGTGTTGATGCTACACTAGTTTAGCATGGATTAAATGTAGATGTCTGTAAGTGTCTGCCACCCTGCAGAATGACAGTTCCTGACTTGAAACCAATACGTTTGCCTCTTTGTATCCACATAATTAAAAAACATGGTTAAAAAATGAAGGATAATACAATAGAATTTAAGAACAATATTGACATTGCTTTCTTTTTCCTTGAAGGGCAAATCATAGTTGGGGTATCTATAACATTGATTTAAGACCAACCATTAAGAGGATGGTACAGACTTTTTCACCCCTATGTTTGCTAGCACCAACCCTATCTTGATTTAGTGGATGAACAACCTCGAAGAAATCCCTCCAGTACTGCAGTCAGATGTCAGGCACTCCACTGCACCTCTAAAGAAGACCGTTATAGCATCACAACCAGATAGGATATCACTGATATCCTGAAGGATGGTAACACCATCATTCACTCCTTGTTGACCTGTCTCTTTACAAGTTGTATCAACATAGTAGAGATACCGGAGCAATAAGGAATTTTGACCACGATCTTCATCCATAATAAGGGTGAGAAAAACAAACTCTGGAACTACTGTCTGATCTGTCTCCTCCAGGTTATCTATAGGGTCACCACCAAAGTCATAATCAAGTGGATTAAAAAGTATCTGGAGGAAGAGTAGTCAAGTGAACACAGAGGCTTTTGGGGGAAACTAGCACTACATGAATAATATCCAAACAGTAGCAAGCCTCATCGATGCCTCCCTTGGGGTCCTCCTATTGCTATAGAAACCTTCTGCCCGATGCACAAGAGGAAAAACAAAAGCTGGTTATATACCACTTTTATATGCAAACATAAAAGTTAATAAATCTACTACTCTCTCTTACAATTCCATATATTAATTGGAAAGATAAAATGAAGATGAAGACCACTGTCACCTTTGATTACTGACTTTAAAGTTAATATTGTCGAAAAAGTACATTATCAGATTAATTAAGAGTTTTCAAAACTCAAAACTCTATTACAAAAGTACCTTGGAAAAACTACAGCCAAGCAACAAAATACATAAAAATCAGGGCTTCATAGGCATAGGCAAAAATTCGTGCCAATAGACGAAACAAAAAGAATTTGCTTCTCTATAAAGACTACCCCCACACTCCAGCTACATGAAAGCATTGCTTATACTTGTTCTCACCTGTAAACTCATCAAAAAATTTCTTGTGTTCTGCTTCTTCTTTACAATGCTGGCTATTATTCCCCTGGGCCCAGACAGCTGTTGTCCCATTTTATTAAAGAGCAGTCACTTCAGCAATTAGGAGGTCTGTGGCAACCAGTTAACAAGGCTACCTGTTCACCTTAATGACCAGCAGAGCCCATGCAATCCTAAATAGAGAATAACCAAACTGATTCCTTCACAAATCTACTTTCAGGTTGGCAAACGGTAACTCTTTTTGAATGCATGATCTTTAATAACTCAAGGTATAGCTGCCCAGTTACCATTTTCACTCCCTTTCACAAATGATCCCATTGCTGTAATTGTTCTGAGCATTACCCTTCACAAACACCCAGAACTCTCTTTTGTGATTGTCTACAGCAGGTTATACATTAGCTAAATGTGTGTGTGTGTATTTTTAAAGCAGTAACATCATTATTATGAAAATATTTCTTATGTAGTTTTAATTTTAAAACTCAGTATGTTTGTTGGGAGATGTAGTAGTTAGTACTGCTTCTACACAGGATAGGAGATTTGGTCTGAATTCACTCCCAGTGAAGTCCTTGAACACAATTTACACATTCTCTCTGAATTTGCTTTTGAGTATTCCACTTTTCTCCTCACATTCCAAAAGCAAGTATGCCAGTTTAATAGGAGACTCTAACTTGACCCTATAAGAGTAAACTGTTAATATTTGACTGAATATGAGCTGCAATGGGCTGGTACCCTACCCAGGCATCTAGTAGTGCCAGAATATGGTTTGGCTCCCCATATTAGACAATACAAGAAGACAAAATAGCAAGAATAGACAGTGTTCATTTGTTAGTTTTCTCTAGAACCACAAAAAAGCCACAGTTGCATTTAGACTGCTATGTTTGAAGAATGTGCAAATTCAATTTTTCTTAGCCTAAAATATATTAATAGTTTTAGCTACATACCTTGGCAATGGACAGCTGCTCTCTCCTTTGTGCTACATTTGGATCCTCTTCTATTCTCACAATCATCCAGTGATTTTTCATGTCCTTTACACTTCATGTATGAAATAATCACAGGTGACTCATTATTCGTTTTGATTCTGCAAAACAGCAGGTTTAATTTTAAATACCTGTCATTGGTTGTCTTATTTGAAATTAAATAATACTGAGTAATGAAATCCTCCTAAAGTGTCTGCTTTATTTAAATTCAACGGGATTAGCTTGGTGCTAGCAGCTGTGAATCATTCCCCTGGCCTTGTCACTCACTGTCTGCATGTTCTCCCCAAGTATGGATTTGCCCCTGGATACTCTAGGTTGCTCTCAAATCTCAAAGTATCTAAACTTCTTCAGTACAGGTTGGTCCAGATCTAATTATGCAACTGTTCGACTGACAACTGTTTCCCCGCCATTTTGGAATGCAGGGCAGGTTCTGCCATCTATCGTCAACAAAAAGAATTTTAAGTGAAATCTCTATGTGCAGGGCAGGTGCTGTGAATTCTCTATGTAATAAACTTAATAAGTTATAGCGTAATGAAAATTGCATAATTAGATCTGGTACACCCTATATGAGCCAATATGGGTATGTGTTTGAGAATGCCCTGCAATGAAATGGCATCCTATCTAGGGTTGGAGTTGTGTTTATTGTTCCAGGGAGGCTGGAACAGGCTTCCCACAAACCTTTAATTAATTACAAGGACTCAGAAAAAGAATTTATGGATATTAATTCTGCATATTCTATCACTTCAAGTGTACAACTCTTATGGGTCAATGGGGTCAACACTGCTTCAGCAGATAACCTATAGTCAATTTGCTAGAGCTATACAAGGTAACATAACATGTTTGTCTGTTCTGCAGCTGAGCTTTGAGCAAAAGTCCAAAGTTTGATGCCAAGTATTGGATGAACCAAAGTAGCTGGTAAACCAGACGTATGTTATAAAATCCCCAGTTTTTTATTTTAATAATTTCTATGGGAATTTCTAACTTGAATAGATATAACTCAACATAGATTGGCATTTGGCTTAGAATATAATTTTGCCTTTACCCAAATACTGAATGATTACAGTATTTTTACTGAAGATTACATTCCAAATTATTTTTAACCAGTCTATCATACCATTGCATCTATCTGTATATAGAACCTATCCAAACTGCTGATCATTGTCAAGGTTACCAATAGTATTTGAAACATGGAAAACAGCTGGTCCTGAAATGGAACATCTATCTTTAAAAGGGATTCTACAATTCCTGTAAGAGCAACGCTTGGCATCTACATACAATATAAACAGACCCAATTTTTGAATAATTCTGAGTAAATAATTTTTTCTAACAACTGATATTTTGAATTTTGGTGGTAAGTAGGCCTCAGTTGACCAAGCCATCTAAAGATGTTTTGCCTTTCCCTGTACTGAAGTCTTTCTCATCTTGACCCTCTTCATTCTAGTAACAATGTAGTATGAAGCAGGACTCCCTGCTTTATTGCAAGATTATATTTCTTGTTTTCCAAACCAATATTTTTTTCCTCCACCAAACAGTTGTGATGCACAGGATACAAACAGTACATAATTTTGCATAGCTATGGGTTTGTTAAAATTTAATGGCTGCTTTCTGGTAGGGAGATCAACCTCTAATGAAAATCTATTAGAAATAAGGAAACCAAAATAAAAAAAAAACATGACCAAGATCAATAAGATCTGTAATTATACATATAAAACTGCTTCCTGATCCTCACATCACCTTTCTGATTACCTGGGAGACACAACTAACAACATCAAGGACAGAAATCCTGATGCTCTAAAGCAGGGGTAGGCAACGTCGGTCCTGGAGTGCCACAGTATGTGCAGGTTTTTGTTCCAACCCAGTTCCTTAATGAGAACTCAATTATTGCTGATGAAGCACATATTGCTTAAGTGACATTTTAATGCTTCATTTTAGTGGTCTCGCTTGTTAAGGTTCTCCAACCTTAATTGCTTATTTCAATCTTAAACTGCTGCATTCAGTGTTTTAATTGCTCCTTATTAGCAATAAGATGTAAAACAGGGGTAGGCAATGTCGGTCCTGGTGAGCCGCAGTGGCTACAGGTTTTCATTCAACCCAATTGCTTAATTAGAAACCAATCATTGCCAATCTCAGACCTTATTTAATTTTATGGCTTGTTAGTCTGTGCAATGTAAGGCTTTTATATCATAGATTTTTTTCCTTTCCAAGGATATCATCCAAATGATTTGAAGCCTAAAACAGATCATTTTCAGTCTGTCACATTTTTCTATTAAGTGTTTTATTAAATCAAACCGTGCATGATGAACACACACAGATGTAATTGGAAAAAAGCTAGCTGGAGAGCTGCTGGCTGCTTTGTCTTTTACATCTTATTGCTAATAAGGAGCAATTAAAACACTGAATGCAGCAGTTTAAGATTGAAATAAGCAATTAAGGTTGGAGAACCTTAACAAGCGAGACCACTAAAATGAAGCATTAAAATGTCACTTAAGCAATATGTGCTTCATCAGCAATAATTGACTTCTCGTTAAGGAACTGGGTTGGAACAAAAACCTGCACATACTGTGGCACTCCAGGACCGACATTGCCTACCCCTGCTCTAAAGAGTTAATTTTATTCGGAATACCTCTGCAATAAATGGAGACCCAAATGAATCTCCGGGCCACCTTCCTTTTTGCCTTTATTTGTAATGTAAGTTCTCCAAAAGAACTGTAAAACACGGTGGTTTCCCACCAGGTTTCCATGTTTCACACCAAACAAGTTTTAGTTTTCCATTTATCTACTAGCATCCATTTTTTGGTATTCAATTTATATTTTTTGTTTGGCTAATTTAGTAAATGTTTCACTTTTTAGCAACCAGTACTAGAGTTTGGTACTCTGAGGCAAATAAAAATTTGAAAGGAGCTATATAAAAAATGTAGTATTGCTAGGTACCAAAAATACATTCTACCTTCCACAAACATAGTGCTAAGGTATTCTTCTAAGGTGAACCCACACGCTTATTATACATGCTATATCTAAAACCTAACATAAAGATCCTTCACACTATTTTATCATTAGTTCAACTTCAGAGTTAAGATAAACAAATTAGTGATAACATTTCTGGATAAGTTACAGAATTGCCTGTGTCAGATAGCTCCCCATATTAATATGGAGCTTGTCTGCTTCTGAAACCTGGTAGCCAAAGCCGGTCCAGTGAATCCCAGCTGGTGACATGCTACTGTTGCAGCCTTGTCATCCCATCCTTTTGAGCAGATTCCACCACGCTGGCCATTGTATTCAAGCTCAATCACTCCCTCCAGGAGGTTTCCACCTTTATGCAGGCTGATGTAGCTTGTGGAAACTGAAACAGGATTCATAAAAAGTTCAATCTCAGTGAGAACTTTCTGAGTTTCCAAATATGCAAAAATTAACCAAAATTTAAAATTGCAAAAAAGTGTGTTTCTCACAAGTATGTATGGCAATGCTACAAGACAAGCACAGATGGAAATTTAAACATTAAAAAATATTTTGAAAATGAAAGGCAATTTATAGATATTAAAGTCAGGTCATCAGGTTTGTAAAAATACTAAATTACCTACATAATGTCTCCAGTGGTGGATGACAAATATTTTCTGGTATCAGAAAGAAATGTGACATACATAATTATTCATATGTTACCTTTTAATTGTGAATTCAATACATACACAATAAAAGCACATCTGGAAGTTAGACAACACTAAAATGGGTGACAGGATAAAGTCATGAAAAGCCAGGATATTTCTAACATTTATTTTAATGCTACTAATCTGTGTAAACTTAAAATACACCACATTTATCCAGGTAAATAGCCATCCTGCTCTGCTTGGCATAATGGTTGGCTATGTTTTTACTGTGCACAGAGTCATGAAACATATGATTTATAGTATTGATGAAGACAAAATAAATTAGACAAAACAGATCAATACTGTATTTTATACCCATTTTAGTGCAGCCTATGAAATAATCTTGCATATAAAGCATTTTAATCTTAACAGATAAGTTTGATATATTTCAAGTGAAAGTTATTTTATTACAATTATGGTGCATATTAATTTGCCACATGAAATTGTGCTCTAAAGTGAAGCATTTTTGTAAATAAAAAAAAATGCCATGCTTGTTCTTGTGTTTTAAAATGGAGCTCAAAGGGGACCAGTCCAAACATGAAAACAAAAGTCTGAAAACTTGCGGAATATGCCCACTTTAAAGTGGCAGATATTTCAATTTAAGAAATTATGCCTTACAAATGTCTGAGGCATGTTTGTGACAACAACAATAAACTGAACGTAATACATTTTATCACAGATTCTTGGTACTATATTTATTCATGAAGTAAATATATGTGTCATGTTTACTTTTCTGCTCACAGAAGCCGTCATGGTTGGAGCTTTGACATTATCCACAGGCAGACCACCAACTGGAAGTTGTCATATGTCTTGCTATAGCTTAAGGCTGCGTATTTTTCTTCCTTTATCTTTCCAGTTCTGTTTCATCAACGGTCATGTTCTGCCATGGCAGGTAACAAACGATGCAATGCACAACAGTGTGCCATGTGTCTGATAAAGCAGCGCAACTGTCAGCATGCTATGAAATCATTTGATTTGAGCATGAATGTCCTGTCAAAACATCATGACTGCATGTAAAACTGTAATACTGAACAACCACTTTATGAAACATTTGCCCTATCTGCACTATTTGTATATTGCACTTATGCTTTCATATTGTATATTTTAACTGTTTTATTATATTACTATTCTTATTTTTTATCTTTTTATAATAAAATTAGCTTATGAAGGAGTTGTATATTGAATCTCATTCTACCATACAACAACAATAAAGGAATTCAATTCAATTCAACAGAAGAGAGTGTGTATTTACAGATGATTATGACTGGCTTCTCGATTTAGATTTCTAAGAGCTATCTTGGAGCTGTGTGCTGTTAGAATACTAGGATATATACTTGATATCATTATTATGATGAAATGCATTAAAGTACTGTGCATCCGGAAAATATTCACAGCGCATCACTTTTTCCACATTTTGTTATGTTACAGCCTTATTCCAAAATGGATTAAATTCATTTTTTTCCTCAGAATTCTACACACAACACCCCATAATGACAACGTGAAAAATGTTTACTTGAGATTTTTGCAAATTTATTAAAAATAAAAAAATTGCGAAAGCACATGTACATAAGTATTCACAGCCTTTGCCATGAAGCTCAAAATTGAGCTCAGGTGCATCCTGTTTCCCCTGATCATCCTTGAGATGTTTCTGCAGCTTAATTGGAGTCCACCTGTGGTAAATTCAGCTGATTGGACATGATTTGGAAAGGCACACACCTGTCTGTATAAGGTCCCACAGTTGACAGTTCATGTCAGAGCACAAACCAAGCATGAAGTCAAAGGAACTATCTGTAGACCTCCGAGACAGGATTGTCTCGAGGCACAAATCTGGGGAAGGTAACAGAAAACTTTCTGCTGCTTTGAAGGTCCCAATGTGCACAGTGGCCTCCATCATCCGTAAGTAGAAGAAGTTCGAAACCACCAGGATTCTTCCTAGAGCTGGCCAGCCATCTAAACTGAGTGATCAGGGGAGGAAGGGCCTTAGTCAGGGAGGTGACCAAGAACCCGATGGTCACTCTGTCAGAGCTCCAGAGGTCCTCTGTGGAGAGAGGAGAACCTTCCAGAAGGACAACCATCTCTGCAGCAATCCACCAATCAGGCCTGTATGGTAGAGTGGCCAGACGGAAGTAAAAGGCTCCGTAGTAAAAGGCACATGGCAGCCCGCCCGGAGTTTGCCAAAAGGCACCTGAAGGACTCTCAGACCATGAGAAAGAAAATTCTCTGGTCTGATGAGACAAAGATTGAACTCTTTGGTGTGAATGCCAGGCGTCACGTTTGGAGGAAACCAGGCACCGCTCATCACCAGGCCAATACCATCCCTACAGTGAAGTATGGTGGTGGCAGCATCATGCTGTGGGGATGTTTTTCAGCGGCAGGGACTGGGAGATTAGTCAGGATAAAGGGAAAGATGACTGCAGCAATGTACAGAGACATCTTGGATGAAAACCTGCTCCAGAGCGCTCTTGGCCTCAGACTGGGGCGACGGTTCATCTTTCAGCAGGACAACGACCCTAAGCACACAGCCAAGATATCAAAGGAGTGGCTTCAGGACAACTCTGTGAATGTCCTTGAGTGGCCCAGTCAGAGCCCAGACTTGAATCCGATTGAACATCTCTGGAGAGATCTTAAAATGGCTGTGCACTGACGCTTCCCATCCAACCTAATGGAGCCTGAGAAGTGCTGCATAGAGGAATGGGCGAAACTGGCCAAGGATAGGTGTGCCAAGCTTGCGGCATCATATTCAAAAAGACTTGAGGCTGTAATTGCTGCCAAAGGTGCATCGACAAAGTATTGAGCAAAGGCTGTGAATACTTATGTACATGTGATTTCTCCATTTTTTTATTTTTAATAAATTTGCAAAAATCTCAAGTAAACTTTTTTCATGTTGTCATTATGGGGTGTTGTGTGTAGACTTATGAGGAAAAAAATGAATTTAATCCATTTTGGAATAAGGCTGTAACATAACAAAATGTGAAAAAAGTGATGCGCTGTGAATACTTTCTGGATGCACTGTATGTATATTGCATTTTACAGATAAATTGTTAACTTAATTTAAATAATGTATACTGTTAATAATTAAACATGTTGGTGGCACGGTGGCACAGCAGTGGCGATGAGCTGGCACCCCTTCCATTAGTTGAATGAAGTGATAGTGATGACAATGTGAATTGGTTATCTGACGTTGACACAGATAGTGAAACTGACGCATATGGCACTGTACCACCGAACCACTGTGATATGCCTGGTCAGTCGCCTGAAGGTTCACCATGGTGCCAGTAGGTGCAAGGCAAAAAGGTAAAATGACTACAATAAAGCAGAAAGACAACAAAGACATTAGCTCAATAAGCACTGTTGACTTTGCAGCAACTGTCCTTCGTGTTATGGGATATGTGGAAGTCGTTAAGCCTTGTGCTGAGGTAGCCTATAATAACACGTCGTGTGTTGATTGTGTGGTTCATGCACTGCCATTCTACCCTCTCATGCTCAAGCAATAGAAAAATTTTATAAGAAAAGTGTGCAAAGAAACACACTTGTACTGTCCCAATTACAACACCTGGCTGTGCGTAGGGGACTGTCTCAAAACATGCTATCAGTGGACACTAGACATACAGTACCTTTCCTGCTATATTTATGTTGGTGTTTTGGTATTTACATGTTTCTGTTACATGTAATAACAAAGATTAAATGTTTTTGACACTTTCTGGGGATAAACATAACACTATGAAGTCTGCTCAAGTCAAATTATTTTTTTTTAAAAAAGTCAGTTAAGGAGACTGTTTGGTAATTAAGAACATTACCTGTATTATCCATATTACTAACCGAGAATGCTAAACCGGATGATGGACGCAGGCACATCCGGCAATGGGCCGTAGCTGCAAAAAGACGTACTGCGCAGGCGCAAAAACAGTCCGCATCCGGCAATGGGCCGTAGCTGCAAAAAGACGTACTGCGCAGGCGCAAAAAGAGTCCGCGAGGGTCGGCTGAGGAGCCGAGAAAGGCGGATAGAAGAGGGCGAGAGAGGCGGATGAGGGGCCGCGAGAGGCGGACAAGACCACAGAAAAAAGGAGTGAGCACAGGAAAAAATTGAGAAATGAGGCGCAAAGAGCACCGAAAAAAGGAAACGGCACATAAAAAAGTATTCAAACGCAAGCAAAGCACGAAACACATTGCACACGAAACTAGACCCAAAAAAAAAAAAAAGAGGCTCGCGCACAACAGCAAGGCACCCCCCCCCTACAGGCACCGGACGGGACACACACCAAGAGGGGGATTCAACAAGCCCATGGAACACAAAAAAAAGAACACAAAACCACCCCACAGACCCTACAAGCAAGGGACTGGACACACACAAAGAGGGGGATTCAACAAGACACAGGAACACAAAAAGAAAGAAGACGCTCGCGCGACAACAATCCTCAACCCCCCCCCCCCCACCCCCCCCCCACACACACACACACACACACATCCATAAGAAGTGACACCCAAAGCCACATATTCTAAAGTGAACATCAACACCTTCACACTAGACAGCATAGGTGTCAGCATTGGTGGATCTCCTTACAATAAAGCACTATTAACCGTTCAACTGCAGAAAAAGAAACATATTAACAGTGACTGCGATCCTTCTTATTACTTATCCATATTTCGCATGCTGAGAAAGAAACAAGTCATGAATACACGGTCACGGGTACAAAACGAAAAGGAAAGGATAACAGGAACAAACACACGAAAACGAAAGAAACAACAAAATAGACGGCTATGCAGCATAGGTGGATCTCATTACAATAAGGCACTATTAACCGTTCAATCGCAGAAAAGGCTCCATATTAACAGTGAGTGCAATTCTCCTTATTACTTATCCATATTTCTAAAAGAAAAAATGTCTCGACTCCAAAAACGCAAAGCTCAACTAAAGCTTCTAACTAACGATGTACCTAAAAGTAAAAACTTTATGAACTGCATTAGATCCTACAATGGTTCATTTGCTTTTGCATATACCGGAGTAAATATCAGGCCACCAAAAGGCAATGGCCCATACTACTTTCGCATATGTGCACAAATACTGCATCGCATTGGAACAGTGCACCCTGAAACAAATCAACAACGCAAATATGCACAAATCTACATCCTAGATCCACATGACGCAAACTATCAATCAAAGTGCTGCATCGCAACAGGCACGGATTCAAAACGAAACACCTCCCGTCTCAGACATACGTTAATGGCAGCGAAGGCTACAACGGGCTTCTCACACAGCCCAGGCAAATCGATTACAGCTCCAAAACAACACGTCCCAAATACTACATATGCAACAACGCGCCTCTCAAACGGCACAAGCAAAACATACACCAGGAAAATTCATTCGGATTAATGAATGTCATTTGCAATCATTGTCATTCAGTTCACTTCCCTGAAGAAACAAGTGGAAATACAAGTTATACATTTACACGTTGTTGTCAAAAGGGTCAAATTAGACTGCCTTCTTTACATTCATATACTGAATATCTACAGAGGCTTATAACTGACGATGTACCTGAAAGTGAAATCTTTATCAACTACATTAGATCCTACAAATCGGTATCCACTATGAACATTAACGGTGGCACTGCACGTGACATCCGTCTTGAAAAAATGTTGTTTATTGATGAATGTTCAATGGCATGAAGTCACTTACTCAACACCATTCATAAACTTCTACAAACGTTTATGAATAATAATATTCGATTTGAAGGAAAGGTACTTTTATGAGGAGGAGATTTTAGACAGTGATTAGCTATTCTTCCAGATGCCATGCACTCAGCTATTGTTCAGTGCACCTTAAAATACGCAGACAATTGGCATTGCTTTCAAAAGATACAGTTAGTAAAAAAGATACGATGTCCAGAACCAGATCATAACAATTGCTTATTACAACTGAGAGATGGTACACTCACCAATACAGCTGGACTTCAGGCACATATTATTACAATTCCTCAAGCCTTTATCTGCGACAACTTAGTTACAGAGACATTTCGAACAGCAATCTCATTAGACCAAATGCCCCTTTTAACACAACGCACTATATTATGTCCAAAAAATATTAATATGGAAAACATTAATACCCAAGTCATTCCATTACTTCCTGGAGAGACACAACTCTTTCTAAGCTCTGACAAACTTGACTCTGATCACAACAATAACCATCTTAAATGACCTTACAAGTTCTGAGCTGGAATTACCTTTTACACTTAAACGGCGTGTACAAAGAAATTTTCAAATAAACCTTTACACTGTGCCACACACTTTATTGTTTGCTTTCTATTTGCATCATCTACACCGTCACACTATTCTATATCTCATTCATACATCACGCTCTTTGTCATTCCCAACACCAGGGGTTGGCGAGCGAAGCGAGCAGGGGGCGGAGCCCCCTAGTAAAGTATAAGAACTGTTATTTTGCCAGGAAATGCTTCTATAAATCTGGTTATGACATCATTTTCCTCCTGTCTTTCCACTGGAGTAACAACAAACTACATTTGTTGATATGTATGTTTTAATTTTTTGCCTTGTGAGTTGTAATAAAGCGGCCTATCTTCAAGATGGCAATGGTGTGTTTTATTTCCATATCAATTGATTAGATTAATTATTGGAAATTTAGATGTTCATTTTTTTAGAAAATCAAGCTTAAGAATAAAATATTCTCATGCCTTGAGCCACTGGAGTTTTATAGCAGTATTTTACAAATATCTTCAAAAATTAAAAGTAACAAATTGGTATGTATGCACTTCAGTGTACCAATAGCATATAAAAAACATTGAAAAGAATAAAGTATAAACAGAAAAGTTATTAAAATTATACTTACCACTGTGTAATTTTGTTGTGGTAAACCTGGCTGAAAAACCATCAAGTTCTACAGAAGAATCCGATTTCATTACAACTGCTAGATAATTGGACCTTGTCCTGATTTGTGCAGGCATTTCTGAACCGCAAAACCTGTTTGGTTTCATGACACAAGAGTAAAATAAGAATGGCAGGGTTGCATAGTGGTTAGAGCTACTGCCTAACATTTCCTGGGTTCAATTCATTTATTGATGACTATCTCTGCAGGTTATTCACATTCACCTGCATCTGTTTGGCTCTCTTTGGCTCTCTTTCTTTATAATTCCTTATTCTGTCACTTATTCATCTCAGATTATTAATCATTGAACAATTCAAATCATTAATGATTTAAGTAATTAATCTAATTTATGTTAGAGATGATGGCTATGATTAAAAACATCTGTAAGACAAACCACGAAAAAGAGTGTTTACAAAAGAACTTGCAGTCATATCACTGAAATATCTGCTGAAAAACATATTAGTGCAGGGTGGGAGACAACAAGCCTGTTGTTGTTGGAAAACATTGCTTAAGTTTGCTTGCTTATGCAAACCATTCAAGAACTACACACAATGCTACTAACATGTATTATGATGTCATTAATTATCAACAATTAAGAAATGATTAGCATTATGTTTGAGTCACAGCAGTTGTAACTTTTAGTAATAATCATAGTACAGTAATCCCTCCTCCATCGCGGGGGTTGCGTTCCAGAGCCACCCGCGAAATAGGAAAATCCACGAAGTAGAAACCATATGTTTATATGGTTATTTTTATATTGTCATGCTTGGGTCACAGATTTGCGCAGAAACACAGGAGGTTGTAGAGAGACAGGAACGTTATTCAAACACTGCAAACAAACATTTGTCTCTTTTTCAAAAGTTTAAACTGTGCTCCATGACAAGACAGAGATGACAGTTCTGTCTCACAATTAAAAGAATGCAAACATATCTTCCTCTTCAAAGGAGTGCAAAGCAAGCAGTCAAAAAAAAAATCAATTGGGCTTTTTGACTTTTAAGTATGTGAAGCACCGCCGGTACAAAGCTGTTGAAGGCGGCAGCTCACACCCCCTCCGTCAGGAGCAGGAAGAGAGAGAGAGAGAGAGAGCCACAGAAAAACAAAGTCAAAAATCAGTTAATTAAGTATGCGAAGCACCGTGCAGCATGTCCTTCAGGAAGCAGCTGCACACAGCCCCCCTGCTCACACCCCCCTACGTCAGCGCAAGAGAGAGAGAAAGTAAGTTGGGTAGCTTCTCAGCCATCTGCCAATAGCGTCCTTTGTATGAAATCAACTGGGCAAACCAACTGAGGAAGCATGTACCAGAAATTAAAAGACCCATTGTCCGCAGAAACCCGCGAAGCAGCGAAAAATCTGCGATATATATTTAAATATGCTTACATATAAAATCCGCGATGGAGTGAAGCCGCGAAAGGCGAAGCGCGATATAGCGAGGGATCACTGTAATAATAAATTGCTAAAAAGGAACTAAGATAGAATGATGTTTTGCAATTAAACTAGGGTACAAATACTTATAGAAATTTGCTGTGGCCTGATTGATACACAGTATATTTTCTTCTTTGTTATTTGTTACTGATCATATTAGTGTTACATTTGTATTTTAATGCTATGTCTGGTGCCCAAATAAATTCACCTTCTGTGAACTGCATGGCATGAAACAAAAACTGGGTATGTTTAACAGTTCCAAGACTTTCAACAACAGTACTTAATTATAGATACAATCTAACATCCAAACTTATCACCTGCCCAGCTCTTGATCTGCAGGAGTTTCTCCATCATAGATGGTGACATAGTCATACTCGCAGCTTTTGTGGTCCTCTAGTACAAAAGAATGGAAAGTTAGAGTGATGAATGAACCAAGTGGAGCTTCAATAGTCCAGGTGCATTCCATATCACTCAGGTAAGACTGTGGAAATCCGGGGCTCTGAAACTCCCCCTCTGTACCGCTCAAAACACCCCCACATGCATCTGTAAGAAAAGCCAAAGGGTTCTTGATCAAACAAACAAGCACAATATTTTACATTATTATTGTACAGCAAAGAAATTCAGCATTTGCTAGATTAGTACTCTTCCAGAAAAAATATGTATTAATAATGTATAACCAACAGTCTAAGAAACTCACATTGTGTTTAAAACATCAAATTTCACAAACTGTTTTCCTGTTTAATAGTCATAAAACATAAAGAAGCACACAAATCTTTCTGTAAATGAATCAAACGCCCCCATTCTGTGTCACACAATTTGATCAAAGTCCTGTGCTGCCACCTCTGATATTTGAATGTTTGAATGAAAGCAGATATTCCAACTTGCCATCAGACCCATTGCATTGAATTCTCTAAGATAAAAATAAAAAATTTTAATAAAGAACTACTTAGAAACATTTATGTTAGGTAGAATGGCCATTGGGGGCTGGGCAGTCTTTTGCTTGGAATTTAGTTTTTTTTTTTTCCAATGTTTTTTTTTCAGTCCACCCTGGCCACCTGACCTTATCATCAGACTAGCAGAATCATTTCTACATTCAAGGACTATAATTCCCTTAATTATATATCTATTTTATGTAAGTGTGCATTATTGATTTTTGTATAATAATTATTCATTAATATTCTTATCTAATTTCAATTTGTTTTTTTTTTTTGCTTCTAACTATTTCATTAACATCTTGTAAATCACTTTTGAGCTACATTCTTTGTAAGAAAATGTGCTATCTCTTATATATATTTCTCTTCTGGTTTGTCCTGCTTCCACTTCAAAACTGGTCCCGCCCACATGCAGCTGACACGGCATTTCTCGATTTCTATTCGTCCTCTTCCAAACCCTTCCCCATGCTGCCTGCGGCTCTCCTTCAAAACTGGTCCCGCCCACACGCAGCCAACACGGCATTTCTCGATTTCTATTCGTCCTCTTCCAAATCCTTCCCCATGCTGCCTGCAGCCTCCCATACACTTTGCTATTTTCGTTATACTGCGACAGTTGTTTCCTAAGCCTTTGTTATAAAATGAACGACAGTATCTTCTCTGTCAACAGGTTTTTGTACAACGTCATCTCTATTCCGGGATCCGGCAACTGCCTGTTCCTATCGGTGGGTTATTTCTTGACACAAACAGTTGACGAAGGCAATGCACTCTCACTACGACATAGGACAGTTGATTTCGTTGCATCAGATTTGGAGACGTTCTTCCTGTTGTTCTATCCAGCGCATATCGATTTATCACAACAAGTCAGGAGTATTATCAATACATGGCAACATCTGGAGTTTATGGTGGTGAAGATGAAATTCAAGTTCTTTCAGAGATTCTCCATGCTACCATTGTCATTTACTTCAAACACAACCCCAACATCCCACCTTGCATTTACAATTCTGGAAATACTCTCTTCATTTACCTTCTGTACTCAGGACAACTGGACAATGGCCACTATGAAGCCCTCCTACCAATTCCGATCATGTCTCCACAGCAGCATATAATGTCTGATAACACCAACACATCAGTCCTCAGTCATTCTTCTCTTCCACAAAACACTACAGTTTCGTCTACTGGTACAACCTTCCTCTGCGACATTTGTAGTAAACCTTTCAAAACAAAACCCAGCCTTGCCAAACACAAGAAAATTCACTGCAACGATAAATTGTTTCAGTGTCACACTTGCACAAAACGTTTCACAACGCAGAACTATCTTCACAAACACGCAAAAATTCACTCCGCTGAAAAATTACCTGACTCCCTCTCCAGTAACACATTCTTCCACTGCGATTCCTGCTACAAAACTTTTCAAATGCGAACCTCACTTGCTAAACACAAGAAAAGGCATTCTTCCCAACAACTATATGAGTGCCAAAAATGCAATAAGAAGTTCACTACACAGGATTGTCTGACTAAACACAACAAAATTCATTCACAACTCTTGCAGTGCGACATCTGCAAAGCAATGTTTCCAAACCAACGCAGTCTCAGCAGACATACACACAATCCTCTTCCCGTTACCACAGGTATTTCTTCACCTAATTCCTGTCTTCCCATCCAAAAGTTCAACATTGGGACTCCAGACCAGCAGTGCAAACAATGTCATGCACTATACTGGCCTGCTGAGCATAATACATCCAACAAGTACTCGAGGTGCTGCCACAACAGTAAAGTAGCTTTACCACTGTGAAAGATGACCCGGACACAGACAGGCGGACATTTTCAAATCACCCACAACACGTTTATTTTCCATATTTACAGTGCACACTCTAACCCTAAAGTACAGGCCCTCAAACAATGCCTCTTCTTCGTTCAGGCTGCCTCCTTGCCTCCTCCAAGACCTTGTCCTTCCTTCTCTCCTGACTCCATCCCACGAACGGAGGGAGGCAGCCCCTTTTATAATCACCTGGATGTGCTCCAGGTGCCTCCTGACAATCTTCCGCCGGCACTCCCCAGTGTGGTAGAAGTGCCGGCTGCGCACCCGGAAGCACTCCGGGTGTCCCCGATCCTCTTCCCCCCAGCACTTCCGGGTGTGGCGGAAGTGCTGAGATACAGGGCTCCTTAGGCATTGGGGTGCCCCCTGGCGGTGACCACGGGCCCCTACAGGGTTGAGCTTCAAAGCTCTGTACCCATGGTCCCAATAGCCACCAGGGCGGTCGCCCCCACGTGGTCTGGGGGAGGCATAAGCCCTCTTACGGTCCTCAGGGGCGTTTCCCCCCCCCCCGGCCACCTGTGACACCACCTTTGCAAGGAGCCACCTGTGTCTTTACAACAGCTTCTTACACAGCAAACATCAGAAGCTAAAAATTATCATGAACACATCTGAGAATACAACTCTTCTCTAGTGTTTGCTTCCATGGGTGCACAGATAACTCAACCTCCTGGCCATGGACCATACTGTTTTAAAATACACGGGCAAATTTATCACCAAATATCTCCACTATACGCCAACACTTCTACCTCTCCAGGATATGGACAGTTGTATGTTTTTGACACAGCACAAGCTACTGAAGTACGCTTAAAAAATAAAGCAAACTCTGCATGCAGCGAAAATTTACTTCTCCAGCTAGATTCCATGCTCAGAACCATCAACCCCTTCGCTAAATCACACAAACACATGCATGAAATCGCTCAGTCCAATCCAAAAGCATCTGTACGAATGGTTTTCAAGGAAAACCCTAGGCAGGATTTATGACGATACAATGCCCCGACATATCACACCGATGTTGCAGCAATTTTCGTCAGAGAAGATGGCGAACCGCCTGCCGAAAGGGACATTTGCATCTATCCCATAGGCAACACCTGTAAACAGATTTCCACACTCAATATGAATTGCGATCCTATGGTTTACCCACTTTTATTTCCTTACGGAGACATTGGCTGGCACAAAGATTTACAACATGTTCCCGGTAAAAGAACCGCCAAGCGAATAATGCTTACTCAATGCCAATTTTACGCGTTCAGATTAGCAATGAGGAATACATTTAGTATTTTGCACTCCAGCGGCAAACTATTCCAACAGTACGTCGTAGATGTGTTATTTTAAAACAGAGGGCGCACGTCTCAACTATCTCAGATTACATCAACAACATCTGCGCATGGAACAATACAAAGGACTATCAGACGCACTGCAAGCAACCGCTGAAAATAACAACGTACATGTAGGCAAAATGATCATATTACCGTCCACATTTCTAGGAAGTCCAAGATACATGCAACAAAACTATCAGGATGCCATGGCCATAGTACGTAAATTCAGAAAGCCTGATTTATTTATCACTTTCACATGTAATCCTGCTTGGCCAGAAATTCTACATGCACTGTCGGATACCCAAAGACCAGAGCACAGACCTGATACCAGTCTTCAGCCACGGTCAGTTGTATGTGGCTTTTTCTAGGGTTAGATCTTTCGACTCATTATCTGTCTTCTCCACCAAAACACCTATGCACAACTGCGTCTTTCAAGAAGTATTTATTTCTTCTTGATTTCTGAATTCCTTTCTCACCGTTTTCCGTTCCTATTCTTACCCCGCCGTATGTTACGGGGGGCGTCAGCTAGTAGAAATAAATGTTATTGTTGTAGTATTAAGAGGAAAGGAT
This sequence comes from Erpetoichthys calabaricus, assembly GCF_900747795.2. NCBI lineage: Eukaryota > Metazoa > Chordata > Cladistia > Polypteriformes > Polypteridae > Erpetoichthys > Erpetoichthys calabaricus. Next base: position 84,196,888 of record NC_041399.2, on the reverse strand, counting down.
GAAGCCGGCGCCTATGCTGACAATGTTGACGAAAGACAAGATCTATCTCTGGCCAGGATGTATTTCTATTACAATGAGTGCACTGATACACACACAATCCATTCTAACTCATACTGTGCTAATTTAGTGTTGCTAATAAGCTAAGCATGGATGTCTTTAGAATATGTGATAAAATTGAAGAGAAAATGCACACAATTAAAGGAGGAACTTGCACAGAAACCAGACAGCAAAGTAGCGCTAGAAAACAGCTTCCATTAAACTTAGTGAACAAATAATGACTACACTTTCTACTCTTACTTTCAATTAGGTGTTACACAAAATAAGTTTATTAATTTATATTCCGATGATATTCTTGCCCTGACTGTCTACTGCAATAGCTTTGACACTCTTCCATCTCCCAAAATCAAGGTGAAGTACACACTCGTTTTCCTCACATTCCTTTCTCTCCCCTTCAGGTAACTGTCTTATTTTATCCTACCAGTAAGCCTTGTCCACCTTTCAGCTCACTTTCCCCCTGAAATGAGGTAGTATTTAAATCCTATTCCAAGGTTACTTCCAAGCCAACACTCAAAAACAGCTCTGAGGTAAAACACCAGCACCTACAAAGCCACCAGTCTTTCAGAATTCCTACATGTGGTCCAAAGTGTTGTAGCTTTCCATAGCTCTGCAGTTATTTTAATGCTCCACGATTTCATGTTAACTTCTAGGATGCCAGCTCCCTTTATATTGGCAGTATGATAACATCAGTTCTAGCTGTACCTCAGACACTGCCACTTATTGGTTTAAGAAAGCGGAATTGGCCTCTTGTCAGTCCTTTATGACCATATTTTCTCTATTGTGCCACTGAAGGTTTAATTTGCAGGAGTACCTAACATCATGACAGGTTATAACCACTCCATCTCCATGTCTGTCTACACTGGCACCCAGAACTATACTGAAATGGACCAGTTAAGAGCTGCATATCAGACTCTAATATACATTGATAACTGAACAGAGCAATAAAATAATCACAATTAGAAGAGACAATAACATATGCAAAGTGAGAATGTCAAACAAATATGTTAATTTTCTTCCTACTGCTTTAGTTCAGGAAATAGTATGTAAAGAAATTAATGAATCCTCACCTTGCAACATAATTGAAGAACTTGATAGGTGTGAGGAGACACTAGCCAAGCTTATATTCATCTGAGTAGATGTGTCAATTGCAACATAACTTAAATTCAAAGCCTGAGTGGGGTTGTGTATCGGTTGTGAACTTGAAGAAGATGTGATTGGAGAGGATTTGTATTTATTCCATTGCTCGGTAGTTTCTGTTACTTGTATATCACTGGGTGGAGTTGAACTGAACTTATTTAATAGTGCAGTCATTTCACTTTTGTCACCAGGGCTTATATCAGTTGATGGAGTTGACTTTGTTTCATATATATTGGTAGTGCTTAAATTGGAACTATCTACTGCGTAAGTCTGTATGTCCATGCTCTTTTTACCATTTCTTTCTGACCAAGTTGCCAGTGGTACCCATAAAGTAGCTGATGACTCATGAGGAGGCGTTGTTGGATCCAAAGATAAAGTAGAAACCTGGTGAGGTGTGGCTGTGATTTCTTCAACAATGTTATTATTCTCTATGTCTCTCCCAGTCAAATTTGCATTCTCCTTTAAATATGAAAATTCTTGACTGGAAAATGAAATTTCAGGAAAACCCATATCATGTCTTTCCATTGATTCAGAGGTTGACATATTTTTCTCTGCCTTATCTCTGTCACTAATTATTGGCAGTTCAACATCCCTATTATGAGAGAACATGTGCAGAATACTATTATCTTTGCCCTTACTTTTCCCATATTCTGTATAATTACTTATATCAACTGACTTAAGACTGTCAGCAGTCTTTAAACTATAATCAGTATCAGTTATCATTTTGCTAATAGTGAATGGCAGTATTGAGACATAAGGCAATGTAGTTTGCTCCCTTGCTGTAAATAAAAAACTGGAAGTTCTGTTCGCATTTGTGCTTTGGTTGAAAGCAAGAGACAAATTTTCACTTCTTATTGAAGAATCATTTTCAACATAGGGCCCATTTTCACTGAATTGTTCTGGCTTTGGTGTAAAGCTAAAGGAAGCATTTTTGCTTGTCTTTATCTCAGATCTAGTGCTATTTTCTTTTCTTCCTTTCAAGACAAATAAGTTACCATGATCAATGTCATTCCTTCTGAAAGATTCAAGTGTCACATTTTTTACTTTGACCACTGATGTGGTCTCTGTTGAGTTAATAATAGGTTCTTCTGTATTCAAAGAATGATATTTGCTTTGTGTTGAATCTTTCAAAGAAAGGTATATAGGTGTGACAGTTGTAACAACATGTTTCTGAGGATGCTGTGTCGATAACAAGCTTAATAGTGATTTTTCTGTTGGTGAAGTCAATTTGTAGGGTAAATTAGGTCTAGTCACTTCAGATTGATCTGTACTCTTCCATGAAGATTCATAGCTAGAGTCAGAAAGTGTTGTGCTTTCAGGTTTCATGTGGGTGTGCTTATCCTCTAAAGTAGATTTTTCAGTAGGTGGTACTACTTTTAGAATTTTGACATTGGGCAAAGGAAACAAACGGTTGACATACAGAAATCTAGATGGCAAACTATTCAAATCTGACAGTGTTGTTGGGATTTCATGTTTTATGCTGTTTTCATCAAAGCTACTTTCCTTATGCTCTTCTTTATAGGAGTTATTCAGATTTTCCTGTGATGAACTCTCAGGAATCTCCATAATTTTGGTAGTAATGTCATCTTCTTCTGTAATGGAAGAAGTAGGCATTATTACATCTTTCTTTTGGACGAATGAGTTTGTAAAAATTGAAGGGCTTTGCTTATGTTGGCTGACTGGAGAAACAATATATGATCCATTTGAATGGCTTATATCTTCCGAGATATGGTCTAAATCTTCTCCTGCTAAAAATCTTTGGACCAACTCATTTTTGGTTTTAATGCTCTCATCAAGTGAGTCTGTTAGATGGGTCCTGTTTAAAGTGTGCAGATATATACTTTCATATGCAGTACAGTTATCATCTTCCTTATAACAAAAAACATCCCATGTTTCAGATTGATTTTTCCTAATGCCATAGGTAATAATGCCAGTTTCATTCTGACCACAGTTCCAATTTTGTGTTATCCTCGGATAAGCAACTTCCGCTCCCAATATCCACCCAGCGCGGCATTCTTCAAGTCCTGCTTTATAAGCAGCATACAACTGATGGCGGTCAGCAATTGTAGCTCCAAAATCCTTCTCACAGGCATCAGCTGCATCATCAAATGTGAGATTATAGCGAGTATGACGATCATAGAGAAAAACACCAGACACTCGCCCTAAAAGAGCAAAAACAAAAATGTATTACATTTTAAATTAAATTTATGACAAAAATAGCTAGAACTGAAAATGAAAAGGATGAACTAATGAACAGTATTAATGGTGTGTTTTTCTGTAAAGTTAATTGGTGACTCCAAATCGTCCTAACATGGAGCAGTTTTTGAGTGTGCCCTGCAATGGCTAGGTGTTCCACCTGGAATTAGCCCTGAACTTGTGCTAAGCACTACAAGGATAGGCTCTCACCTCCATGCTCTTTTATGAATGAAGTATTTTCCCACAAATATATATTGTTTTGTATATGCAGTATCTAATAGACACATTGATTTACTCCCATATCCCCAAAGACATGCTGGTTAGTTTGTAGCGGTCACGGGATGTTAAGATTAACACAATCCAATCTTGGTGATTTGTTTGTTTATTGCGGGGACCCCAGGAACACACCCTGCCTTGACCCAGCATGTACACATTCACTTACTGATAAATAATAATGAATATATGAATTAAATAATGAAAAAAGAAAACACTATATTACAAAAAAAAATGCCTACACAAAAGTCCTCTCAAGTTCCCTGACAGCGATAATTATCTATATACACGACACTTAAACAATAACTAACACACTAACACTGACAACAAAGTTCAACACAGTCGAGTCCAGCACAGCAGTAGCAGGTGATGATGAATGTGTGAAATGTAATCCTAGTGAACAGCCCTCTGAAAGAAATGTAAAGTTTTAGACTGGAGCTAATTGTGAGTGTTCCCCAGACAACGACAAAGACATAGCTAACCAAGACTAATTCAAACTGTCAAACAGGTACTGGACAGCACATACATCCACATGAAACTGTAATCCAAGGCAGTGGTAGATAGCAATCCAATAGAGTGTGTGAAGAAACAAAACTGAGAGATGACTGCGATGCTCTTGCCATCTTTTTGGTTCATTTTAAAGGACCCACCTGACCAGCCTTCTTCCCAGCAGCCCCTGCGCCCTCCAAATCTGGCCAATAACAGTATACTGCCGGGCTGCTAGAAAATGTAATATATTTCAAGCCGCGCTGCTACAAGTTTGGCAGGTGATTTCACATTGGCCATGTGTGAGTGTGAGTGTGTACATGACACGGCCCTGTGATGGACTTGTCCATGGCTGCTTCCTGGTTTGTATTCATTGCTGTTAGGATATGCTCCAGCCTCTTGTGGCCCTGAAATGGATTAAGTGAGTCTAACAATCAGGTCAGGTCAGGTTGGGGAGTATGCACTAGTACAGGGCGTTGCCAAACCCCCCACATGATGAAACAGCTCAGGATCCTAGGTGGCAACCCCCCAGGCAAACTTGTGGTCCAGTCCCACCGTCTGGAAATGACTATCTGCCGCAGCCAGGTGTTAAATGGGCATCCCCTTGGCCTGGTCCAGCCGGATACACCCTCAGGGAATCGCACCACATGGCCGTAGCGCCATAACTGATGCTCCCTCACAATGCAAGCAATGTGCCTCATTTGGGACTCCATGAGCAACCGCTCATTCAACACAAAGTCAAAGTAGTGATACTCAAGGATTCTCTGAAGAGACACAGTACTGAAGGAATCCAGTCTTCGTCTCAGGTCACTGGATAGTGTCCATATCTCATAATCATATAGTAAAACAGGAAGCACCAGGACGCTAAAGACTTGGACCTTCATCCCTTTGCAAAGATATTGAGAGCACCACACTTGCCTTTCCATTGACCTCATGACCCCCATGCTCTCCCAATTTGTCTACTGACATCATAGGAAGAGTCACCAGAGACATGAATGTCACTGCCGAAGTAAGTAGACCTCTTGACTAGGTCAACACTCTCTTTCAAGAAAGACACACTGCTGATGGCTGTGCCCAAGAAGTCATTAAAGGCCTGGATCTTGGTTTTTATCCAGGACACTTGCAAGCACAGAAACTCAGTCTCCTCGCTCAGGCTCTCGAGATTTTTTCCCCTGAAATGCAGTACTGGATTCATTGTTACAGCTTCTAATATCTTCATTTTCCCTTTTAAACAAATGATGACTTTGCGTATGTGGTTACTTGTTTATTTCACAGATTATATATAATTTGTATACACAGATATGTTTACTTTTGACACGTCTCAAGATGTGAGCAAATTAAAGCTAGAGCATGCATAGTCATATTCAATAAAGCAAACCATAAAAAGTTACTTAGCCATATCAGTCAACTTGTATGATTAAAAAAAAAACACTTTGAGTCATTTAATCTCTAATTCACCTCAAATAACTAATAGTTTATTATATATTGCTCAGATCTACAGGACTTCAAACTCTGAGGCTGTGGGTGCAAATCCCCCTACTTTGTGACCTTAAGCAAGTCACTGGCACCTGCCTGTGCTCAAATAGTAAAGCATCCTGAGACCATTCACGAGTGGGGTTGCTTCTCAGCAAAGGGAGTGGGCTCACTCACAATTTTTCCAAAGAACCCAGCCATGAATAAGGAATGGTACCAAAACATCCTCCGGGAGTAACTTCTCCCAACCATCCAAGAACAGTTTGGTGACAAACAATGCCTTTTCCAGCATGATGGAGCACTGTGCTATAAGGCAAAAGTGATAACTAAGTGGCTCGGGGAACAAAACATCAAAATGTTGGGTCCATGGCCAGGAAACTGACTAGACCTTAATCCCATTGAAAACTTGTGGTCAATCCTCAAGAGGCAGGTGGACAAACAAAAAAACACAAATTCTGACAAACTCCAAGCATTGATTATGCAAGAATGGGTTGCCATCAGTCAGGATTTGGCCTAGAAGTTGCTTCACAGCATGCTAGGGCGAATTGCAGAGGTCTTAAAAGAGAAGGGCTAACACTGCAAATATTGACTCTTTGCATAAACCTAATGTATAATTTCAAGCATTTCATAAATTTTAAAGGCTTTTATTGACAGTTACTTCAGTATACCAAAGAAACATCTGACAAAAAAATCTAAAAACACTGAAGCAGCAAACTTTGTGAAAACCAACACTTGTGTCATTCTCAAAACGTTTGGCCACGACTGAGAAAAACAGATGTAACCAATTGTACCTCAAATGTAAATCAGTTTGGATGAAGGTGACACAATAATAATAACAATAATAATAATAGATTCTCGCTAACTGCTTGGCATTTTCACTGATAAAAACTAACACATTAACTTATTTATGGTTAATGAGTAAAGCATTTATAGTCAGTTAGCCTATCCCGGCGCATGGTATGAACAAACCCTGGACAGGGTGCCAGTCCATCGCAATGCAAACACATTCACCCCGAAAACACACACACACTAGGGCCAGTTCAAGATCGCTAATTTACCTCTATCTGATCATAGTAAAGGAAAAAAGTTAACATGATCCCAACCAAATTCAATTTCCAAACATTTATCTGGAATACAGAGTTTTTCTTCAATGAAAAAGGTGTAATTTTATCACGAATGTATAAACAACCTATTTAGAGCAAACATTTATAGCAGCTTAAATGTTTACACTTCGTTTTTTCTTTCATTCTCTCCTTTGCTTAAATGGCATCTAGCTATGATCATATTGCCTTTTATTTTTTTTATTTAATGTTCCACTTACTGTTTAAGAAGAATTCACAAGAAGGAATATCGCCGACTCCTAGTCGCACCATGACAATTAAGCTCATCAGCAAAAACATCTTTCCGAAATGCCCAGGGAGACGCCGTTGACAGCCGTGATTAAGCCCACGGACGGACTACGCACTTTTCGTTACTTCGGTCCCGGCTTGCCGTACTCGTCTCGACTAAATAAGGGTCGGAGCACCGGGAGGGTCAACAGGGCCTGACGGCTATCACCTTCTGTTATTGGCTGATACGCGAAAAAAAAAAAACGTATTCCGGTCACATCTGCTAAAATCACCAAAAGTGTGCACAGTCCAAAACTCACATCTCTCTACAAACTAAGGGACAAGGGACACGAAGGGGCGAAGGCACCGCGCACTCCAACAACAACATTATCCACTATCATCAATAAAATTAGAAAGTGGCATACATTTTTACTTATATTTAATGCAGTCTTTCAGGCAACAACATTTTATTATGATGAATAATCCTGTTAAAATGCAGCACTCCTTGAGGTCGACGACCCGGCGTACAACACTTTTTAAACGGCATTAACCTGCCACCTTATGGCGGTTTATAGACTGGGCGGCAGTTTAGCGCTACCACGAACGGTGATCTGGATTGCCATCAGCAAGACAAGTTACCCCATTGTGAGAATTACCCTCATTCTGGAAAAATCTCTTTAATAATAACCATAATAATGTTAATAATGATTAAACAGACTTGTCACTTTTACAAGTAAATTTTGTCGTCCGATCGACAATTTCGGGCTTTACTATTGTACTAAAATGTTCTAACAATGTAAGAATCTTTTTCGACTTTGTATACCATATGTAAAATATGGCACGTTTTTGCAGTACATATTCACGAAATGTTTGGCATGAAAGCTGGTTAAGTAGTTTACTTTATAAACAATCCTGCTAATGAAAGAAACTCAGTGTACTAAAATTTGATGATTTTACTGCATATAAATCTCCAGGAAACACCACTGTAAATGAAGTGTTCCGTCTTCTGATATGAACAGTTTCATTTTTAAATGAATAACAAGACAGTGAATTTTCTAATTAAGTGGAAAAAATGTTTTTGTTTATTTTTCAGAAATATTGAAATATATTAATGTAACAAACCTTTCAAACGAATTTCCTTTCTAGAGTTCAGTACAGGATTTAAAATACAACACACAGAGCCACTTTTTTGCTGCCTTAGGCGAAGTTGTAAAATGGCACAATTACACTCTGTTGCTTTGCTTTGATAGGAATCATCACTGCCAGACCTGTACATTGAGACCTGGAGATAGGACTGGGGACAGCAAGGATTTGGAGGTAATACAGCAGCTTACATACAGTATTTGCCTTTTTACCAACATCACCAGAAGAAGAAACTAGATCCCACCTCCCACCACTCCCCTTCCAGTCCTACTAGTATAATTGACCAAGACCAATACAAAGCTCTTATATTTGACTTCCAAACAAGATCATATCTTCTGATTGCTGCTAAACTTATTTTTTCACTTACAACCTTTTAGCCACTTTGAGGCTAATAAAGTAATGTTACTAGGTATTACCTCATTCCATTTTAATGCCCCCCTTGTCATTTTCTTGTGTTGCTAACCCGTCTGTATTTGAAGGAGAATTAAGTTGACATTGCATTTGTTTTAAATAAGATTTCCCCTTCTCATCACACTGCATGGGATGTGTTTAGAGACTCCTTATCAGCTGTGGATGTGTATGCAGACATTGTAACAAAATTCATTAAAAATGTGTAGACAACAGTGTCTAAACAATCCACACATTTGCTAATAAACTGTACATAACTGCAAATAACATGGATTTTCTGAATGCATGCTTCAATGCATTTTAAAATTGCGATATTGAAATGTACATGAAAAGCAGATGCAAACTCAAAAACATCAGTAAGGGAGGAATTTGTCCACAAGACATCCAGTCCAAATGTTTTTTTGGGGCATGCTTTAAAAAAACCTGTAGTTACCAACTGTCTTCAGTGACATCTTTTAATATTTCTCTAAGTTAATAAGTGGTCCCTACTTACCTCAAAAGGACAACAATCGTCCTTGTGCGGAAAAAAATAAAACTGGACTGTTTGAATAACTAGTGTTCTCACTCCAATCAAGATGAAGTGCTTTGCAAGCATGGTGCTGGGACACATTAAAAACAATATCCCAATTGGAGGTCATGATAACCTCCAATTTGAACATCGCTACAACTGGTCAACAGAAGATGCTGTATCACTTACACTTCATACATTCTTGGCACGTTTGGATAATAATGATTGTTATGCCAAAGTCCTGTTTATAGACTGTAGCACAGCGTTTAACACTGTTGTACCAGCAACGCTGACCATCAAAATCCTAAATGTAGGACTCGGCACCACCATCTACAACTAGACTTTGGTTTTCCTAAACAACAGATCATTACAGCATGTAAGGACTAGCAGCATCAGGTCCTCCATGTTTACCCTCAATACAGGCATTCAAGATGGTAGTGTGCAGAGTCTCACTTCTGTACTCCTTGTTCACTTCTGACTGTGTGGCCAGATTATACTCCATTAAATTTGCTGATGACACCACCATCACAGGCTTGATCACCTATTATGTTGAGACAGCACAAAAAGAAAGTTTATCTGACTAAATGGGGCCTGGATAACAATCTGATTCTTAATTTCAGCAAATCCCATGAGCTGGTCATAGACTTTAGGAAGCAGAAGGCAGCCCACACTTTCATTTACATTAGAGGGAATTCTGTCAAAAGCGTGAACCGCTTTAAATATCTTGGTATGACTATCACTGATAAACTAAATTGGGCACAACACATTTTAACTCTTGTGAAAAAAACACTCACCTGTGCCTCATACCTCCTCAGATGTCCAAGAACAACTTGCTTTTCTCCATCTGTTCTCATAAACCTCTACAGGTGCGGTGAAGTCCACTCTCACTGACTGCATCACATCCTGGTGCAGCATCTGTTCAGCTCAAGATCATAAAGCACTACAGAGGGTGGTGAAGACAGCACAGAATATTAAATGCAACCTCCTTCTTTTCATGATATATACAACACTTGTTGCCATAGAAAGGCAAACAGGATAATTAAAGACCTCAGCCATCCTGCACAGCCATTTTTCTCACTCCTGTCTTCTGGCAAATGGTACAAAATCATTGTCATTCACACTGGTAGATTCAGCGAAAGCTTCTTCCCACAGGTTATTAAGTTGCTAAACAGGTCATTTTAAGATCAAATATTGTACCAACCATACTTGTGAATTAATATTGCATATACTGTAGTTGTTTCATGCTATTCATATTTTGTACAATCTTCTTCTTCTTTTGGCTGCTCCTGTTAGGGGTCACAACAGCAGATCATCTTTATCCATATCTTCCTGTCCTCTGCATCTTGCTCCGTTACACCCACCACCTTCATGTCCTCTCTCATCACATCCATAAACCTTCTCTTAGGCCTTCCAACACAATCTCGCCTCTCTGACTTTGTCTCCCAACTATCCATTTACAATGCTGTTGTAAAATTGTATTTTTTCAGTATGCTAAATATGACTTGTATTAGGGTTAGGATTGGGGTAGGGGATGCTAACCTAAATTAGCAATACGGGAGTGCAGGCAGGGTGGAATGGGTGGAGAAGAGTGTCAGGAGTGATTTGTGACAGATGGATATCAGCAAGAGTGAAAGGGAAGGTCTACAGGACGGTAGTGAGACCAGCTATGTTATATGGGTTGGAGACGGTGGCACTGACTAGAAAGCAGGAGACAGAGGTGGAGGTGGCAGAGTTAAAGATGCTAAGATTTGCACTGGGTGTGACGAGGATGGACAGGATTAGAAATGAGTACATTAGAGGGTCAGCTCAGGTTGGACAGTTGGCAGACAAAGTCAGAGAGGCAAGATTGTGTTGGTTTGGACATGTGCAGAGGAGAGATGCTGAGTATATTGGGAGAAGGATACTAAGGATAGAGCTGCCAGGTAAGAGAAAAAGAGGAAGGCCTAAGAGAAGGTTTATGGATGTGGTGAGAGAGGACATGCAGGTGATGGGTGTAACAGAACAAGATGCAGAGGACAGAAAGATATGGAAGAAAATGATCCACTGTGGCAACCCCTAATGGGAGCAGCCGAAGAAGAAGAAGAAGAAGCTAAATATGACTTGTAATATTTTATTTGTGTGTTTTATTTTAGTGTGTTTTTATTTTAAAATTATTTTGATAATGGGGCGGCACGGTGGCGCAGTGGGTAGCGCTGCTGCCTCGCAGTTGGGAGACCTGGGGACCCGGGTTCGCTTCCCGGGCCCTCCCTGCGTGGAGTTTGCATGTTCTCCCCGTGTCTGCGTGGGTTTCCTCCGGGCACTCCGGTTTCCTCCCACAGTCCAAAGACATGCTGGTTAGGTGGATTGGCGATTCTAAATTGGCCCTAGTGTATGCATGGTGTGTGGGTGTGTTTGTGTGTGTCCTGCGGTGGGTTGGCACCCTGCCCAGGATTGGTTCCCTGCCTTGTGCCCTGTGTTGGCTGGGATTGGCTCCAGCAGACCCCCGTGACCCTGTGTTCGGATTCAGCGGGTTGGAAAATGGATGGATGGATGGATTTTGATAATGGCTCTTAAACTGCATGACCAATTCCAGTTCCGGGAACGTTTTGACTGCCCCTCATATGTTTTTTGGTTTTTCAAGTGCATTCAACACCATCCACCCCTCCATTCTTAAGGATAAACTGGAGAGGATGGGTGTGGATTCAGCCTTCACCACCTGGATTCATAACTACCTGACTGGACAACTGCACTTTGTCAAACTGGGGAGCTATGTCTCTGCGACGGAAGAGAGCAATGTTGGGGCCCCACAAGGGACTGTTCTGGCCCAATTCCTGTTCACATTATACACATCAGACTTTAAATATAATTCAAACGTTTGCCACATTCAGAAGTACTTTGATGGTACAGCTACTGTGGCGTGTATAAAGAATGGGCAGGATGGGGAATATAGGGATCAGATCAGAACTTCCAATGACTGGAGCAGTAAGAAATGTCAGGTTCCAAACACAATGAGGACCAAGGAGATGATTGTGGATTTTCGCAGGTCTAAGCTTCCCCATCAGTCTGTTAACATCCGAGGGGAGGTGCAGATTTACAGATATCTTGGTGTCCACCTTGATGACAGACTGGACTGGTCTGTGAACACAGATGACCTCTACAGGAAGGTGCAGAACAGGCTGTGATTCCTCAGAATTCTCAGATCATCCAATGTATGTAGTGAAATGTTGTCTGAGTTCTATCAGTCAGTTGTTGCCAGTGTCATCTTCTTTGCTGATGTGTGTTGGAGAAGCAGCATGACAGATAAGACCACAAATAGGCTGGACAAGTTGGTGAAGAAGGTTGGCTCGGTCCTGGGTAGGTCTATGGACTCATTGAGAATTGTGGTGGAAAGGTGCATGGGGAGGGAGGTACAGGCAATTCTTGACAATAGCAGTCACCCTCTCCATATCATTTCGGCAGGTCAGAGAAGTAAATGTAGCAGTCTTCTTCTCTCACTGTGCTGTAGAACAGAACACTTTAGAACATCCTACTGCTGTGAGATTTTATAACTCTGTTCTCAACACAAGTGATTCATGAACTGGTAACTACCCTCATCACTGTAACAATTGACCATTTGTACTTTTACTGTTTATTTATTTACAAGGGGGCTTCGCCCCCTGCTCGCTTCAGTCGCCTATCCCCGGCATTTTGAACCCGTGCCCGCTGGGCAGCCGTAGTGTCAGACACGCGTTGTAGGAGCTTGCCTTGTTTTGAACCCGTGCTTGCCCTGCTTCTGCGGTTTGAGACGCGTGTTGTAGGCATATATCTGTCAGTCGAGCTCATTCGGTTTAAATCCGTGCCTGCTTTGCCTCTTCAGTTTCAGACGGTGGGTCGCGTTCGGCGTTTTGTACGATCCCAAGCAGCACATTATTCCTAACTTCACTCCGCAGTAGTGTCACGCACAATATGGCGGTGACGCCTGCGCCTTCACTATGCATTAGTGCCACTCACAATATGGCGGCAATGCCTGCGCCTTCCGTATTATGTCGGGATTTACCATGGTGTGTAGGTGCATTTGCCTTTCGTACTTTCCCACGCCTTCCGACGCGCGATGTAGGCGCCTGCACCTTCCGGGTCTGCCTCCGCTGTGTGGTGTGGACGTTTAACTGTCGTTTTTTCTGCCTTTATATTCTGTATCTCGCTGTGCATGTGTTTCGTGCCTATGTTTTTTTGAAGCTGTTGCATTCCAGTTTTCATCATCTGTAACCTGCTCTCCATGTGTTTGGCCCCATTCTTTAACCTCTTTATGACATTTTACTTTGTTTCCTACTCTGTCTTTTATTTCTGACTTCGCTTTATCCTGCTTGCGGCATGTCAGACGGTTCATAGTCTGTCCCGTTGGGCGGGGGGGGGCTTTGTGTGGCGGCTGTGCACGTTCGTAGTCTCTCCCGTTTCACTCTGGGGAGGGGGGCTTTGTGTGGCGCCTGCGCACTATGTCTCCTGCGTCCATGGGCAGGTCCCTGCGTCCAAATTCCGGTTTACCATTCTCGGTTAGTAATATGGATATGGATGTTTTGATCTCTTTGCCTTTCTTAATATTTGTAGCAATTTTTACTGATTTGCTTGAACTACTGGACACCTGAATTTCCCTGAGTGGATGAATATCTATCTATCTATCTATCTATCTATCTATCTATCTATCTATCTATCTATCTATCTATCTATCTATCTATCTATCTATCTATCTATCTATCTATCTATCTATCTATCTATCTATCTATCTATCTATATCTAAGGATATGTAAAATGGACGTTTGGGACTATAAGATTAACATGTTACATGTCTGGCCAAAAATTGCTTAATTAATAATCAACCAGACCATGGTAACTTCTCAGTTGTCCAAAACTTTAGACGGGTGCAATATCTTACATAAGGCAGTCAGACAAACACTATAAATTCAAAGGATTTTAAAATAAGCATTAGGAGGAAAAAGTGATAGAAAATCAACTGTCAAAGAGAATGCAACTTGGTCAGACTTTGACACCTACAGACTGCCCCTTTGCTCCCAAGCATCTTACCTGGTTTAAGAGAACAAAAATTGCAACAAATAAAGCTACAAGCTACTTGATACAAAGCTTACTGGGTGACCCTAATTTGAATCATTCAGGTTGTATGTTTTCATATCTAATATTTACACCTGGTTTCTCAAGTAATACTTGAGTATTGCTTTAATGAAGTTGCACTGATCCATCCATCCATTATCCAACCCGCTATATCGTAACTACAGGGTCATGGGGGTCTGCTGGAGCCAATCCCAGCCAACAAATCCCAGGCAGGGTGCCAGCCCACCGCAGAAGTTGCACTGATGTTTACTGACATTTAGCAATGACCTATCTCTCTCTCTCTATTATAAAAAAAAAAATCCTGGGAGAGAAAGACGAGAGACGAGACGTGATCTTCACGTTAAGATCATGGAAGACACTTAAAAGACCCGTGAGACAAAAGAGAATGGCCATGGAGCGTCTCGCAGGGACATTAAACATGAGACTTTGTGCCAAGAGATTGACCAGGACCGTCTCGCGGGGATGTAGAACATGAGATTCTTGCAAGACACGCCCTACTTACAATCAATATCAAATAAGACCACGGGCAGCAAAACATTAAGTCGTCTAAAGGATTTGAGCATGCACAGATCCAGGGTCTCAGCGCATATTAAGCGTATAAGGACAATACATTATAAATGAAACGTCGACGACTAAGCGAAGAAGAAAGCAGCGCAGAAAAAAGAGACTCAAAAGCATTTGAGAGAAAAAAGAACAAAAAAGAAAAAGAATAATCTAGGTGCAAATTCAGAAAATAAGGAAAGTAATAATCAGCCCAGAACAAGTGGAATTGAAAAAAAACACATCCAATCGGGCTCAGCATTAAAAGACAGAAAGTAAAAGACAAAGTAGAACTTCATAAAGACGTTCAAAAACATTGGCGCTATACACATGCAGAGCAGGTTAGAGATTATGAAAGCAGTGAATTTTGAAAGGTTAAAAAAAACGTTGGCGCGATACACATGTGGAGAAAGTTAAAGAATATGGAAGTAGGAAAATTACAAAGTATAAAAAAAAGAAAGTAAAGATCGCAGTAGCGCAAACAAATGGAAATTATTACTCGAAAAAGGGAAAATTATCACCACAGACCAGGTGTCATTGAAAAGAAAAGCAGGACAAAGCGAGGTCAGAAATAAAAAACAGAGTAGAAAACAAAGTAAAACGTCATAAAGAGGTTAAAAAACAAGGGGGCCAAACACATGCATAGCAGGTTAGAGATAATGAAAACTGGAATTCAAAACACTCAAAAAAAAACGTAGGCACGAAACACATGCAGATCAAGATACAGAATATGAAAACAGAAAAAAAACGACAGTGTCAAAACAAAGACAGTAAACATCGTATTAGCGCAAAAAAAGAGAAATTATTACTTGGAGAAATAAGGAAAAGGCGAATAGAGATCGAATATATGGACACAGATGATATGTCAGAAGTATATAAATATTGTAAGGCTTTGAAGTTTAAGTCAGAGAATTTCAAAAACAGGGTTTACCTCACATGCATTTATTGATTACTTTGCAAAAAAAATTATTAACTGCTGATGATGTAGATCGTTTTGTCTGTTCTAAAATTCCAATCAGAGAAACCTATCCTGAATTATGCTACAAAGTCATTTAACACATGTCTCACTAACCTCATTTAAAAGATTCAGCATATTGGGACTCCAAAGATTCCAAATATTGTTTTTGCAGAAGTTCTGAAATAAAAGTGAAACTAATGAAATAGCAACAATTCAAAGAAAAAAAAAATCTTAAAAGTGAGTATGCGGAAAACCAAACACGAAGGTTGGCGAGTGAAGCGAGCAGGGGGCACCCTAGTAATTGATATTGAAACAAATTGTGTCCTGTTAGGCTACATACTTTCAGTGGTAGCGAATAGTCCTTGTCTTCTGTTAGATTATGTAGCCCCTTCAAAGGTAGCCATCTGATACAAAGGCCCAACAGGGACAGTGTTTTCTACCTTTTGCTTGAGGATTCTGAAGAATATTCCTTTCAGAGGAAGCAATCTAAAGACGGATTGACATGCCTCATGAGTGAAGCAAGCAACCTCTGTTATAACGCCCTGGTAACGTACTGAAGTTGAGGTAGCTAGCCTCAGTCAGTGTTGAAATAGCTTTATTTTATATTTGAGGTCATCTTTGCTGAGTGAATGCTAATAGCAATAGGCAAGTTTTGCAAGGCGTACTGTATATCCGAATTGAGGCTAACAGTTTTAGCATTTCCAGAATTAACTTGTCAACCAATATAAAAAGAATCTCAGATGTTAAAATGCCTTACACATTTACCCCACAAAAAACTATGTACAAGTGTTTGTGTCTTTTATTGATGTTGTTCTATTTTCAATTGTTATAAGGAAACATAAATCTAAAAATTTTATACACATGACTGTAGACTGTATGGTAACATTTCTTAGGTAACTGTCATCTGTAGAGTTATTTAATGTGACTCTACAGAATGACACCTGCTCCTCACTCTCCCCTAAAAACCAATTGGCTGCCCATTTCAATTGCTAAAACAAAGTCCCTATCTTCTGCACATGGTCATGGTGGGCCTTTGCACCTTTAGTTTTTTTTTTTAATAAAATATCTTTGTTTCAATTACCAATTTCATAAAAATGATCCAAAAGTACTGACAAATGTCAGAGTGTATTTTTTGTTACTGATATCTAAAAAGGTGAAGTGGTGGCTCTGAGGCTATGGATCTGCACTGGCAATCAGAAGGTTGCAGGTTTAATAAATGCCGTAAGTGATTCCACAATATTGGTGACTTGAGTAAAGCCCTTATCCTCTAATTGCTCTGTCCTGGGTATAATGCTAACCTGCAAGCAGGTCCTCCAACTTGGGAAGAAAAC
The DNA here is from genome assembly GCF_900747795.2 of Erpetoichthys calabaricus. Classification (NCBI taxonomy): domain Eukaryota; kingdom Metazoa; phylum Chordata; class Cladistia; order Polypteriformes; family Polypteridae; genus Erpetoichthys; species Erpetoichthys calabaricus. The sequence continues at coordinate 84,179,968 of NC_041399.2, read as the reverse complement.
TTAGGGGTTGGTGGCAGGATTGGCACTCCAGCCACTGTAAAAAAAAAAAAAAACTCATACTGTTCTGTTCCATTTCAACTAGTGTGGTGCTGAGGTGTCACCCATTACACGGCTGTGCTTGGGCCCTAATTTGGGATCCTGATGTAGTTTGTCGTGTGGTGGGTGTGGCAACACACTATATCAGTGCATGCTCTCAACATCCTCCTTATATCTAAAGTATTAAAATTGTCAGTCAGTCATTTTCCATCCCGTTATATCCTAACACAGGGTCACGGGGGTCTGTTGGAGCCAATCCCAGCCAACACAGGCTGTAAGGCAGGAACAAACCTGGGCAGGGTGCCAGCCCACTGTAGGGCACACACACACACACACACACACACACCAGGGACAATTTAGGATCGCCAATGCACCTAACCTGCATGTCTTTGGACTGTGGGAAGAAACCGGAGTACCTGGAGGAAACCCACGCAGACACGGGGAGAACATGCAAACTCCACGCAGGGAGGACCCGGGAAGCAAACTGAGGTCTCCTTACTGCGAGGCAGCAGCGCTACCACTGCGCCACCGTGCTGCCCATATTAAAATTGTGTATTTGTAAAATAAATATATTAAAAAGAATACTCCCCATTTCAATATTTAATTTCCCATATAAGAAATATCCATAAAAAGTGTTTCATTATCAATTTCTATTAAACCGTTATTGTATTACAGAGAAATATCTTTATTATTTAATTTCACCTTTAAATTTATTATCCTAGTAAAAATCTTTCCATGTCATTACAGCAAACGGCATACAAACAGAATTCTAAAATAAAGGGGTAATAGATTCACAGGCACACTCTTCTCAACAACATCTTTCCTAAACTTAAATACTCCACAAAAAAATAAGTGTGTAATATATTAATTGTGACACAATTATTTTCTGGGTAGATTCCAAACTTATTCTATGTTCCTGCATAAGGTATTTCAAAATATTTTGCCTATCCATACATTTTTTCCTTATAAATTTGTTATATTTATTTTACTGTACTGTCACATGACAGTCATGACCCAATGACCAATTATCACTAATCCTAAAACTCATTTCTAAGACCTTGATTTATTTCAGTAGCCTATTTTAAAATTTCCTTTAATATGTTTAATAAAATGTTTACAAACTGAAATCTAACAGCCTGACATACTGGATTTGGATCTTGTTGCATGTTTTTGTAGAGTTTGCATGTTCTACCCTTGACTGTATGAGTTGTTGACCACCAGGGGGCTCACTGCTGCCCAAACCCAACCCAGACAGGCGTGGGACACACGTTCAAGGCACACGTTTTTATTTATTTTTTATTTTTCCTGTGAGAAATGCCTTCCACCGTTTCCCACAGTCACAGCACAAGTCAATGTCTTCTTTCTTTTTCTCTTTCTCTTTTTCCTCCTCCACTATTATGAATAAGCTTCGTCTACTCCCACACGACTCTGGCTCCTGGAGTAGTGGCTGCTGGCTCCTTTTATAAGGCACCCGGAAGTGCTCCAAGTGTTTATTGACCCAGTTCCGGCAGCACTTCCGGGTGTGGCGGAAGAGCCGCCCATAAGGGCTCAGCAGCAGCTGTAGCACCCCCTGGCGGTGCCCACGGATCCTAACAGGGCTGTATCACACTACAACTCCCATGGAGCCCTGCGGGAGTCCGAGGAACCACTGCAACCCAGGGGGACTTCCACCTAGTGCTCCGGGGAAGGTAACGCTCAGGACAAGGGCCCTGGCCATAGGCCACAAAGTTTACATTCCACATCATAAAAAAATTGGCAAATCCAAATTCCCTCTGTGGGTTAATGTCTGGGTGGACCATCAAATGGACAGGTGTGCAGATCAGGGCTGATTCCTTTGTGCCCATTGCTATCTGGATAGCTTCCAGCTGCGTGCGTATCCCTAACTGATTAAGTGGATTTCAGACTGTCATTTTACAACAGTATATTATATTGTAGTAGCTGGGATACCATATTTAATATTATTACATAACTGTGGCACCAACAAAATAACATGATCATAGCAGTTTCTGGAAAATCAAGGCTTGTGTTTAATTTAAATAACCGTCTTTACACACAAGAAACATACCTGTAGTTTAACTTAGTGTTTCTTGGGCTGAAACCTTGCGGAAAACAGGAGGCGGGGCTTGTCTGTACTAGGAGGTGAGGCAAACTGCGTTTGGGTACGCGTTTAACTCTCTGCACGTGATCAGGGTGTGCCTCAGCCTCAGTTGTGCTAAGTTTCGGTCACGCGCTCTCTGACGACATTTCCGTCGAATGTTTTATGCCTGCAGTTTCCTGGTTCCGTCAGACGGTCTGTGGGACTTTATTGTTTCTTTTGTGTTTTTGACACGGAACAATTCGAAAATAGACTAAAAAGACAAAGAAAATGAACAGGATTTTCGGACGATCGAAACCTAAAGGACCCCCACCAAACTTAACAGATTGTATTGGAAATGTGAGTATAACAATGAAGTGTGGGGTACTTTATAGGGTAGTTTTTTTTATGTTACACTTTTTACATTGCCTGTCAGACAGTCTTGGTGTTTTGTTTCCATGACAGTCCCAGACATGAAGCGACGAACATTTAAAAATCAGACCGAAATAAAAAGAGTAATGCTGTATGACTGTATAACGAAGCTACCCTTAGTCGGCGTTTGTGCCATCACAGGTAAAGAAAGGGACGCCATCCATGTTGATGATAACATTTTTATCATTTACCTCATCGAGTTGTGAGTTGTGCGAAAGTGACGACCAGGTCCTGCGTTTAAATAGACTTATTTCGTGAATAATTGCGTGTCGACAGAGCGATCCTTTGGAATTCTGAAGTTAACGTATAATCGTTTTAAGATGTCCATTTAAATGAAACATTGTAGATCATTCCCTAATACTGTACACTGTAAGATATTATTTTGAGTAGTCTCATGGCTTACCGTTTTAACAAAACACCTCCATGTGTTCGCTTAGTTTTTCTTTGTTAGGACAGGGATATTCATCTCTTAATGTGATTGTCTTGCATGTCTGAATGCAATGTCACTCCTGCTCTCACAGCATACCATACCAAACAAGTCTGAGATTTCTTTCATTTTGGCATTTCTTTTTCATCTGAATTTTTTAAAATTTCAATTAAGTTTAATCTTTTGTCTGGCTATTCTTTTTGACCATATTAATTCAATTAATTTTATAAGGATACATTTTATGGGTTATTTTAAAAGCTCAAGAACACTGTACACTTTTATAAATATAAAATATTCAGAACACAAAATGCTGCATATTTTGTACACGTTTTTAAAATAGGTTCCAAAACTTAGTAGAAATAACAATGGTAAAATGTGTTTTTATTCTCAAAGAGTAGAAACAAAATTTCAGCATACATAAATGCCAGCAGGCTGTGATATTTAGGAAATGCACTCTCGGGGTGAACAACACAGGTCTTAAAGTGAATCTGTCATTTGTGATGCTAATGTTTGTCATTTACTCAAGACAGCTCTTTTGATCTTAGCAAAATTGTGGTGACAGCAAGTACTAAAGAACACTCAGAAGAGAGTGACAAAGAATAAAGTAGCAGATGATCATTAACATCAGTAAAATACTAACTTTCGTCAGTACAGTACTCCACTAATCCAGTCATCCACCAACCAACTCGGTATTTAATCTTTGGAAATTGGTCAGGATTAAGAGAAATGTATATAGATGACACATTTGCATCTTATGCATAGTTGCACTTCAAAATGTAACTTTTCCAGCAACTCAGTTTTTGCACTATGATTAAATTAGAAATTTTGTTTAAAGAAACCTCCCCAATTTTCCAGATGTCCTTATTCCAGAGGCAATACTGATATATCTTGAAGACTTGGCATCTCAATAATAATATATATAAAAAAAACAAACTCTCAAAAGAATATTTTCCTTCAGTGATCGTAGAGTATGGTGGACAAATTACCTCTCAATTAACATCTCAGGAAAAGAGTGGAAGTCAGCCATATATAAAATACACTCTAGCTCTGTATGCACCAAGCATTCAATAATTCATCTTAAAATCTTTCATTGATCACATCTGCCTTGTTTAAAACTGTCAAAAATGTAGCCAGGGCAACATCCAACTTGTGAGTGTTGCAGTCTAGCTCAAGCATCTCAAGGCCACATTTTATGGGATGGAGTGCACCAAATTAACATCACATTAACAGCTGTATTTGGTGTGCATCCCAAATAGGCACAAAGTAGATAAGGACAAAATGATTCAAACTGCCTACACCACACTTTGAGCACAAAGACTTGTCTTGCTTAACTAGAAGAATCCCAACCCATCTCTTAAACCCAGTGGGTAACTGACATTCTGTATTTGAAATTGGAAGAAAAAAAAATATCGCTTAGAGGATCTGTCCAACACATTTTCAAAACATGGCAAGATTTTTTTAATTTAGAGTAAGCATTCATACAGGGAGAAGAAAGATGGTTTTGCTCACCTCTGCTCTTGGCTCTCTTCTCTTTCTCTCTGCATGGGTTGAGTTATTTTTTTATTATGCTTTATTTTTCTCAGTTTTCTTTATTTTTTAAATTCTCTGATTTTTTTTTTTTTTTTAGATTAATTTTGAAGTTTTCTGTTGTGGAAATTCTGTAAATTGTATCTGCTGTATACTGTGTTATTTTCTTAAAATGAATACAATGTAAATTATTCTATTTCTAATGGAATACTGTACCCTGGGAGTAACATTTTTGTTACTTAACCCACATCTTTGTAGTGGTGGCCGATAAATCTCATGAATTCATGAAGAAAGTACATAATGAAGATTCATATCAAAGGGGTCTCAATGGAGAATGGCAAATGATGTGAAAAATGTCCATGGTAAAGGGAGAAAAGAAAATGGGTAACTGCAGTCACATGATCCACTTGTCCTTTATTCATATGCTCATGCTCAGAACATGCTTAATACATGCTGTTCTTTGCAAAAATATTAATGTTTCAGTGAAATATGAGAAAAACACATTCTTAAAGCACTGTGCATTTGTGTTGAAGATGAGGGCGAGGCAGATATTCAAATAAGAACATACAGTGTTATCATTGTTATGTACTTTCCACGAAAACATGAAAAGTAAACATTTCTCTCTGCCACCACTACAAACTACATGGGGTAAGTAACATATAAAAAAATAATTTTTGTGTGGAATACTAATTTGTTTTCAGTCTTTCTGAAACCAGTAAGCTTTTGTCTGTGTGGGCAAGTTGATATATTCAGAGATTAATGCTTTCCAGAGCAAAAGCTTTGACGCCACATTAGCACTGAGGGCTTTTAGGGTTTGTGTTTTTCTTATGGTGGTATTTTTTTTTGTTTTTGTTCCTGATTTTAAAAGATACTGCTTTTGTAGGTACATTTTAAACTATATCTTTGGTGTTTAATAACAAAGCTGAAGTAATGAACATTCATTATTGTACATAATCATCCTTCATCATTCCTCTGATTTCTGTTTCTGATTAGAGGCATGTAAATTATTTTCTAGGACATATTAGTGCAGGGTGTGTAGTATTTTTCTGAATTTAGATCACTTGTCAGTAGCAGATAGTGTAACCTGCTGGTTTAGGATTTGGGTTTCATGCTGCTCTTTGCCAGTTCAGTTACCCTCAAGTAACTTGATGATGATGATAATAAAACATCTACTAAGTAATTAGTAATAATGATGGTAGTAATTCTAACTTTCACCTGTTATTATCACAACGTCATGGTGAATTAGCCTAAATTGTAGAACACATTGGCCTTGGTTCCAGTGCTATCTGATTTGTTTTTTTATTGTGCCTTTAATCTATTGTGCTTCCATCCTATGCAGTAGTTGTTCAGATGAACTAAGCAAAGAACAAAATAAAGGTACAAATAACATTTAAGACAGGAGCCCTGATAAAATGAGAAAAGAGTTGAATGGTTGCAGGTAACAGTGCTCTTCTGAGACAAAACTCAAACCAGTAAGTAAGTAAAGGTGCATAGTTAATTGTCACTAGAACCAAGAATAACAAATCATTTTTCCCTGTAATGCTAATTGGCCCTTTGCATGACTATGGGAAAAGTGAATGAACAGGGAACAAATGGCAACATCTCATGTGAAGTCTCTTAAAAATGTTAATTGGGATCCATAGATATTTATTCACGTAAAGAAATGACACAGTAAAAATTTTAGGTTTATGGCATTTTTGTGTTCTGTATGTGAAAATTCCAAAATGTTTTGGTTTAAACTAAAACTGTGGAGTCTGTAGATAAATCCTTTGACTCCGACTCCTTAGTTTCCGGTACTTCTGACTCCACTGTATTTAATATGCTAATGTATTTTCCATGTTGATTGAAGGAAGGCAACATACACATCATTTAACCACTGAACTACTGGCTAGGAAGCGGACTGTCTACTGTATTGGCCAGTTTAAACAAAAGACAAGAACCCCTTAACACACATCAGGCCATAGCACACACCTCCACCTACATCATTACACTTATTTACACTCAAATTAATTTGTTAAACACATTATATCTGAAATAAAATGAAAACACTTTTTGTAATGTACCATAATCCAGATTACAATATTTGAATGTCGGGTTGCATAATAGCTCATCTGAACTTCACACTAGTAAGTAACACAACTATGCACTGAGCTTTATTCTTGCATCAGAGAAGTACTTAATTATAACTATTGTTTGTGAAATGGGACATTTGAACTTGCTGTATTTTTTTTTTCATTACAATTTAAATTTATTAGGAGTTGGAGTGTGTACATTTTTTTGTTGATTCCGACCCCAACTCCAGGTACCCAAAATTGTCTCCGACTCTTCGCCTCCAACTCCACAGCCTTGGTAGTTAGCAGGATTTATTTTTACAGATACAATTTTTTATGATTTTGCCATGTGTCATTAGGAGTACCAAGTTCCTTGGTGTGCACATAACTGAAGAACTTACGTGGACACATAACACATCATCACTAATCAAGAAAGCCCAGCAGAGACTACACTTCCTGAGGTGGCTGAAGCGAGCAAGTCTTCCCCCTTCCGTTCTCTGCAGAGGCACCATTGAGAGTGTTCTGACCAGCTGTATCACTGTCTGGTATGGCAACTGCAACATATCTGACCGCAAGCGCCTGCAAAGGATAGTGAAGACAGCAGAGAACATTATTGGGGTGCCTATCCCTTCACTACAGGACATATTTTACAAACGTAGTGTCGGCAAGGCCTGCAGCATTGTGCAGGACCCCTTACACCCCTCACATGGACTTTTCACACTTCTGCCATCCAAGAGAAGATACTGCAGCATCAAAGCTGGGCTGCAGGATAGTTTTTACCCCCAAGCTGTTAGGCTCCTTAACACCATGCTGCCACCTGGGATCTTCCACACTGCCTCAACCACCTCTAAAAACAGAACCTTTATACATGCAAGCCACTGTCCTGCAAATACTAGTGTGCATGTAGAAAAAGAACTGAACGTCTCATTCTGACCTTTAAGTATTTTGACACTCTTGATATCCTTCTGCTGTGAAACATTCTGACCTGTCATTGATTACACATGTCTTAAACAACTACAGTACAATCCCTCTTAACTGGCCTCGCATTAACTGGCCTGTTAAAATAAAATTATATAAAAATTTTTTTTTTTATCCTGAGTTCTTCTTTATATTATATGTATGCACTTCCTTCTTTCCTGGAAGGTGAGAGTGCTCCTACTTGTGATTTCTGTTTACATATTCCTTTATGTATTTTCCATGGTGCCTACTTCTTGCTACCTGGCGGCTTCCCTGCTTCTCCCATCGGACTTCGCAATAGGGTAGTCGCTCTACCTGCAGGTGCAGCTGCCTTCCACACTGGTCAGGTAGCCCTCCAATCCCTGGCTATGACAGGCTCCATCCGGACCGAGACTTGGGTTCTTTCCCCAGCAGCCAGGGCGCTCACGCTGGGGCTAAATCAGCCCAAAACCTCCACGACTGCTGCTGCCTTTCAACAGCCAGTCGTCTTCAATACCGCTCACTCCAGCTCCGTTATCAGTCAGCTGGAGCAACCGCTTTTTTCAGCCCCACAGAGTGTTGGCCAAACACTCCTCTGCAGGGGTTCACCTCCCTGCAGCCTGCCTTTCTCTCCCGCTCGCTTGTTCTCCTGCACCAGCTTTCCTCTATCTGCTTCCTTCTCCATTAACCTTCCGTTCTTTCCTGTTCTCCCCCTAGCCGCATCGTGTTTCTATTTATCACGGGGAATTGGATCAGAAGTGGCAATGAACAGTTTCCGGGAACAATTACTGATGCGGATGACTCCTCACCTGTGCACTTAAGCTAGGATCACCTGCATCACGAATTCCCCGGGAACCGATTAGCCACACATACTCGCTAAGCCGTGAGTGCGGCGATTATTTACTTAAAAAGTGGCCTTTTTGACTTGAGCTGTGGACCCGCTACACCACACTGTCCAGTCGTTGTATGATAAAAAAACCTGTGTGCAAAATCGTGGATGACGCCTTGTGGATATGGTTTCTTCAGGAACCTCGAAGAGGTACAGTACATACCTTAGAAGTATTTTTCTACATAAAAATAGGTATGCGTCGGATTAACCGGCCAAAACGGCAACCGGCCATGGGTCCAGTCCCAAGGTGGCCAGTTAAGAGGGATTGTACTGTATTATCTATATCTATTATTTGTAATTTATTTATTATATTACATATCTATTGACTATATTTATGTATCTAGATTGCAAATACCGTACATTGCATCAATGTTCATATTGCTAACTACACGTCAATATTGCTGCTACTTCTTTGTCTTGTCTTTGGACAATGTCTTGTCTTGTTTGTATTTTAATTTTAAATTTAAAATTTTATTCTATTTTTAATTTATTTGCACGTCATGTTGTTACACTGTGGACCCTGAGCTTCGCAATTTCGTTTATCTGTATACTTGTATATGGTTGAGATGACAATAAAGTTCACTTTGACTTATCGGAGAAGGAAAAAAAAAACACACATACTCTAATCCTTATTTTGTTAATTTGGACTATAGTCGGGAGATTAATTAAAAAAAACTAATTTACCTTGAAAATGCAATTTAACAATTGTCTTATCAAAGTACATTACTTCTGGTTATCTTAAGATCCCTTAAATAGAGACTAGATGTGGCACTGACTCGGCCCATCGTGAACCTGAATTGGAGTTTATCTAGTTTAGGAAATGGACAAACGGGAATTTAGAAAAATGACACTTTGCAAATCATAATTCCTACTCTATGTTTTGGACAATTTAAAGATCTATTATGTAGTTAAATAGTTGTCCTAAGTAATTAAGTTGCCATTTGTTTATGGTGTAACTTTCATACTTTATTAACCTAGGCATTTTATCCCCCCAGGTCGATGGAAGGGCAGAATCAATTGATAAGAAGATTTCAAGGTTAGATGGTGAACTTGTTAAATATAAGGATCAAATGAAGAAAATGAGAGATGGCCCTTCAAAGGTACAGTAAGAGTACACACTGAATCCATCTAAGTTAAGAATATTTACATTGTGTAAAGAATTATTAAAGTAAAATAGTCTGTTTAAACTTATAAATTAATTACTGAACTTCAAAATTATTTTTTTATTTTTTTTTACAGAACGCTGTGAAACAGAAAGCTTTAAGAGTACTGAAGCAAAAGAGAATGTATGTAATTTTTATATTTCACCTGGGTGGGCAAGTAATTTTTATAAATGAAGCTGTTTAGAGTGGTTATTTAATAGTTCAGATTAAAAAGTTAAAACCCTTATGAGTAGAGCTGTGCGATACTGACAAAAAAAATATAACAATGTTTTCTGGGATTTTGTCAATATGTGGATGCTATTTTGCATCCTTCAAAAATGTCTTAATTTTAACTGTAATTATAACTTAAGATATTGTTGCTTACTAATATTATTAGAAAACTATATTAAAAGGTATACCCCACCCAAAATATTTTTTTAATGCTACTTTACCCCTTGTAGTCTGTAGCGGTGGCTGAGGAAAAATTTTAATCTTTTTGCTTTTGTGGAGAAATTGGATACTGAATATTGAAACTCATCAGCGCTGATAAGTGATCAGTGCTGGACAGTGCCAATAGATGTGAAAAACATCCATAAAAAAAATATTCTCACACAACTCGTGTTGCATAATCTACATGTCAGGTATCCTTTTGTTTGGTCAAAATGTGTGAATTATTTGCTAAAATATTATTAAAGTGACTTCCTGAGAATGGCTGCATTGAATGTAAACATGGAGAACGTCATTCCCACAATGCTGAAATTTTGATGTGGCTATTTGGTACTCCTCAGTAATTATTTTTGCTTAATAAACAGTTTTAGAAAATACATGTTTATTGTAATCTTGTTTCAATTAGGTATGAACAGCAGAGGGAGAACTTAATGCAGCAGTCATTTAATATGGAACAGGCAAACTACACAATACAGACACTGAAGGATACAAAGACAACTGTAAGAATGATAACATCACTGTTCATGTGCCACTGTTCATCAGCAAATCAAGAAGACTTACCCTTATTTACTACTCTTTCAGGTTGATGCTATGAAAGTTGGTGTGAAAGAAATGAAGAAGGCATACAAACAAGTTAAAATTGATCAAATTGAGGTAAATAACATTTCATTTTGTCAAAGCTAATGTATTTGTTTCTATTTTACTACATTTATTGATGTTGATTTATTTATTTCTGTGCTTTTACTTTTAAAGGATTTTCTGCTTTTAAGCAAATGTAGTTAGATAATGTTGCTAGCTATTTAATAATTTTGAAGAAATTCAAGTCATTAAGTCAAAATCAGTTATGACTCAAGATCAGAATTTTGCTGATAGTAGTGTTGTCTCTATTGACTATATACAGTCATGTGAAAAAGAAACTACACCCTCTTTCAATTCTAAGATTTTACGTATCAGGACATAATAAAAAATATCTGGCACTCAGCAGGAGTTAAAATTAATTAAATACAGTATAACCTCAGATGATCAACAACATATATTACACCGTGTCATTATTTATTTAACAAAAACTAAGTCAAAATGCAGAAACGGTGTGTGAAAATTTCAGTGCACCCTTACTGCTCCCATAGGAATGAAGAGGGTAAGTAGCAGCTAGAGGCTGCTAATCAAATGCACTTGATTAATTGATCATCAGCAAGTGACCACCTCTGTAAAAGCAGACGTTCTGGTAGTCTGCTGGTCTGGAGCATTCAGGTGTGTGTTAACGCAGTGCCAAGGAGGAAAGACATCAACAATGATCTCAGAGAAGCAATTGTTTCTGCCTATCAGTCTGGGAAGGGTTATAAGGCAATTTCCAAACAGTTTGAAGTCCATCATTCTTCAGTGAGAAAGTTTATTCACAAGTGGAAAACACTCAGGACAGTTGCCAATCTTCCCAGGAGGGGAGATCCCAGCAAATTCACCCCAAGATCAGACCTTGCAGTGTTCATTAAATGTTAAAAGTTCATGTCAGTATAATTATGAAAAAACTGAACAAGCATGGCTTTTTGGAAGGGTTGCCAGGAGAAAGCCTCTTTTCTCTAAAAGAACCATGGCAGCATGGCTTAGATTTATAAAGCTGCATCAGAACAAACCACAAGATTTCTGGAACAGTGTCCTTTGGACAGATGAGACCAAAGTGGAGGCTGACGATAATGCATAGCAGCATGCTGGGCAAAAAATGAACACAGCATATCAGTACAAACACCTCATACCAATGGTCAAGCATGATGGCGGATGGGTGATCATTTGGGCTTATATTGCAGCCACAGGACAAGGGCACCTTGTAGTTATTGAGCCGACCATGAACTACTGTGTATACCAAAGCGTTCTGGAGTCAAATGTGAGGCAATCTGTCCACCAGCTAAAGCTTCGCCGAAATTAGATCATGCAACAGGACAGTGGTCCCAAGCACACCAGCAAATCTACTGTACAACAGAATGGCTGAACAAAAAAAGAATAAAGGTGTTGTAACGGCCCAGTCAAAGTCTGGATCTTAACCCGATTGAATTGCTATGGTGGGGACCTTAAGAGAGCTTGCCCGAAAAAATCAATGTACTGAAACAACTTTGTAAAGAAGAGTGGGCCAAAATTCCTCCACAACAATGTGAGAGACTGATAGTCATGCAGGAAATGATTACTTCAAGCCATTGCTGCTAAAGGTGGTTCTACAAGATATTGAATCATGGTGTGTACTTAGTTTTTCACACATGACTTCTCCATTTTGACTTACATTTTGTTAAATCATCCATCCATCCATTATCCAACCCGCTATATCCTAACTACAGGGTCACGGGGGTCTGCTGGAGCCAATCCCAGCCAACACAGGGTGCAAGGCAGGAAACAAACCCCGGGCAGGACGCCAGCCCACCACAGTTTGTTAAATCATAACATAGTGAATTCTGTCATGTGTTGTTAACACCTGCACTTAGATTTCAACACTTTTATAACCTGGTAGGAATCAGATTTTTTTTTTATGATGTCCTGATTTTTTAAAACCATAGAACTGTAAGAGGGTGTACTTTCTTTTTCACATGACTGTAGATTACCAAGTAATGTACAGTCTTAATTAATTGAGTAATGTTTTTGAAAACCACTATACAATAAAAAATTGACATAACTAAATAACAACAATGCACCTCATTTCAAAGTGTCCAAAGACATTTAGTGGTTGGGTTAAAATGCATGAACAACATTTTAATTCTGCTCAAAAAGGCTTTCCAAAATGTAAACCTGTGCAGACATTTTTAGTATTTCAAATGAGAATGGCACGCTCTAATCTCTGTTGTGTTGTCCTTGTGTCAATGACTTAGGACATAACATTAATTAAAATTTTTATTTACTTACTGTTATACTTGTTGCACAAAGTTTTCTCATTAAAATATCATATTGCGTGGATTTTTTATTATTGTAAGGACCTTTGTCTGCACCTGGAAGTTCAAGTTATTGGAGTGTAGGCATGTTTTATGCTGTTTGCCAAAGGACTTTTTAACTAAAGCTGATGTCACATTACACTAATTCAAGTTGTCGGGCATGTTAGATTTGCTGATCTTGAATCATATCAGTTTAAATGACCAACTGGGCATGTAATATAAAAAAACAATGTACAGAATGTAAAATAAAACGGTGATTAAAAAAAAAATTGTTTTCTTCCATACCATACTGTTTTTCCTGCCACAGTATATTTTTCTGTAGCTTTAAGACAGTTGAATAGTCATAAGGTTTTGTGAGTGTAGCTGTTTTAGGAAATTTGATATATTTAGTTAAAAATATAGTTAACATTTTCTTAGCTTAGGTGTCACAGTAGTGCACAGTGGTTAGCACTGCCACTTTACAGATCCAGCATACTACATAAAAATACAGCACCTGATTGTCTGTATGGAGCCTGCATGTTCTCCATGTGTCTGAGTGCTGATGTTCTTGGTATTCCAGTTATGATCCTACATTCTCAAATTCATGCAGGTTTAGTTAAATGGTCCCAATGTAAGTGTGAAGTATGCGTTTGAGAGGACCGTGTAATAAACTGGCATGCTGTCAATGCCTTTTTCTTGCATTGTGCCCAGTGCTGCCAGGACAGGCATTTGCTCCCTGCTTTTCTGAACTGGAGTAGGCAGATTTGAGAATGACTAGAACTACAGTGATCCCTCGCTATATCGCGCTTCGCCTTTCGCGGCTTCACTCCATCGCAGATTTTATATGTAAGCATATTTAAATATATATCGCAGATTTTTTGCTGGTTCGCGGATTTCTGCGGACAATGGGTCTTTTAATTTCTGCTACATGCTTCCTCAGTTGGTTTGCCCAGTTGATTTCATACAAGGGACGCTATTGGCAGATGGCTGAGAAGCTACCCAACTTACTTTTCTCTGTCTCTCTTGCGCTGACTTTCTCTGATCCTGACGTAGGGAAATTGAGCAGGGGGGCTGTTCACACACCTAGACGATACGGACGCTCGTCTAAAAGTGCTGAAAGATTATCTTCACGTTGCTATCTTTTGTGCAGCTGCTTCCTGAAACGACATGCTGCACGGTGCTTCGCATACTTAAAAGCTCGAAGGGCACGTATTGATTTTTGACTGAAAAACAAACTCTGTCTCTCTCTCTCTCTCTCTCTCTCTCTGCTCCTGACTGAGGGGGTGTGAGCTGCCGCCTTCAACAGCTTTGTGCCGCGGTGCTTTGCATACTTAAAAGCCAAACAGCCCTATTGATTTGTTTGCTAGAGATTGTTTTCTCTATCTATGTGACATTCTGTGCTCCTGACATGCACTCCTTTGAAGAGGAAGATATGTTTGCATTCTTTTAATTGTGAGACGGAACTGTCATCTCTGTCTTGTCATGGAGCACAGTTTAAACTTTTGAAAAAGAGACAAATGTTTGTTTGCAGTGTTTGAATAACATTCCTGTCTCTCTACAACCTCCTGTGTTTCTGCGCAAATCTGTGACCCAAGCATGACAATATAAAAATAACCATATAAACATATGGTTTCTACTTCGCGGATTTTCTTATTTCGCGGGTGGCTCTGGAACGCAACCCCCGCGATGGAGGAGGGATTACTGTATTATTATTTTGCCAGTGAATATAACACATTTTCTTTGAGGTTACCGTGAACTGTTGCCAAAATCAAAAGATGTTTCTAAAAGGCCCTATGAGAACAATAAAGGTGAATTGTGTTCTAGGGAAAGGCATCCTACAAAGTCGTTTTTTTTTTTTTTTTCTTCTGCTTAAAGGCCCTACTTTTCAGAGCTAGGTGGCTGCCTTAGTGGTGAGTTTATCAACTGCCAATTTTCTTGGAAGTTATCCTTGACCATTCTTTCTGTCTGTGTTACTGAGTTAACTTTTCAGATTCAGGTTCAAAAGCAGTCGGCCCACTATAAAGATTTTAAAGAAACGATGATGACACGTCTCAATAAAGCCACAAGTTGGCAGCTGCTGGTTTGTCAGATAAACAAGAGCAAAACTGAATATGAATTCAATTCAACTGAATGTGAATCTCCCCTTGGGATGAATAAAGCATCTACCTATCTATCTGTCTATCTGTCTATCTGTCTATCTATACAAGATTTCTCAATTTCTCAAATGTTTTTCATTTTAACACAGAATATACTTTGGCCTGATTTTAGCCTTCAATTTAATGTTTACTTCAGTTTCTTCTAAAGCTTACTTTAAACAAAGGGTGTCACATGTCACATCTTTGACTCCTGCTCCTCTGAACAGCCGAATTCTGCAGCTCCATGCTCCAGTCAAGAGCAGCTGCAACAAGTAACCAACATCCTATGCATGTTAACTTAGCAAAATGTTCATAATGTAAAATAATGTGTAAGTAACAAGTTAGGTACAATTATAAAAGTTTATTTAAAAAGACTAGGGGGCTTTGCCCCCTGCTCACTTCGCTCATCAACCACCCGGCCTGCGCTGTGTGCCAGCCACTTCGCAAGTCTTCTGCTCCCGTATGTGGATTTCACTTTCACCAAACAACAAATCTTTTAATTCTTGCAAATACACCTCTTTATTGGGAAGAAACACTGTTTTTCCATGATGGCAACACAAATTAGACGATCTACAAGTCTCTGACCTAAAGTTTAAATCCGAACAATATATTCAATCTCTTTTCGTTGTTCCGTTATTTCACCGAGTAATAATTTCCATTTATTTGCGCTAATGAGATCTTTGCTATCATTTTTTTTGAGACTTTTGAATTTTAGTACTTCCATTATTTCTAACCTGCTCTGCATGTGTATCGCACCAACGTTTCTGAACCTCTTTACGACGTTCTACTTTGTCATCTACTCTTTGTCTTTTATTTCCGCCCCGGGTGTGGTTAAATGTCTTGGCACAAAGTCTCATCTCGCGAGACATGAAAGTGTCTCTCTGAAAAAGTCTCGTCTCATCCTGGGATTTTTTTTATATAATAGAGAGACAATTATTTCTGAAATGATCAAGAATGAGTGCTTACCAAATGCTGAGTATGCAGGAAATTTGTGCATTAACTACTGCTACTTTATTTGAGTGGAATACCTGCAATCCTGCATCGAATTACTACTTTTTCATTTAAAATTCACATTAGCATTTTTACATCATTTACGTAACTATCTCCATCCACATAAAGCTATATTTACACTACATTTTCATTTAAAATTCACACTAGCATCAGTGGAAAAATCCTTGCAGGGGTGGTAACGCTGCCGGCCACAGAATTTATCTCAACATTCTAGCAACTGGTAAATTATTTGCCTTTTGTGCATGTATGCAGCACTCCGACTGAACAAAATGCAATTTTAGATGCATATGTCTAAGCAGCACAACAAATGCCATGAACAGAAACTCCTTTGTGTCCACTATGTTGGAACAGGTTTTCATCCATGAAGGGTGAGCAATCAGGTAATGAGCAGGATCCAGATTGGAAAGGGCTACAGACTATTCAGAGTATGATTAGTCTTGTGTTTTCCAAAGTCTGTATTTTCACCATCCACACTGAAGTGTATATCCATCCATCCATCCATTTTCCAACCCGCTGAATCCGAACACAGGGTCACGGGGGTCTGCTGGAGCCAATCCCAGCCAACACAGGGCACAAGGCAGGGAACCAATCCTGGGCAGGGTGCCAACCCACCGCAGGACACACACAAACACACCCACACACCAAGCACACACTAGGGCCAATTTAAAATCACCAATCCACCTAACCTGCATGTCTTTGGACTGTGGGAGGAAACCGGAGCACCCGGAGGAAACCCACGCAGACACGGGGAGAACATGCAAACTCCACGCAGGGAGGACCCGGGAAGCGAACCCAGGTCTCATTACTGTGAGGCAGCAGCGCTAGCCACTGTGCCGCCCTGAAGTGTATATGCCTTTGGAAAGTATTTTCAAAAGTCTCAATTTTTGTGTGTTAAGAGCTCCAAGGTAGTGTGGGCAAAAGGTGAAAACTCAATACTAATATCTGCATTTTTAAAGAAAAACACAGCAATGCAGACGTTACCAAAGTAATAGACATTGTTTACATTTTCAAATGCAATAAATCCTTAACCCAAATGATACTAATGTCAGAAGATATAATGAGTGATGCTGAGTTAAATAGAAAAAAGATCACTAATGAACTTTTACCACACTGTATATAAACTGGGGGTGTGTATTCAATATGTTCTTTGAGTAGGTTGAAAGTGATTTCTCTTTATTTTCGTGTAACTTTAGTAGGCCTTATTTATATTTTCTTCAAAAGGACTTGCAAGATCAGCTTGAAGACATGATGGAAGAAGCCAATGAAGTACAAGAAGCTCTTAGCCGCAGTTATGGAACACCAGAGATTGATGAGGACGATTTGGAAGCAGGTTGGCTCTTCATGGCCTTGTCTGTTTTTGATTTATGGGTGATTGAGGGTGTTGTCTGTTTAGTTTTTTGCTGATTTAATTGTACCTGTTTAGGATTGCTCTTGAGCGGCGATAATTATACATGGGACTTAATAACTTGAGTGGCCTTATGGGTAATGAACCCTACTTACAGTTTTATAGGCAAGAGTGTTTCATATCCAATTATTGTCTAATCTTTTATTTTTGAGAAAGTCTCTACCAATTATTTTTCTTTTCAGAAAACATTTATATAGCACCTTCTAATACAGAGTATAATTTAAGGTGCTTTACAAATAGTAGTAAGTTGAAACAAAGCAAAGCAATAATCAAACAATGTAAGGGGTCAAGATGATCAGTGGGGAAATGGAAAGGAAACAAAACAAAGTAATGTGTGTATGTGTATGTATATATATATATATATAATATATATATATATTATATAATATATGTATGAATGTATGTATGTATGTATATATGTATGTATGTATATATAGATATATATATATATATATATATATATAGTACTGTGCAAAAGTTTTAGGCAGGTGTGAAAAAATGCTGTAAACAAAGAATGCTTTAAGAAATATAAATAATGATTGTTTATTGTTATCAATTTACAAAACGCAAAGTGAGCGAACAAAAGAAAAATCTAAATCAAATCAATTTTTGGTGTTACTACCTTTTGCCTTCAAACCAGCATCAATTCATAGGTACACTTGCACAAAGTCAGGGATTTTGTAGGATTCTAGTCAGGTGTATGATCAACCAATTATACCAAACAGGTGCTAATGATCATCAATGTCACATGCAGGTTAAAACACAGTCATTAACTGAAACAGAAACAGCTGTGTAGGAGGCTTAAAACTGGGTGAGGAACAACCAAACTCTGCTACCAAGGTGAGGTTGTGGAAGACAGTTTCATGTCATGGCAAGATTGAGCACAGCAACAAGACACAAGGTAGTTATACTGCATCAGCAAGGTCTCTCACAGACAAAGATTTCAAAGCAGACTGGGGTTTCAAGATGTGCTGTTCAAGCTCTTTTGAAGAAGCACAAAGAAACGGGCAACGCTGAGGATCGTAGACACAGTGGTCAGCCAAGGAAACTTAGTGCAGCAGATGAAAGACACCACAAGCTTATTACCTTTCGAAATCGGAAGATGTTCAGCAGTGCCATCAGCTCAGAACTGGCAGAAACCAGTGGGACCCAGGTACACCCATCTGCTGTCCGGAGAAGTCTGGCCAGATGTGGTCTTCATGGAAGAGTTGCAGCCAAAAAGCCATACCTCCGACATGGAAACAAGGCCAAGCGACTCAAGTATGCATGAAAACATAGGAACTGGGGTGCAGAAAAATGGCAGCAGGTGCTCTGGACTGATGAGTCAAAATTTGAAATATTTGGCTGTAGCAGAAGCAGTTTGTTCGTCGAAGGGCTGGAGAGCGGTACAATAATGAGTGTCTGCAGGCAACAGTGAAGCATGGTGGAGGTTCCTTGCCCGTTTGGGGCTGCATTTCTGCAAATGGAGTTGGAGATTTGGTCAGGATTAATGGTGTTCTCAATGCTGAGAAATATAGGCAGATACTTATCCATCATGCAATACCATCAGGGAGGCGTATGATTGGCCCCAAATTTATTCTGCAGCAGGACAACGACCCCAAACATACAGCCAAAGTCATTAAGAACTATCTTCAGAGTAAAGAAGAACGAGAAGTCCTGGAAGTGATGGTAAGGCCCCCACAGAGCCCTGACCTCAACATCATCGAGTGTGTCTGGGATTACATGAAGAGACAGAACGATGTGAGGAAGCCTACATCCACAGAAGATCTGTGGTTAGTTCTGCAAGATGTTTGGAACAACCTACCAGCTGAGTTCCTTCAAAAACTGTGCAAGTGTACCTAGGAGAATTGATGCTGTTTTGAAGGCAAAGGGTCACACCAAATATTGATTTGATTTAGATTTCTCTTTTATTCATTCACTGCATTTTGTTGATTGATGAAAATAAATGATTAACACTTTCATTTTTGAAAGCATTCTTTGTTTACAGCATTTTTTCACACCTGCCTAAAACTTTTGCACAGTAATGTATACAGTAGATACAGTGCATCTGGAAAGTATTCACAGCGCATCACTTTTTCCACATTTTGTTATGTTACAGCCTTATTCCAAAATGGATTAAATTCATTTTTTTCCTCAGAATTCTACACACAACGTCTCATAATGACAACGTGAAAAAAGTTTACTTGAGGTTTTTGCAAATTTATTAAAAATAAAAAAATTGAGAAAGCACATGTACATAAGTATTCACAGCCTTTGCCGTGAAGCTCGAAATTGAGCTCAGGTGCATCCTGTTTCCCCTGATAATCCTTGAGATGTTTCTGCAGCTTAATTGGAGTCCACCTGTGGTAAATTCAGTTGATTGGACATGATTTGGAAAGGCACACACCTGTCTATATAAGGTCCCACAGTTGACAGTTCATGTCAGAGCACAGACCAAGCATGAAGTCAAAGGAATTGTCTGTAGACCTCCGAGACAGGATTGTCTCGAGGCACAAATCTGGGGAAGGTTACAGAAAAATTTCTGCTGCTTTGAAGGTCCCAATGAGCACAGTGGCCTCCATCATCCATAAGTGGAAGAAGTTCGAAACCACCAGGACTCTTTCTAGAGCTGGCCAGCCATCTAAACTGAGCGATCGGGGAAGAAGGGCCTTAGTCAGGGAGGTGACCAAGAACCCGATGGTCATTTTGTCAGAGCTCCAGAGGTCCTCTGTGGAGAGAGGAGAACCTTCCAGAAGGACAACCATCTCTGCAGCAATCCACCAATCAGACCTGTATGGTAGAGTGGCCAGACGGAAGCCACTCCTTAGTAAAAGGCACATGGCAGCCCGCCTGGAGTTTGCCAAAAGGCACCTGAAGGACTCTCAGACCATGAGAAAGAAAATTCTCAGGTCTGATGAGACAAAGATTGAACTCTTTGGTGTGAATGCCAGGCGTCACATTTGGAGGAAACCAGGCACCGCTCATCACCAGGCCAATACCATCTCTACAGTGAAGCATGGTGGTGGCAGCATCATTCTGTGGGGATGTTTTTCAGCGGCAGGAACTGGGAGACTAGTCAGGATAAAGGGAAAGATGACTGCAGCAATGTACAGAGACATCCTGGATGAAAACCTGCTCCAGAGCGCTCTTGACCTCGGGCTCAGACCTTGTTGTTTCAGCAGGACAACGACCATAAGCACACAGCCAAGATATCAAAGGAGTGGCTTCAGGACAACTCTGTGAATGTCCTTGAGTGGCCCAGCCAGAACCAAGACTTGAATCTGATTGAACATCTCTGGAGAGATCTTAAAATGGCTGTGCACCGACGCATCCCATCCAACCTGATGGAGCTTGGGAGGTGCTGCAAAGAGGAATGGGCGAAACTGGCCAAGGATAGGTGTGCCAAGCTTGTGGCTTCATATTCATAAAGACTTGAGGCTGTGATTGCTGCCAAAGGTGCATCGACAAAGTATTGAGCAAAGGCTGTGAATACTTATGTACATGTGATTTCTCAGTTTTTTTATTTTTAATAAATTTGCAAAAACCTCAAGTAAACTTTTTTCACGTTGTCATTATGGGGTGTTGTGTGTAGAATTCTGAGGAAAAAAATGAATTTAATCCATTTTGGAATAAGGCTGTAACATAACAAAATGTGGAAAAAGTGATGCGCTGTGAAATATATATATATATATACACATACATACACTTTGATTATAGCATGTTGAGATTTAATCACAAATTAACACTCAGAAACTAATGCTAGTTCTGATGAACCAAAATTCTAATTGAATGTATCAGTACAAGTTAACATCCATCCATCCATCCATCCATCCATTTTCCAACCCGCTGAATCCGAACACAGGGTCACGGGGGTCTGCTGGAGCCAATCCCTGCCAACACAGGGCACAAGGCAGGAACCAATCCTGGGCAGGGTGCCAACCCACCCGCAGGACACACACAAACACACCCACACACCAAGCACACACTAGGGCCAATTTAGAATCGCCAATCCACCTAACCTGCATGTCTTTGGACTGTGGGAGGAAACCGGAGCACCCGGAGGAAACCCACGCAGACACGGGGAGAACATGCAAACTCCACGCAGGGAGGACCCGGGAAGCGAACCCAGGTCCCCAGATCACCCAACTGCGAGGCAGCAGCGCTACCCACTGCGCCACCGTGCAAGTTAACATGAGCCAGCATATTACTTTCTTATTCTGTAGTACATTCTGCTTACTAACTCAATCCCTAATATAATCTCGATCAAGACATTGTTTTTTATGAGGAGGACGTTGTAATTCAGAGGTGCTTCACCTTCCTGGTTATAATCCACCTCGCCTGACAGGCGTATGTTGGGGCTCATTGGTGAATTCAAAGTTAAGGAGCCTTTGCCGGTTTTACTTCTTCCTACATGCTGCTTTGCAATAACACCTTTGTACGCTTACAAATTAAATAAGGGGCTTTTTAATGGAAAATGATTATATATAAAGTTATGACTACACTGCTTTTGGAGTGCATTCCACAAGCTAACAACCCCTGCTAAAGCTGTTGCTGTAGAAGAGGGCAGTGTACGTCCTTTCCCTTGATGCTAGTGTCCTTGACACAGTTAGTTAGATCCATAAATTGAGTCAATTGTCCAATTACTTTTGAGCCCCTGAAATGAAGGGATTGTGTTAAAAATGTGCTTTAGTTGCCTCACATTTTTATGCAATCATTTTGTTCAGCCCACTGAATTAAAGCTGAAAGTCTGCACTTCAACTGCATCTGAGTTGATTTAAAATTCATTGTGGTAATGTACAGAACCAAAATTAGAAAAAAGCTGTCTCTGTCCAAATATTTATGGACCTGACTGTATTTTAAGTGGGTCTAATTTTAATGTGAAAAATTATATTATTCCATTATCTTCTGATGTAACAGTTTTGGATATCATTGCATTAATGTTTTAAAATAATGTATCACATGCTGTTAACTAAAATTGAAAGCTTTGAAGTAGCACTCACTTTTTAAACTTAAGAGTTGCAACTATTTGGAAAAATAAGTATTTGTTTTTATAAAGCAGGAAATTGGATCCATTAATTTTAAGTTTATTTTTGCGTTTTTGTTTTTTTTAAGAACTTGATGCATTAGGTGATGAATTATTAGCAGACGAGGATTCTTCATATATAGACGAAGCTGCATCAGCACCAGCCATTCCAGAAGGAGTGCCCAATGACTCAAGAACAAACAAGGTAAACCTGAAATGCAGGAGAGCTCTGCATCAATGAATAATTTGAAATTTTATTTTATTACCTTCTATCAACATGTTTTATTATGAAGTAAACGTGTTCTGGGGGAAAAATAATAAATACAAATTTAGGGTGCACAAATAAGCAGTTGTCATTTGTAACATAAGATCATTTATTGTTTGTTTTCTTTTGACAGGATGGTGTTTTGGTGGATGAATTTGGACTTCCACAGATCCCAGCTACATAAGAGATGCTGGTCAAGTTACACTGTACAAATTCTTCGGCATTTTTTTTTATGTAAAATATCATTTATAGTAAAATATACCGGTTCCTAAACTGTAAAGACAGGCTGACTGGGAATTATCCTCCATGCTCTACAGTGTTAAAGGTGGTAAAGCAGAGGGAACTGTTGCCTTCATTGATCATCTTTCCACCTCCTCCTAAATAGACATTTGTCTCCTTCTAACATGTTTTGGTACGCTTTTACTAATTTCGGTGCATTAACTACAACGAGGTAAATCATTTTTAGGATAATACAGCACATGATTGCTTGGTGTTTCTCAACTATTCTTTCATCTCAATTTCTTTGGTATGTGGCTCTTTAAATTCTGTAAAATAACATTATATAATTGGTTGAATAAATAATAAATTGTACATTTTAAACACTAGCAGTACTCTATTTACAACTCTTTACATATTTTGATTTCTATCCTATTCCGTTTGCAGAATTTATGGCAATTATGCATTTGTATTAATAATTCTGGTGGTGTATGAATTGACCAAAAGCTTCAAATAGCATTAATTCTTCTCCTTAATTTCAGTTTGTTACATGAATGAAGATGCTACATCTGCTTGATTTTAATTTATATATGCTTCAGGAATGAATGGGCAATCCTAGAATTGCTGTCCACCCTCATGAATTCAATAAATGTCATGAAATATATTTTTCTTTTGAAGTAGTAATACTTGTAAAGTATGTTTTACATTTGTACAATCGAAAGAGTGACAACTTTAACCCAGCCATCCATTCATTTTCTGAAGCCACTTTTTCTGGTTCAGTTATGCAGTGCCAAAGCTTTTTACATCAATCTTGGGCACAAGGTAGGAACCTTGTCTCTCAACCTAATGTTCATGTTTTTGGTATAAGCAAGAGGCTGGAATTACTTGGATGTGATTTTTAGATATTGTATGCAGGTGTATTTTGTTTGATTTATACTGAAACCTTTTGCTGTGCTCTTCAGAATTGTTACACAACATGAAATCTCTCATTGATGCGCTGCTTGTACCCAACACACCTCCACAGTTATATTGAAATCAAGTAGTGTGGAAGTTACTGAATTGGAATTCAGTTTCTTCAGATTTGGACTCGGTATCTGCAAACAAAAGGCTAAAAATTGAGATTAACCTACACAATGACCTTGTCAGATTACAATAGACAATATTAAGCAAGGGTGGTATATTGGAAAATGGTCTTCCTGGACTTTAAGTGAAGACAAGAAAGTGGAATTGTATGGGGGCATAGCCACAGAGAATCAGTGATGAGTGGAGAAGCTCCATAGAATCAATGGTAGGTAAGCATATCCAGTTAGGGAGTTGCATCCTCTTGCGTAAAGAAGGATATTGCCATTTAGGGAATTCTGGGAACTGATGATTGCTGGTGTCCTCATGTTATACTTTTGCAATGCTTTTGTATCCTAGTATGTAGCTGTTGGTGCTATAGTAATCAAGTCAAATCCTTGGGTGCAGCAAGAACATAAGTGGCCATGGACTTGGTTTTTCCACTCTCAATAGGGAAGTTGGGGGTGGGCATCTGCTGGTTTAATTTTGATAGTACGCTTAAAACGGTTATAAATTATATACAAAGAGAGACAATGCATCCATGTATCTAAAGGTGTTAAGGGCAGCAAAAACTAGACAATTTAGACTTTACAATTGTGCGTTCCCAGCATTCTTATCATTCTTGGATTTTTTTAGAATGACTAGTCAGTCTTGACATTCAGGTCTTTGGAAAGTGAGAAGAAAACAAGATGAACCAAAGAAGAAACAATGATGGAGAGGACAGTAACCTAGCCCTGTTGCTTAGAATTGTGTGTCAGCAGCCACCATGCACCATTGTGCTGTACTTTTGGAGTAAGTCATTCATGAAAAATGGTGAGGAAATGATGGGCCACTCTACATTAAATGGGTTTTTGAGAAAGGCGACCAAGTCTGCTAGGGCTTGCTCAGCCCAGCCTTGGTATTGCAGCACCACAAGAAGTGATTCCAAAGAAAGGTGTTAAAGCTGCCCCTTAGAGGGTAAAGGGAAAAATGTGTAGATAAAGGTAAAAAAATCACTTGAAATGTTTTCTACAGAGCCAAATTGATGTCAGGAAGGACATGAGCCCCATGACAGCATGCCTGCCTATCAGATTATCTACCTACCCTTTTGTCATTCCTCATGTCGGGAGGTGGCTGTCCTTGCTGCAGAATGGGGGAGCTGGATGTTGGTGACACCCTCAAAAAACAATTTTTATTTTTCCTTTCTTCGTAGCTTTTCCTGTAGTATTGTAGTAAATGTTTTAACACCAATAGTCAGACATGCAGGCAGAGGGGCACTGTTCCATTGTCCAGAGAGATGGAAAAGAAGGAAATGTCCCATTGCACTGTGCTTTGCTTCTTGCTATTTTTTTTTTTTTTACCCACACACATAATCGTCCATCTCTTTCATCCATCTCTATAGCTGGCTTATTTGTCTGCCCAAATTCCTGTCTTCCTGCTTACTCTTCAAGGATGCCTCCAACCCTCAAATCAGAAGCAAATGGTGGCAGTATTCACACATAAACTGAATGTTAACAATTTACATTATCCCAACGCATCATATGACCACTGAAAATGTGCAAGATAGCTGTGACTATACAGTGACTTCCCAGATGCCAATCTGTTATGTCCTTGTTTAGAAGATTAGGTTGATGCTGTTTCAGAAATGCTGGTACAAAGATTTGAATAGGGCAGGCTTGGAAGGCAGGGGAGTTTGTTGATCATGCTACTGTCCAGAGTGAGACAGCAGAAACATAGCAAATGAGAACAAGTTTATCTTGGGGAGAACCAATAAAGCTTTGGTCAAAGTATGAGAGTAGAGAAGGAACATGGTGGTCACAGACCTAACAAGAATGGAGGAAAACTGGTTCCTTATGAAATCTGTCAGCTAAAGCCAACTGGGCTGATACACAACCCAGGAGGATGCTATCCCAAGAACTGTGGGATGGTTTGGTCTTTGGAAGATCCCCCAGGGAACACTGAGCTTCCTAATCAGGGCCGTGTATAACACCCCCTCAAACCTAGCCAATATGGGCCAGTGGTTTGGCTTTGAAAAGAAGCGTGATCCATGTGATATAGTAGAGGTTTCCTTGAACTGCATCTTTTGTGGCTGCAAGGTCGCCTTGGCCTAGGGGCTGATACTGATGGTGACATGAACAGGTGTTAAGGAAGCAAGCTGAACAGAGCACATGAGAACTCAAGTAAATAGAGTCCTAATGTCAAAAAAGCTTTTCTAGTTTGCAACAGCAGGAGATGTGCAGTGTTGCCCAGCACAAGGAAGATCACCAGACTTGGCCCCAGGGAATGACTGGGTAAGATTCCCTATGGTGATCTCCACCACCTCAATGAGACCTGACATCCTTGTGTGCTCAGTAACCGATAAGGTTGTCTTGCTGGCCAAACTAATAGTTCCTTGGTAGGAGGACATCCAGGAACCCAGCAAAAGGAAGAATGTGTAGTAGGCCAAGCTTGTGGCAGATTGTAGAGGGAATGGTTGGAGGGTATCAACCTACCTAGTGGAAGCTGGTTGTTGTGACTACCTGGGTTTTTTAACAAAACATTTTTTTGAAGGACAGTGGGATGACCTTATCTCAGCTGTAAAGGACCTTGCTGAGGAGGCAGAGAAGGAAAGTTTCTGTCAATGCTACAAAGGAAAGATAAGGGCTGGGACATTAGGAACACCAACTAGAGAGCCAAGGAAGTTCTTTAGACTTGTAAACCAGGAACAGAGTGTGGCAGGAAGACATACCTGATCACTGCCCAAACATCCTGAGATGTTCCAGGATTACAGGGGTGAAACATCTATGAAGGCTGTCTCCTGACTGATGACTCTGTAGCTGGTATTTTGACAAAAGTGGAGGTGCATCAGACAAAAATGCTTTGCTGATTCCAACACCTACCTGTTAATTAATCTGATCTTAGCTATAACAATGTGGTTTGGATGTGTACATTTAATTCCAATCTTCAAGATAACAGTTACTTACTATTTGTTATCTTCTTGCTTTAAAGTAATTTCATTTCAGGACTGAGGTTGTTTCCTGGATTTTGGACAGAATAGTGACCTTATCATCCCCTTAATTTCTGAAATAACCTCCAGGGATTCAGAGCCTGTTAGAAGAAACACAGGCAGCAGTGGTCTTCAGATGGACATCGAGGCCCATTCACCCTTTTTCTCGATTACAGGTAGTCATTGACTTATGACAACGTTTGGTTTCAACGGACCGGGTTGATCTTGATGTAGAACGGTATATGCATTCAAATCTGACCGTATGTATAGTACTGTATAATACTGTATAAGTCCCTTAAGTCATATTGTTTGCTTTATATCTTTTTTTATCATTCTTAGAATATTGTGTAGCTTTTCTATCTTTTTTTAAAATTATTTTTTGTATTATTATTTTGTTTCGTTAATACTTTTGCTCGCATGGGTGCTAAACCTTTAACATGTTCACAAGTCCTTTCTTTGTCTGTGTCATGTTCCCAGGGTTTATTGTGTTAAATGTGAGAGGATGAACTGTACTAGCAGAGTCTGAGTACTCATATGTTTTCTATTTTAACATTTCAGCCAGGAGTTCAGTGTGGTCTTGTTACCCCTTCATGGGGGTTCACCTGAAGCAGCACACCATGAGTCACAACGCAGAAGCTTTAGAGATTAACTGGATGCAAAACCAGAGCGCAGTACTACAGTGTGTGTGGTGAACGCCGATTACAATGGGATAACTTAAAGTCATACAAAGGGATAAGTTAAAGTGCTTGCATTCGCTTTCTTTTCTCCCTCATACTGCTTGATCACCTTCATTTTTGTGTCGAGAATAGTTGCCTTATTGTTCCTGTTATTGTAAGACAAATGTAACTGAACATAGTCAAAACCACTGGAGGTAATAAACTGAGATTGGTGAGCTGGCATGGCAAAAACTGTTTTTGCCCGTGAGACACAAAAACGGTTGTAAGTGAAATGGTTGTAGTTGTAGACTACCTGTATACACTAACAAGGAGACAGAGAATCTCCCAGTGGCATCAGCCACTAGGCAGGACAGGATTTGATCTCACAGTTTTGGAAAGAACACGTACTCAATGCAAAGTCCATTAACCTAATATCATTGTCTTGGGGATAAAACTGGAGAAACTAAAGAAAATGCAGGGAAAACATGAAAACTCCATATAAAACATGACAAAGTGAAGAACCAAACTCGGAGGATGAGAAGCAATACTAGAGGGCACCACTTCACATACTGTACAGAATAAAAACAAAAATGGCAACAATCAGTAAAAATTTATTGTGCGTGGAGCTTGACAAGGTAAAACACAATGCTGATGTCCTCCTTACTTGGGCTGCTGTAAACCTTGTGCATTTCTGAATTGGCAGCAGATTTACAGCCACAGCTATAAAGACTGCTTAAGGTGACACAACTTCCTATTTGGGTCACTTTCTGTGTTTGTGGCGCTGACTTGTAATTTGTGATGTGCCCATCATCGTCTACATTAAATTCACCTTGTCCTCTTTACAGTATTTGTATTTAACATTCTCTCCAATTATTTATTGACACATTTTTGTTAGCTTTACAGATTTTAAAACCACAATCAGAAGTATGTTACTTAGTTGGCAAATTATGGCTGAACTTTATCCACTTTGTATATTATGACTTTAATGTTCTTCTTTGTGTTGTATTGTATATGATAAGCACCCAATTGACATGCTGGCTATGGCAAATGTTATGCCCTTTTCTTTTTACCAGACTTTTTGGTTGACTTTTTCTTTCCTCCTGTTTTCTTGCCTTTTGCAGATTTTGAAGACTTCTTTGCCCGACTACTTCCCCGTTTCTTTTCTTTAGCATCTGTTGGAGGTCTTGGGGTGTACTCAACTCTTTGACCTTGGCATTTATTCTGTAAAAGGAAAAGTAGCATCTGATTAAATTAGATATTCTATGATAAAATAAAGAAGTCAATACATAGTTATCGCTCAGAGTCAATGATCAAACACGAGGCAGTGTTTAATGTACATAGTCAGCAGCATTAAAAAGACCCTTGAAGTGGTACAGAGTTGGGCTTTGGATCCCTTCATCTTAACCAGGGACAACAGACACAACTGATGGGAAGATCTGAATATAAGATTTCTGTCCATCAACTTTCCAATCTTTCTAATTCCAATAAAGCCTTGCAGGGTGCCAAAGTCTAGACAAAACTCTAGTTGATCACAGGATACTTGTGCTCCCTGTGGCAAGGAACCTGGTCAGTCTGTGTGATAAGACTCATTTGGGTCTGTGCCAATGTGTGGTTCAGGCTCTGTGCGTGTGTGTGTTTGTGCGGCCCTGGGATGTTTAATGGGGGTTTGAGGATGATCGCACTTGCAAGTAAGGACTCATTGACTATCCGTGGGTGTAATTAGGACACCGCTCCCATGGAAGTATAAAGGAGAGACTGATTGGGATAGAAGAAAAAAGGAGATAGGAATGACAAAGAAAAATGAAGGTTAAAATGAAAGACAGGAAGAAGGAGATGGTAGGGAGCGGAGGCAGGCAGTCGGGAGTGTGCTCTCTAGATAGGTATGTGGCTGACACTCTAAGGCCAGAGGTCTCTGTTTCTGAGCTCTCCAAAGAGCAGGAACAATCAAGTTTTCTGAGCAGTCCCCCGCAGATGCAGCATGATGGCATCAGAAGCAGGGCCTTCAGGATCCCTGGGACACCAAAAGGTGGCAGCAAGGAGCCAGGATTTACAGGTTAACTGAGCTTGCCAGTCAATGTCTCCAAAAACGATGAGTTGAGGAGATGTCAGTTTTTGTGAAGGAGGCACTATGGCTCATTGGTTTTAAAGGATGAATCACTGCCTGGGATTTTAACCTAATTTTACAGATGTATTTTCTAATTATTTGTTGGGCATTTTAAGCTCTACCAGCATTATTTTTTTTATTGAAATTATTTATTTATAAGGGAAGGAATACCTACAATGTTTGAGATTGCTGAAAATAAAAGCACTATTTCACATTTGCACCTTACTCTTGTTAAGTGTTCTCACTGCATCCTTATTTCGATCATGTTATCGATGGTTCTGGGTGCAATTTGTTAGACTGTCACAGTCTAATCCACAATCTAGGATGGAGGTCAGGTTGTAACATATTGTGGCTGGTAGATTACATGAATATCCTGTGTAGTCCTGCCAGGAATGGTGAAGTAATATTTGTAGGGAGTGTTGTGCCCGATTTTCACATAGAGTGCTATGGAAATAGAGATAGCAGGAGCACACAAAAATAAGGGCAGTCAGCCTAGTATTTGGTTTACTGTCTGGTCAAGACGTGGGCACTCTTGTGGAGGGGATAATTGGGCAATGAAGAAGTCTTACTTGGAGTCCCCCACTCTCATTATATAGTGAGTATCTCCCTGCTAGCCTTTACAATACACAGGTGTCTTCTGGTTGGCAGTATAGGTGCTAACATTCAAGAATGCAGGGACACCAGGGGACATCATAGGCTGAATGTACTCTACAACTGAGTCCTGGCCATAGCTCTAAAGCTCCTTCCTGCCAGTGTAGAGTGCTGAGGAAAGATAGAAGCAAGCATTCAACTGGAGGGAGGAAGACAGGCCACAAGTGTTATTAGAGTGTCAGACTGATGTAGATGAGGATGCAAATGCTATTTAGGTAGGTCAAGAAGGGGAGTGAGTATTTGTTTTGCTTGTTTAGGCTGCATTTTTGTTACTCTTTATGTTACCTCTATCTTCATTATGTATGATAATAACAAATGTGTCTTTTTAGTACAACTTCAATTCCAAAAAAGATGGGACAGATTGTAAAATGCTAATGAAAACCAAAAAAAAAAGATGACTAAGAAATCCTCTTTGATCTGCATTAAACTAATAACATTAAATGACATTTTGAATTTGGGTGCTTGCAAAACAGTCCAGGAATAGGACATACTGGCTTTATCCATTTAGCAAGCCACTGCCAGACACTCTTAGTATCCGCTCCTTCTTGACTGGGTCACTCATCAGAATACTGCATTATCTGATCTGATCTGTTGAATGGTCACAGACTAAGTATCACTCGGAGACAACTCTTCAAGGATCCACCTGGACACCAACTTTCAAACAAAGAACTACAATTAACTGAGTGGCAACCTTGCTAGACAAAAATTTGCTCCAATAGTCAAACAAAAAGCTATAAGCATGGGCTTATGTATATTGAATAAACCAATTTCAAGACCTCGATTCCTTCCTTAATAATCTGAGCCCATTTTATCAACCTCACTGCTCTCAACTTCACCATAACTTCTGCTGTCCAAAGCAGGACATCATAGCCTATAGGGTGTGGTAATAATAGAGGCTGGAGTAATTTCTTTTACTCTGAAGGGCAACAAGTGCAGAACTGGAAGGGTGGAATACTTGTCTGTATTGGAGTTAGACAGGGGGGGGGTCACACGTCTGAACCTTGTTAAGGAAAGCAAATGCACAAGTGAGAGTGAGACCATACAGTATATATTACCTTATTAATGATGGGAGCTAACTGATCACCAACTAATCCAGGACAAGTAACTGTGCTAAGAACCAAGTACATTAAATGTAAAAATCTCAAATAGAAAAATGCAGAACCTCCTCCAACGAGAAGGTGTGACCAAGACAAAGAAAGGAATGAGCTTTTAAAACAAAGAAAAGTGCAAAGAAGATTCTGTGTCTGAAGAATGATAATCACAAAAGGAGCAAAGCATCACTTACACCAAGTCATTAGTACACCTGCTTTGACTCAGAAAATGATTAATTGGAACTTAATAGATAGGATAAAGCCAGCTAATGTATTATGGTATTGAAGGGAATGAAACTGAAATGTAATAACAACTTTGTGAAGGACAAGTTCTAGCTGTTACAGGCTTTTTCCTAAATCCAGTAAAAAAGTACAGAGTAGCATGTCACACATGCAACAGACTGCTTGGGGGTGGGGGGAGGTGGTAAATCAGTGAAGACTAGCTGTCAGCAAATTAATGTCACCTTCATGGTGCAGAAACTTGAAACTTAGTAACTAATTAAAGAATTTATCCCTCGTAAACACATGAATCGAAAGATCACAATTCATAAGTTACAGTATGTGGCTTTTTCATAAGGAGAGAAATATATCCATCTAAGTTAAGAGTCTAAGTCATGTGTCTGTTTTTACAGGAGAGAAAAAGTTCAAGTATGCTAATGTAATTTTATGTTTTGTGTTTGTTATTGTCCTTTGTCTATAAATATATATATAGTAGAGGACGGCCAGGATGCCTCCACGCTGGAAGGACTGGGGGAGCAAGCATGGCCAGAACGTTACCTCCCACGGAACGCTAGATGGCAGCCTGCCTGGGTTGCAGCGGTGCCTTGGACTCCCGCAGGGCTACATGAGAGTGGGAGTTTGGTACTGCCCTGTTGGGAGTGCTGCAGCTGAGATAGGCGGTGCTGAGCCCTGGAGAGCAGCTCTTCCACCATACCTGGAAATGCTGCCGGAAGTAGGTCAACAAGCACCTGGAGCACTTCTGGGTGACCTATATAAGGGCTCAGCAAGCAGTATTCCAGGAGTAAAAGTCGGGAGGAGGAGGATGAAGCTTGCTGAGTTGGAGTGGAAGAGAAAGAAGGACTGAGAGATAAAGAAAGAAAATAGAATGAGAGACAAAGAAGATAAAGAGTAAAGAAAGTGTGTGTTTGGGCTGTTGGGGATACTGTAAATAAAAATCATGTGTGCTTTGGTACTGGTGTCGTTAGCATCTGTCTGTGATCCGGCTGAAATGATCACAATATAACAGAAGACAAATATATGCAAGTATATATACACATACTCTATATATATATATATATATATATAGAGAGAGAGAGAGAGAGAGAGAGAGAGAGAGAGAGAGAGAGAGGATGTGTATATATACTTGCATATATTTGTCTTCTGTCATCCTTATGTTATGTGGCATGCACAACTACAAGTCCTTGTGATCTTTTTTGCTGGTTTACTCTTTATCATACGGGTGTAATTTCCTGAACAAAATATGACATAAAATGGTCTAAAAATTTGTGTTTTTTGAGTCTAGAGGACCAACTCAACATCTTGCATAACTAGACATCAAGATGAGCAACACGGTATATATTATCTTGGGGTTTTCTCCTACCAGTGATTCAGAAGTAACTGGACAATTTCAAAGCATTCATCAGTAATTCTTATCTATACAATAAAAATATAAACAATCTTTCATAATACAGGTAAACAAATATATTAACAAAAATCCTTAAACACAGATGAATTACTTTTTAAGTCTCTAATGATTGTAACAATAAGCTCAATACTATGGTCAGATGGCCAGGGTGGAGAGAATAAAAATCAAGACGCCAACATGTTGGAGGAAATAAACTTGAAGGGGTTTCAAGGCCAAAAGATCACCCAGACCCCACTAAACACATTTGTGCTTCATTTTAAAGTTAACAGAATATTTGAGTCAACCCAGACATCTATTTTCAAACCTGCTTAACCCAACAAAAGGGCAGCAGACCACATCAGCTGATCTTGGTGGCATTACAAGTAAGGCATGAACAAGCCCTGGACTGGATACCAGTGTATTAAAGGGCACACCCCCAGATACACTCACACATACAAACCACAGCTGCCAGTTTCTCTAACAAATACATATTTTTGAGATGTGTGAGAAAACCCCATATGTACATTGGAAGCATACAAAGACTCCACATTGATTTTGTGGTTATTCAAACCCAGTCTACTGGAGCTGTGAGACAGCGGTGTTACCCGTTCTGCCGCCATGCCATCCCAGACATTTAAGCTTTAAATGGGAATTAAAGAAAAGTCAACAACCAGTAACACTAAAACACAGATTGTTGTTTCAAGCATTCAAATAATGGACAGAGTGTTCCAAGGGACCTGTCTTGGACTGGCACCCCATTCAAGTTGCTTCTGCTTTGTGCCAAGTGCGGCAGACACAGGTTCAATACCTCTCTGACTATGAATTGGTTAAAATGGTTTAAAAATTCACACAAGTTTTCCATCCATCCATCCATTATCCAATCCACTATATCCTAACTACAGGGTCACAGGGGTCTGCTGGAGCCAATCCCAACCAACACAGAGCGCAAGGCAGGAAACAAACCCCGGGCAGGGTGTCAGCCCATCGCACACAAGTTTTCAAATCTATAATATACATTTAAAATCTTAATGAATGGAGACCTTACTTCATCAGTGTGCCAACACAACAGTCCATCATCAAGTTGAATGTTTCACTGCCCATGTCTGTTTATGCTTTAGTCACTTCTTTACCTGAAAGCATTTTCTGCACTTTTCTGGAGACTTCATGTTTCCAATAAATTCCCCCTTTCCACAGTCTTTGCAATATCGTGTCCCACACCATTTGCACATGTAGGTCTTTGAAGTAATAGAAATAATAAGATGAAATTTGAATTAAGACACATTGAAGTGTTATTATCAACAATTAAAAAATAATATGTTACCCACTTAGGATAACATATGACAAATATCAAATTCAGTTTTTTTTTAAATCAAAGTAGCACAGAGATTATGGGAAAACACAAAAATAATACGTAATAATATATGTACTTAACACTTTTAAGTCCTCATTGCCGTGCACCTGGTCACTGCATTACCAGTTAACTCTGTCTCTACAAACACCAAGGGTCACATTTTTAGAATTTGCTAAAATAGATGGTATTCTCTGGCACCTCATCTAAAATATGTGTTCATGATTTGGGGAAACTTACACTTGATTGAGAGCAGAATTTTCAAAAATACACTTGTGCGATTAGGGCGGCACGGTGGCGCAGCTGCCTTGCCGTAAAGAGTCCTGGGTTCGCTTCCCTGGTCCTCCCTGCGTGGAGTTTGCATGTTCTCCCCGTGTCTGCGTGGGTTTCCTTCGGGTGCTCCAGTTTCTTCCCACAGTCCAAAGACATGCAGGTTAGGTGCATTGGCAATCCGAAATTGTCCCTAGTGTGTGCTGGTGTGTGGATGTGTGTGCCCTGTGGTGAGCTGGCGCCCTGCTCAGGATTTCTTCCTGCCTTGCGCCCTGTGCTGGCTGGGATTGGCTCCAGCAGACCCCTGTGACCCTGTGTTAGGATATAGCGGGTTGGATAATGACTGACTGACTTCTGAGATTAGCAGACCTGAACACATTCAAATTGACACGTTAACATGAAGAAAGTGTCAGATTATAAAAGCTGCTTCAGCGTATACCTTCATTGTGCACTTCTAGTCTGGTATGGTCGTGGTGGAGATTTTGGAAGAGTGTTACATTCAAAAAAATGGGGTACAGGTTTCTTTCAGATATTAGAAAGCTTGACGCATTTCTGTATTTTTGTCAACAAGTGTAGCATCATCACCTCTAAACTCTGTACAGCATCACATAACAGAAACATTGCGAAGCCTGCTTAAATCAATTTAAGGTCATGAAGAATTATGCCAATTTATACTTCAGCGTCGAGCCTATGGTGTAGGTGTGCCATCACCCACATAGCCTGTGGTGTAGCCGATTTGCATACTTCCTCAAAAATGTGAATGCATGTCGCATCAAAGCAAACCCTATGTAGACCTCCACAATTCTGCCTAGCCAGTTTGTTAACTACGTATTTCCTCAAATGCAAATGCATGAAAATGAAAAAAAGTGTGAGGGACAAATACATTTGTCTATAGAAGAAAATGTATAGCAAGAAGAGTGGTGATCCTGGAGGGTAAAAACTTCCTGCATTTTAATGGATCGCCCGCTGTTTCTGCATGCCTCAAACACTGCCAACTAACATTCATGTGCCTGCAGCGAGGTGAGATGCAGAAGTATAAACTGCTTTTGTCGGCGTAGCCTACTTGCATAGCTATGGTGTATTTTTCATAAAATAAGCTTTTATGCTGGTACCACTGGGTCCAAGCAAGGTAGCACCCCAATATGGGGCCCCCTGGGTAAAATGTTTTACAAAGTCACATAATGGTTTCAAATGT
Source organism: Erpetoichthys calabaricus (assembly GCF_900747795.2). Classification (NCBI taxonomy): domain Eukaryota; kingdom Metazoa; phylum Chordata; class Cladistia; order Polypteriformes; family Polypteridae; genus Erpetoichthys; species Erpetoichthys calabaricus. Next base: position 84,144,122 of record NC_041399.2, on the reverse strand, counting down.
TGCTTGGGTGCCAGTTAGCCTAACATGTTAAGTGATGAGAATTTCAGTGGGGAAAAAACTTTCAAACGCTACATACAGTACACCTTATAGCATCAGTCTAAACTGGTGGCCATTAAGGTCTATTTTTAAAGAAATCAGATTACTTTAAATGTTTTAGCACTGCTCTAGAAAATACCATTCCAGCAGACAAGGCAGGCCTTTGCCAAAGCAATGTTATACACTGTATATGGTACATTTTGGATAATAAGACATCACTTACAAAAGAGTCAGAGGCTTACCGTGTCCACTGTAGTGCAGCCCCATCGACACATTTTGACTGTCAGGAATAGCTCAAAAGAAGAAAATGGCAAAAAAATTTCAGAAGCTGTAATCTGTGTGCGAGAATGGCTATGACAGCCTGTGTTTGTTCTTTACAGTACAATTAGTAAATTCTTATAAATGCAGCTGAGCTCTCGTCTTTAGAGAGGCTGGTTATGCAAGCTCAGTCACTATAGCGACACTTGTGTTTGTATCTTGCAATCTGAGCCCGGTGCAGATAACTTTCAGGAAGCAAACGAAATGAAAATATCAAGTTATAATGCTTCTGTTGACTTAAACAGAGACAGACAGCATGTTGTAGTCTGATAACACTTGAGCTCCCCTCAGATTCCCAGCTAAGCCTTATTCCATATTTCATGTTCTTCCAGTGTGTCATGGGAGTTTACTTTGAGGCCAGTGACTCTCTGCCTCTGTCTTATTGATTTGTACCTCTATGTTTAACCATGTGTGAGTACGCCCTGTTAAAGAGAGAAATCCCGTTTAGAGTTACTGTAATTCCTGTATTTTCACTGATGCTACTGAGATAAGCTCTTTTTTTTTTGTAACACTAAACAGGAAAAAATGATTTAGGAAATGAGAGGAGCCAGCACTGAGGTGGTATATTAGCTTCCAACCACACTAATCTCTATACCTATGGGATGAAACTCATGCAGACATACGGTGAATAAGCAAACTCCACACAGGTAGGGAGGTGTGAATCAGTAGTACTAACTTCCAGGGCTGGTGCATGGGGTGAGGCAGTGAGGCAAAGGCCTCAGGTGGCACTTTGGTAAGGATGGTCTTTGCTCAGCTGTTTTTAGGAAGAAAGGTAACTTTTACCTTTAGCTCATTTGTCACAGTTGTAGGAGAGCTGAACAGGCTTGGTGTGTGGAGACACATCAAAAGTGGTCTGTGCACGGAGTTAGAGCAACAACCTGACTGTAAAGCAGCATCTAGCCAGCTAAAATCTTTACCTATGAGTGTGCTGAATGCTTCTTGATACTACACAGTTGTTTTTATAAAATCTTCCTGAGAGATATCTTTACTTCGGACCAGTTTATACCCATGCCATGCCAAAAAAATGAGTCAATTAAGAGCCATAAGAACTACATACATATCAAGTAGCTTATTTATATTTTCTTTACAAATTGGAATAAATATTTTCATCTTAAAAGTATCAAATTTTGCAGAACACAATTCACACATGGGTTTCAACGAATAAATACAGCATATATGCACATTTTAAACCTACTTATCAGTACATGATGTTGGTGTTTAGTTTTCCCATTATTATCTATCGTATTGTGTATATACTGATTATGTTATTTTGTAAAATGTTGTGAAGTTTTGGAATGTTGTTATGGTGTCAGTCACTTGTAAAATGTCTGTGAAATGTCTTTTAAGTTTGCACCACGTGTGTTTAGTCAAAAAGGGCAGGCACCTTTCATGCAGGATGAGCAAAATATTCTGGCTTTAATTCTCATTCAATTTTGTAATCAAAACACAATAAAATATTTTGTGGCTCAAGCCTTAGTTTTTCCCAAGACAGTACTGTATACCTGTATAGTAATATGTAATGTACTGTATGTGGATTTACTGAAACATCTCACAAGTAGGTAGGAATTGGTGGTGGTGGTGTGGTTGTGTGGGATCTACTAGGGGGAGGCAAAAATGTCACTGCCTCAGGTGGCATTATCGTATGTGCCATCCCTGTTAACAGTTGTGCCACCATGCCACAACTTCACACTTACAAACACTACAAAACAGGCAAAACCAACATTGTGCAGCAGTGAATAATGTTTGTTTTAATTTACTATTCACTCTCAGGTGGTCAATTTGGAGTGTTCAACCTCCATCCTCATAAGAATTCTTATTTTCCTGTGTACTTCTTATTTCAACTGTTCATTTTCTCTAATGATTTCTTGTTGTAGAGAAGGAAATAAAAATGAAAGCCATAAAGTCCAAAACCATCTACTTTTACTAACAATATTTTTCTGCCTATGATGGCATAAGCTAGTAATTAACCAAAGAAAAAAAGATCAGGAAATGAACAAAACAAAATTATAGTCATGTTTATGGAATGTGGGAAGAAACCTGAGCAAACCCACATGGAGACATGGGCACAATGCAGGAAGCGCCTGGGATGCCACACCCAGACTCCTTACTACAAGACAGCAGCACTACCGTTTTCTTTGATTAGCATATTTACATTAACTGAGGCCTTAAAAATTGAGGAAAAAAATACTCTTTATTGGAGACTTATTTTAGTAACACAGTGCATGGGGGGGCAGGCAGGACTCTTGAACTCTGCACATGTCAGTAAACCTTCAAGTTCAAATACACTAAAGTTTCATTTTCTATGTTCTCTTATGCTTTGAAAGTAAAGATGTAACTCAGGAATATGGCCAAAATTATATGGTGATTAGGTCAAGAACATTCAAAAAGGATATTTTTTATTCCATAAATGATTACTGTCGGAAGTTGACAGGGAGTAGCTAAAAGCCCAAGCACAAGTACATATTTTATTTGCGCATAAGCAAAACTGTAGCATGGAATTTAAGCAAGGTTTTATACATGCAGCCTGGTGTCTGTGGAAAAATCACCTGAAAATGGCTGACTGTCCTTATTTTTACCACAAAATATTCCAGCAGACTTTTTTTCAGTATAAAATGTCTCCAGCTGGGAAATGATCTTGGGTGCAAATGCTACGAGGTAGCAACAATTTGAAATGTCCTTAGTATTTGTAAATTTTGCACTGATACTTGGATGCACTACTGTATATAGATAAATGATAAGAGATTAAAGATTGTTCTTTCTTAGATAGATTGGTTTGCATTTTTCTGTTATAACTACCACAGATCTACGGAAATTTAAATTTGCAATCGACCCACAAAGGTGTGAACTGACGTAGAATACTCATAGAAAATTCCATGTTCCATTTTAATATTGCTATCTATTTTAGCAAAAATGGCAGATATTTGTAAATGCTGCTTTTTGCTAATTACCCTAAGAGCATATTTAATGTTTTCTTTTGTTTCCTCCTAATTGTATGCACTATAAAAATGTTTAACCTACAAAATATACTTCATGTGGTTACAAGTAATATACCTGGGATTATTCAGGTCAAATAAATTATTTGCTTGAAAGTAATATAACTAGGTTGAAACAGACGGAAATGGCAAGGTTTTACAAAATTAACCTTTTAATTAGGCTAGCCTAATTTTCTTTTGTACATGCAAAATAATTTTCAGTAAAATGAAGCCTTACATTTTAGGTTAATTGCAGCCTAAACATTCTAGGTATACCCAAAATGAAATTCTTAGATCTATGTAACATCCAACTTGAAAAGTATAAAATTAGTTTGATTCAAGAAACACAATTTTGACAATATATTGTCTTAAAAATAATATAATTTTATTAAAGCAGGTCATATTTGGTGTTAACAAAAATTGCTCTCTATGTTTTGGTGCTAGCCCATGTGTAAAAAATGAGTCCAAAATAAATAAAGTACAATAACACAGGGTCAATTGTTAGTCATTTATGATATTAATAAAAATATTAACACTTAACAATTTCTCTAATAAAACATTCGTCCATCCATTTCATAAACCTGATTTATACTGAGCGGGGTATCAAAGGAGCTGGAGCCTATCCTAGCATGTTATAGAAAATGTTATATTAAATATAAAGGTTTCTGTAATGTCGTGGCATTCTTCTTTTTAATTCTTGTGATAAAATAGCGGGGAATCACAACCTCTCTAAAGACGCATCTCCTGATGACATTTCTTGTTTGTTTAAAGTAAATGAATTAGGTTAAACCAACATGACCTTGTTTTATATTGAAAAACCTTACTATATTTGGTTACTTCAAGAAAAATAATTATAAAGAGTCAGATCAATTTCAGTTACAGCACATACAGTACTTTTAACCATCACTTGTATAGTTGTTGCCTTTGACAACTCATAGCGCTGTACAACTCTCTGTGGCTTGTTACTACAAAGGCAAACTGCTTTGACTTAATCATAATGAGTCATAGGTTTTAAAGGTGGGCTACAGAGTGAAAAGAGCAGTCTGAGATTGTAGCTAATTTAGGGAGGTTGGTTGCCAAATTGAGGCAACACGGTGGCACTTTCATGGTGTAATATAACAGCTGAAACAGTGATGAAAAGTCATGAGGAAATCAAGTAATCATTCACTCTCTGTGATTCCTAGTCATATAAATTTGAAACCATCATGTTAAATTGGACATGCTCTCTGACAACAAATCGTGTTGAATTCCTTTAATGCACTGCTAGATTAATACAGGCTATGAAACATGGAAGGAACTCTCATCTATCTTCTGTGGAGCTAATCATCTGAAGCATGCAAATAACATTTTCTTTAGGGGCAGAGTGCTATTCATGAAGTTTTCTGTTGAACCTTATACTCTGCTGAGTTGTTACACTTTAAGTAACTGGCTACTTTATTCAAGGACTCTATTTGTGTTTGAAGTGCTGAAAAAGGTCTCCCAATAATTCATCTATTTGTTTACTGGAAGTCATGACGATTGTTCTAGGGCTTTACTGAGTGGTGTTTTTCTTTGATTCTGCATCTTTTTTTCAGTCCATAAGAGTGGACTTATTAATTGAACCATGCAGAATGAGTTTTGTAACATGCCAGTATGTCTGAATGTTATAGACAATAAATTTGCTGATAGTTTAGTGAAATTACCATTGATTAGACCTGTTGTGGAAGTCATAATGAATGTGGGCACTGGAGAGACTGAGCCGTTGATTAGATTAGCTTTGTGAGACATGTAGATGAAGGAGACAAAAGAGTGTTGTTTGTTTAATTTAAACTGTTCATTTAGGAGTGTTTTTGTGTACAGAGTATTGTGGAACACAGAAGGTACTGTCAGGGCCATCTCGGGGGAAGACAAGGCTGAGGGTTGTCGTGAGACGAATATCGCTGGATTCTTGTGTGAAGTAGTGGCGGCAGGGAATATGGTGAGGTGATGAAATAGCTACCTAATTAGCCTGCACAGTTGTACCTAATACTCTCTGTGGCTTCAGGTGTTAAATGTCCATCTTTGTCATCCAAATCGCCATCCATATCTTTTTTTTTGCTAGCAATAATAACAATAATAATAATAATATGTTTTATTTATATAGAGCCTTCTCTCAAACCCAAGGTCACTTTATAAAATGTATTATCAAATAGGTACATCAAATTATCTGACCTGACCTGTACACAGAAAGCCAAAATATTTCAACTGTCACTATACAAACGCAGAGTATAAAAAACTTTAATAAGACCCATTACTGCCACATTAGTTTCCACTTTCTATTTCTTTTGTCATAATTAGTAATTTGCCACATCTCTGCTTTGGCTCTCCTTTTTCAAATAATGCACCTATTCTCCCACTAATTTTAGATTTCACTGTGAGTAATAACAAACATTTTCTGTTTTGCTTTCTTAAAATATTTACACATTTATGTGTTTATATTTTTATGTGTATGATGAGAAACTGACAATTGCTTGGGGGACTGGCCATTCACAAACCCCAAACCTTATTGAGATGCCTGCTACTATTGCCATCCATCCATCCATCCATCCATCCATCCATTCTCCTCGGCTTATCCGAGGTCGGGTCGCGGGGGTAGCAGCTTGAGCAGAGATGCCCAGACTTCCCTCTCCCTGGCCACATCTTCTAGCTCTTCCGGGAGAATCCCGAGGCGTTCCCAGGCCAGCCGGGAGACATAGTCCCTCCAGCATCTCCTGGGTCTTCCCCGGGGCCTCCTCCCGGTTGGACGTGCCCGGAACACCTCACCAGGGAGGCGTCCAGGAGGCATCCTAATCAGATGCCCAAGCCACCTCATCTGACTCCTCTCGATGCGGAGGAGCAGCGGCTCTACTCTGAGCCCCTCCCGGATGACTGAGCTTCTCACCCTATCTTTAAGGGAGAGCCCAGACACCCTGCGGAGGAAACTCATTTCAGCTGCTTGTATTCGTGATCTCGTTCTTTCGGTCACTACCCATAGCTCATGACCATAGGTGAGGGTAGGAACATAGATCGACCGGTAAATTGAGAGCTTTGCCTTATGGCTCAGCTCCTTTTTCACCACGACAGACCGATGCAAAGCCCGCATCACTGCGGACACCGCACCGATCCGCCTGTCGATCTCACGCTCCATTCTTCCCTCACTCGTGAACAAGACCCCAAGATACTTGAACTCCTCCACTTGAGGCAGGATCTCACTCCTAACCCTGAGAGGGCACTCCACCCTTTTCCGGCTGAGGACCATGGTCTCGGATTTGGAGGTGCTGATTCCCATCCCAGCCGCTTCACACTCAGCTGCGAACCGATCCAGAGAGAGCTGAAGATCACGGCCTGATGAAGCAAACCGGACAACATCATCTGCAAAAAGCAGTGACCCAATCCTGAGTCCACCAAACCGGACCCCCTCAACACCCTGGCTGCGCCTAGAAATTCTGTTCATAAAAGTTATGAACAGAATCGGTGACAAAGGGCAGCCCTGGCGGAGTCCAACTCTCACTGGAAACGGGTTCGACTTACTGCCGGCAATGTGGACCAAGCTCTGACACCGGTTGTACAGGGACCGAACCGCCCTTGTCAGGGGGTCCGGTACTACATACTCCCGGAGCACCCCCCACAGGATTCCCCGAGGAACACGGTTGAACGCCTTTTCCAAGTCCACAAAACACATGTAGACTGGTTGGGCGAACTCCCATGCACCCTCCAGGACTCTGCTAAGGGTGTAGAGCTGGTCCACTGTTCCACGACCAGGACGAAAACCACACTGTTCCTCCTGAATCCAAGGTTCGACTATCCGACGGACCCTCCTCTCCAGAACCCCCGAATAGACTTTTCCAGGGAGGCTGAGGAGTGTGATCCCTCTGTAGTTGGAATACACCCTCCGGTCCCCCTTCTTAAAGAGGGGGACCACCACCCCGGTCTGCCAATCCAGAGGCACTGTCCCTGATGTCCATGCGATGTTGTAGAGACGTGTCAACCAAGACAGCCCTACAACATCCAGAGCCTTGAGGAACTCCGGGCGTATCTCATCCACCCCTGGGGCCCTGCCACCAAGGAGTTTTTTGACCACCTCGGTGACCTCAGTCCCAGAGATGGGGGAGCCCACCTCCGAGTCCCCAGGCTCTGCTTCCTCATTGGAAGGCATGTTATTGGGATTGAGGAGGTCTTCAAAGTACTCCCCCCACCAACCCACAACGTCCCAAGTCGAGGTCAGCAGTGCACCATCTCCACCATATACAGTGTTGACACTGCACTGCTTCCCCCTCCTGAGACGCCGGACGGTGGACCAGAATCTCCTCAAAGCCGTCCGAAAGTCGTTCTCCATGGCCTCCCCAAACTCCTCCCATGCCCGAGTTTTTGCCTCAGCAACCACCGAAGCCGCATTCTTCTTGGCCTGCCGGTACCTATCAGCTGCCTCCAGAGTCCCACAGGACAAAAGGGACCGGTAGGACTTCTTCTTCAGCTTGACGGCATCCCTCACCGCCGGTGTCCACCAACGGATTCGGGGATTGCTGCCACGACAGGCACCGACCACCTTACGGCCACAGCTCCGGTCAGCCGCCTCAACAATAGAGGCACGGAACATGGCCCATTCGGACTCAATGTCCCCCACCTCCCTCGGGACATGGTCAAAGTTTTGCCGGAGGTGGGAATTGAAGCTACTTCTGACAGGGGGCTCTGCCAGACGTTCCCAGCAGACCCTCACAACACGTTTGGGCCTACCAGGCCTGACCGGCATCCTCCCCCACCATCGAAGCCAACTCACCACCAGGTGGTGATCAGTTGACAGCTCTGCCCCTCTCTTCACCTGCTACTATTGCATTTGGTGTAATTCTTCTTTGTGTCGGGTTCGTAAGCATACTGAAGGAATATGTGGTTAATGCCAGATTAAAAAAGACTTTTAGAGGCCAATAACAGTTAAAAATTATGCAGCTCCTTATTTGTAATTCAAAATAAGAACAATATTAAGCTATACAGTAAAATAGAATAAGGATTTCATGTATACACAAATCAAAATACTTCCTTTCTAGATTTCCTGGTTCAGAATCTAGGATTATTTTATCAAAGCTGAGTTGAGAAAGCATATCTGCTTTAATATACAGTGGGGAAATTAATTATATCTGTCTTGACACTTTGTTGTTCTCTAGGATATTTATATTCTTTTTAGCTGAGTAATCAAGACTGTAAAAAGATCACAGCGTTCAATCTTTATAAATACATATTATACCCTGTTTTGCACTATGTTGTCATGAAGATCGGTATGAATGAGTTAAATGTTTTCAGTTTAACTAGGTCTTGCATACATATAAAAATCATTGTAGTTCTCCACATACAGTATATGAGTGTTCAACTGAACAAGGTATTTAATCAGTTAGATTTATGAAGTTAATATTGCTTTTCTTTAAAAAAAAGGAGGGTGGAGACATGGGAATTTTTTCAAAATATGTTGCAAAGTAGGTTGTTACTGTAAGTTGTTTCTAATTTCTTACTCTGTAGAATTTCCAGGTTTTTCCAGAATCTACCAACTGTTCCCTATACGTTTGTGTTTTGTAGTTGTGAGTAGGCCTGGCCTAACATGCCACAATATTTTCCAGATTTTAAATATGAAGTCATTTGCTGTTGTTATTGTACCTCTCATTTACTTAACTGACTGGTCTTATTTCTTTGAGTAACTAATTATCTATGGTGTGAATTTTTTTGCATATGAAATTCAGAAAGAAATATGACATTCTCACATATTTTAGTAATTCAGAAGTATACTTATTCACCACATTTTAATTTATGGTAGCTAGTCCTATTACTAATTTTCAGAATTTTTGTTCTGTTTTTTCCTTAACTAGTAGGTAATTAATAAAGGAGATGCATAAAAGTAAAAAAGAAGTAATTATTGAAAAAAATATATGTCATTTACATTTGCTGTTGTGTGTAAAAGCATTGCCAGGCATGTTTAACTGTTTATCTAAATGTCAACAGTTCAAACTCTCCACTGCTAGGTGGCAATGTAGGACCACCTTATATTACAAACAGCAATGGCCAAAGAATCCAGAAGGAACATCCATATTATTATAAAGTAACAGCTGTATCTTTCACATTGTACACATTATAATTCTCATTAATTCTAAATTCAAATACAATTATACTTTGTATCCAATAGATGTAGATATGTTTTTTTTTTATATTTTATTTTATTAAAATCAAAAAACATTCCATACACGCAAATCAAGTTAAACAAAACTGGTTTGAAACAAATCGACCCCCACCCATGAGAAAGTGAGCTAGGCCAGCAGAGTAGCACTTTAATAATAGTAAAAATATGTCTCTCTGTTATAAAAAAAAAAAAACTTGGGATGAGATGTGATCTTTTGAAGTGATATCTTTTGAAGAGAGACAGAGAGACACGTTCATGTCCTGCGAGACAGGCAAGTCAGGTCATACAACCTTTGGAAGCAAGTCCCATGATAAACATGCGGTGCAGGTTAGAGATAATGCAAGTAGGAAATTTCAAAAGTCTCAAAAAAAGGAGAGTAAAGATTACATTAGCACAAACAAACGGAAAATATTACTCGGTGAAATAACAGAACAGCAAAAAGAGATCGAATAGTGTTTGAGGGGAGTGTCTGGGGGAGAAGAGAGACAAGGCAGTGACTTTAAAACATTTGAAGCGCTGCACAAAATGCAGATCATGCGGCAAGGGAGCAGCAGGAAGCCAGCAGCTGATCAAGCAAAGAGGAGGTAAAAAAAAGGAAATTGTTTCCCATTGTATCACTGTTTAAGAGGGGTTTCAGAGGAGCAGCTGTGTCTGGTTGGGGTGCATTCAGCCTCCCTTTTCACAACGGTGTGTAGCACATGGCGGGGGAGGGTATGGGAGGTTGGGGGGGCAAAGCCTCCTAGTAAATAAATAAATAAATAAATAAATAAATAAATAAATAAAAATAGAATAAGATGTAGATATGTTTAATATGTTAAAGTGCAGGTGGCACAGCTGTTGACCCTGCTTCCTTGCAAATGTTTTTTTCTAGGTTTGACTACCATGTCTGTTTGATTTGTTTATGTGGAGTGTGCATGTTCTCCATGTGTCTGCGTGGCTTTTCCTCTAGGTACTCCAGTTTTCCTCACAAATCTCTTAAAAATGTTGAGGTATGTTAACTGGCCATTCCAAACTAGATGTGTAATTGTGGGCGTGTGCATGAGTCGGACCTGCAATAGACTGACACCCTGCCCATAGTTGGTTCCTGCCTTGTGCCCAGTGCTGTTGGAATAGACTATGGCTCCTCACAAGTGTTGTGCCAGTTGCATAATCTATTGTAGTCTGCTGGACCACACCAAAGGCAATGCCCTCCTTCTTTTTTAGTTTTAGCTGACCCCTCTGAGTTGCCTGGTAGCAAGAGAGAAAGACAAAACCCTTAGGCGTGTGGTAGCTGGAAAGGAAAGTACATTTTTGCAAGGGTTGATATAGAAAATAAGATAAACTGTTGTCAAACCTGAGGCACTTAATAGTGGATGTTGCCAAAAAGTGAACAGCCAGAATTTGATTATTAAAGATGTGCCATTACAAACATGAATGCAAAACTGACAATGAACTCAAAAGGTAAACAACTGCAAGTCAGAAGTCAAAACGTGCTGTTTACCAAAATTACACTCAAAACTGTTAACAGAAGCAAGGGGAGAATTACTATCAGTTGAAAAACAAATTATTTTCAATACTATCTGAACACACAGAGAAAATATAGTCAAAACTGAAGTGTGAAACTGTGATTAATGCCAAAATGAGAAATGCCAGTAGTTGGCAACTGGAAGATAAAGTGTTTCCAAACTCAAAACTGTACAATAGTGTGATAATGAGCTGCCATATAAATCCAGACACAAGACTGTTACAGAAGCCGAAATGAGAATTGTTGTGAATCAAAAATCAAGCTGTTTGACTATTGGAATCTCACACACTGCACCGTATGCCTTGTGGGATTGTAAAGCTGAACATTCATGACGTGGCGCAGAGCGCCTCCTGACAGGCAGCCCCTATCAACAGTGCAGTGTGTCCTAGTAACACAGTTAAAAAGAACCAAAGCTTTAAAATGGAGATATGAGACACTTAAAATTAAACAGTGCAAAAATATATTAACTAGTTAAACTATTAAAATAAAAAACACAAGTATTAATATTCCCTGACACATGATGCCTCCAAGAACCCACAACAAAGCAGCAGAAATAATTATAAGAAGTGAAAAATTAGCAAACTGGCCTAAATCATAACAAACCTGCATTTGATTAAAGAGGATGGTGAAATTTTGCTATCTTTGGATGAGAAAAGTACTCTTTCATGAGCTTTGAAAGATTGCAGTGTGAAATTATGTAGCCATTTTCATAAATATTGGCAATGACATCACTGTTCCAGTACTGACCTGAATAAAATGCTCAAACCCCTTATGGAATGTCATGCCTAAGTTTTTCTTTGAGAAGGTGGGTGTCCTTAATTTTTATTGGGAGAGAATTTTGTTGCTAACAATATTTCCATTAATTTAGCAAATTTCTAAGAACAAGCACTTACAGTTTACTGTATCTTGGACTCGGGCTTACAAACACAGTTTTCCCCGCATTCATGTAGTATCTGGAATAACAAAGATATACATTATAAAATAACACAATCTTCTTTCAAAAACAGTTTGAAAATGATTTTATACTAATGGGACAATTTATAATTGAGAATGGCAATTTATTCACATGAGCACAATTTTTAGAAACAAGATTCCACTTCTGACCATAGAATATTTCTCTTCTTAGAAGTCTCAGTACATATAATCACTCAACTAATCACTTAACATTTGAAAGCACTATTGAGTGGTGTTAATATTTTAAATAGGAAGTGTAATACAACTCCAATTCCAATGAAGTTGGGACGTTGTGTAAAACGTAAATAAAAACAGAATACAATGATTTGCAAATCCTTTTCAACCTATATTCAATTGAATACACTACAAAGACAAGATATCGAATGTTCAAACTGATAAACTTTATTGTTGTTTTGCAAATCTTCACTCATTTTGAATTTGATGCTTGCAACACGTTCCAAAAAAGCTGGGACAGGGGCAGCAAAAGACTGGGAAAGTTGAGGATTGTTCAAAAAAAACACCTGTTTTGAACATTCCACAGGTGAACAGGTTAATTGGAAACAGGTGTTTGTCATGATTGGGTATAAAAGGAGCATCCCCAAAAGGCTCAGTCGTTCACAAGCAAAGATGGGGCGAGGTTCACCACTTTGTGAACAACTGCATGGGCAAATAGTCCAGCAGTTTAAGAACAATGTTTCTCAACATACAATTGCAAGGAATCCAGGGATTTCATCATCTACCGTCCATAATATCATCAAAAGATTCAGGGAATCTGGAGAAATCTCTGCACGTAAGCAGCAAGGCCGAATACCAACACTGGATGCCCGTGACCTTCGATCCCTCAGGCGGCACTGCATTAAAAACCGACATCATTCTGTAAAGGATATTACCACGTGGGCTCAGGAATACTTCAGAAAACCATTGTCAGTTAACACAGTTCGTCGCTACATCTACAAGTGCAAGTTAAAACTCTACCATGCAAAGCGAAAGCCATATATCAACAACACCCAGAAACGCCGCCGGCTTCTCTGGGCCCGAGCTCATATGAGATGGACTGACGCAAAGTGGAAAAGTGTGCTGTGGTCTGACGAGTCCACATTTCAAATTGTTTTTGGAAATCATGGACGTCGTGTCCTCTGGGCCAAAGAGGAAAAGGACCATCCGGATTGTTATCAGCGCAAAGTTCAAAAGCCAGCATCTGTGATGGTATGGGGGTGTGTTAGTGCCCATGGCATGGGTAACTTGCACATCTGTAAAGGCACCATTAATGCTGAAAGGTACATACAGGTTTTGGAGCAACATATGCTGCCATCCAAGCGACGTCTTTTTCAGGGACGTCCCTGCTTATTTCAGCAGGACAATGCGAAGCCACGTTCTGCATGTGTTACAACAGCGTGGCTTCGTAGTAAAAGAGTGCGGGTACTAGACTGGCCTGCTTGCAGTCCAGACCTGTCTCCCATTGAAAATGTGTGGCGCATTATGAAGCGCAAAATACGACAACGGAGACCCTGGACTGTTGAGCAACTGAAGTTGTACATCAAGCAAGAATGGGAAAGAATTCCACCTACACAGCTTCAACAATTAGTGTCCTCAGTTCCCAAATGTTTATTGAGTGTCCCAGCTTTTTTGGAACGTGTTGCAGGCATCAAATTCAAAATGAGTGAAGATTTGCAAAACAACAATAAAGTTTATCAGTTTGAACATTCGATATCTTGTCTTCGTAGTGTATTCAATTGAATGAAGGTTGAAAAAGATTTGCAAATCATTGTATTCTGTTTTTATTTACGTTTTACACGATGTGCCAACTTCATTGGAATTGGGGTTGTAAATATATAGAACATGTATGAAGACCTATTTGGATTCTAAATCAGAAACATTTCTTATTAGGATCTTTAAATGTTCAGGCTTCTTTTAATGATTTTGACATCTTATTTTATTTTACACACCTGCATAGGGACCAAAGGTTTATATTTTTAATACATTTATTATAACAATAAACACATAACACATGCATAAAATGAAGTGAATGATCTCCACCCAAGTATTAACATATTTTAATCAGAAATGGATTTTTATGAGAAAACTGTTCAATATAGTAAAAATAAGACCTTAAAAGAACTATGGAAATGCTAAATTAAGTTAAATTACTTTATTATATTGTTTGTCCTGTTGCATGTTATATTATTATTGTTGTCATAGGGATTTATTGCTTGGGCTATAAATAAAGCATTTACAGTCATATGAAAAAGTTTGGTAACCCCTCTCAGCTTGCATAATAATTTACTCTACTTTCAACAAAAAAGATAACAGTGGTATGTCTTTCATTTCCTAGGAGCATCTGAGTACTGGGGTGTTTTCCGAACAATGATTTCTAGTGAAGCAGTATTTAGTTGTATCAAATTAAATCAAATGTGAAAAACTGGCTGTGCAAAAATTTGGGTACCCTTGTAATTTTGCTGATTTGAATGCATGTAACTATTCAATACTGATTACTTGCAACACCAAATTAGTTGGATTAGCTCGTTAAGCCTTGAACTTCATAGACAGTTGTGTACAATCATGAGAAAAGGTATTTAAGGTGGTCAATTGCAAGTTGTGCTTCCCTTTGACTCTCCTCTGAAGAGTGACAGCATGGGATCCTCAAAGCAACTCTCAAAAGATCTGAAAACAAAGATTGTTCAGTATCATGGTTTAGGGGAAGGCTATAAAAAGCTATCTCAGAGGTTTAAACTGTCAGTTTCAACTGTAAGGAATGTAATCAGGAAATGGAAGGCCACAGGCACAGTTGCTGTTAAACCCAGGTCTGGCAGGCCAAGAAAAATACAGGAGCGGCATATGCGCAGGATTGTGAGAATTGTTACAGACTACCCACAGATCAACTACAAAGACCTGCAAGATCTTGCTGCAGATGGTGTATCTGTACATCGTTCTACAATTCAGCGCAATTTGCAGAAAGAACATCTGTATGGCCGGGTGATGAGAAAGAAGCCCTTTCTGCACTCACGCCACAAACAGAGTTGCTTGTTGTATGCAAATGCTCACTTAGACAAGCCAGATTCATTTTGGAACAAAGTGTTTTGGACTGATAAGACAAAAATTGCGTTATTTGGTCATAACAAAAAGTGCTTTGCATGGCTGAAGAAGAACACTACATTCCAAGAAAAACGCCTGCTACCTACAGTCAAATTTGGTGGAGGTTCCATCATGCTGTGGGGCTGTGTGGCTAGTTCAGGGACTGGGGCCCTTGTTAAAGTCGAGGGTCGGATGAATTCAACCCAATATCAACAAATTCTTCAGGATAATGTTCAAGCGTCAGTCACAAAGTTGAAGTTACACAGGGGTTGGATATTCCAACAAGACAATGACCCAAAACACAGTTCGAAATCTACAAAGGCATTCATGCAGAGGGAGGAGTACAATGTTCTGGAATGGCCGTCACAGTCCCCTCACTTGAATATCATCGAAAATCTATGGGAAGATTTGAAGCAGGCTGTCCATGCTCGGCAGCCATCAAATTAACTGAACTGGGCAGATCTTGTATGGAAGAATGGTCAAAAATACCTCCATCCAGAATCCAGACACTCATCAAAGGCTATAGGAGGCGTCTAGAGGCTGTTATATTTATTAAAGGAGGCTCAACTAAGTATTGATGTAATATCTCCGTTGGGGTGCCCAAATTTATGCACCTAATTTTGTTATGATGCATATTGCATATTTTCTGTTAATCCCATAAACTTAATGTCACTGCTGAAATACTACTGTTTCCATAAGGCATGTCGTGTATCAAAAGGAAGTTGCTACTTTGAAAGCTCAGCCAATGATAAACAAAAATCCAAAGAATTAAGAGGGGTTCCTAAACTTTTTCATGTGACTGTATATAAAGAAAATCCTCAAATATTAAAAAATGAACCTGTGTGAATAATACTGGTGAGTCAACAAATGCAATAAAGATGGCCTGCTCTACAGGTGCCTGGAATTCATTCAAGATACAACACATCTGTAACCCCAAATGAATTTGTTATTGCATTTTTAAGGCAGGATTAGCAATCCAGCCACCCTTAAAAAAAACTCACACTGTTGCAGTATGGAGCCAAGGTGTCACCTGCTGCACTTGGGTCCCAATCCAGGTGGTTCGATGTGTTGTGGGTGCGGCAACACGCTGTCAGTGCATAGGGCTGTTCCATCTGGCATATATATGCATGATGTTCAGAAATTGGGATTGAAATTCACCTTTACTAGCATAACCCCAGAACCAATTAATTCTCCTGTAAGGTTTGTTTTTCACTTTCAGGTGTAAAGAACTATAAAATAAATACATATTTCTTGACACTATTACGCTTGTTCCATAAATAATTCCATATTGGAATAACATTGCTTAAAATATTAACAGGAAAAGAGCTTGGGAACTACAGTACCACATTTCTTTAAACTAATAAGATAAAAGCAATACTTTTAAAGATAATTCATACATTTTACCCTGTAAGAAACCTCTCAGACATAAAATGTTAATTTTGCATATGGCATCTGGATATTTTTCTTCATTTATTCTGGACCTGCAGTTACACTGATTAACTTTGGAAGGACGTCAACACCTTCATTGATAACAACATATTACTAATATTTGTTTGCTACAGTATAACCATGAAGATAGTAATGAGAATGCCTTCTTCCTTATAATTTTACATAAATATCATATCTATTAATGTAAATTCATTGAAAGAAAACTTATTATAATTTTAGTGAAGGGTGTAAAACATTACTTGGATACAATGTCTTCATCTTTAAATAGATAAAGAAAAAAACTGTAAAGAAACAGTGGAATTGATTTTAACCTGTGGAGTATTACCTTAAATCTCTCTCTACCCCCTCGTACTTTTCACTTCTCTTTTCTCTCCTTTCATATTCTTTGTTTCAAGGTCCTATTCATAGATGTGAAGTAATATGCTATGTACAGATGTTATTAAAGTTGCATACTTCATTCATTAAAGTATACTTAACTACTGCACGTGAACTTTTATTATCTATATAAAGCATTAAAAACCTGGCTGCGTAAACTATGACGTATATGTCAGTCCATTTTCTATATTACTCAAACGACAAGGAAGAAACAGGAACATAACTGAGTACAGGGACACATTAACGTTTCAGTATTGCTATAGACGGAGGAAGAATGGTTTCGTTTTGATACGAGCGTGACACCGTAGGCAACTGTTATTACCGTTTTAATGTCAATGATTGAAAATCACTGAACATTTCTGTATACATGTCGCACATCCCTCAGAAATACGTCAGACACCTTTTGCGCACGCGTCCTATGTGAGCGAACTTCCTGTTTAAGGAGGAAGTGGGCGGGGCACTGCCGGAGGTGGTAGGTTGTAAGAAAGGATGGCTGATGCTGCTGTTACCTTGACCGTCACTCATGGTAGAGTTGTTTACTTATTGCATCTTTCAGATGTGTGTACGTGTATCTTATTGTGAGGCTTTCTGTAGCACAAAGTCGTGGGGTGCTGCTTCCCACAGTACACATATTACTACCGGAGACAAACGGCTACATTGTTTCCCTGGTACTGTAATAGAAGGCACTGAGGTCAAGCTGTCAGAGTTACAATTTGCGCAGTAAAATGTAACTCGGGTATATAAATATAAATATAACGACGATAACTCAGAAATAGCAGTTTAAGTTACACATGTAACATTTCAGTATGGTTCTGAGATAAGAGGGGATTCTGCTAAGTAGTAATTTTGAAAAGATGACAGATTTTTGAATGGTTTTGTTACTAAAAGGGCAGTTAAAATGCCCAGTTACAAGCTTCATTAAACTGCTTTCTTTGCAGTATCTGATTTGCATTGGGGGAGTGCAGTGTGTTCTTATTTACAGGTTAAGCACATGCCATTTCCTAACAGGGTATGTTCTGATGAACTGCCGTAACTCCTGCGCCGGCCGCTGTCATGCGCTTTTGACCGCTCTCAACTAGACTGGTACATTGGCACGTTTAACAGGAAAATCAGTTTTGTTATGGGTTGACGGTTTTCCTGACTGTACAGGAAAATACACAGACTATTATGCATGTGCGTAATTGTTAAATTTTATTGTTGTATTCTGCCTTCTAATGGAATCATTTGGTTTTATGGTATGGCTCTAATGTTGGGAGACAACTTTACAACGTTGTAGAAATCCCAGTCTCTTTATTACAGCTAGCGTTCCTTCCATCAGAACAAATTAGGCATTGTCTAGAAAGCCATATTTGCTGAAGACATTTGAATGTTTTAATCTGTTTCTAATTTTTAATAATAATGAGTTAAACTTGTTTAAACTTCCTTTTTAGCTATGGAAATATGTGGGCATGGAAAGTGCATTTTTTTTAGAAAATATTTACTTAGTTTATTATATTGTTTTAATCTCCTACACCCCTTAGTTTACAACTTCTCAATATGAAATTGCAAATGTGAAGCGTTTTGTGTCCAGCTTTTAAAGGAGTACCACAAATGAGAATGACTCTTAAATTATTAGTCTTTATAATAGTATGCTTTCTTTGGCACCCTCATTATTAGGATTTGCTTTTAGTCAAATTATCACTCACTTGCGAACTTACAGTTCTGGGACACTGGGTTTGACTGATTCAGTTAACTGCAGTTGAGTGGAGAACAGGACAGGTTGTTATTGGAATCTTCAGAAAATATAATTCAAGCTTAACTGTTATGAAAACAACGCATTGCTTTGAAAAGAAAATACAATTTAGACTTCTAATCTAATTTTATTCCAGTAGAATTTGGTAGGCAAAATTTTGTAAAAATGAGGACGAGTTTATAATGTTATTGAGCAGATCAATAGTGTGATTTAAATGAAAAAATACCAAATTCTGGCGTATTTGTAAAAATGTTTAGTTATTTAAAATCAGAGAATTAAACATAATATTTCAGGGACATTAGTTTTAAGGAGCCATATAAAATGACGTATTCTTGTTAAATAAAGTAATAAATGATGAAAGTAAAGATAAAAAATTGTGTTTTTAGGAACTGCAAAACATAACATTGAAGTCAGAGGGCAGGATGGAGTGGAGCCTCTGTTGAAGGATATGGCAGACGCCATTATGCAGGTCACTGGTGTCCCTCTTCAATCACAGAAGCTAATTTGTAAAGGTAAGTTTCTTTTCATGTGAAAAAGTACTGTATGTACAACCTATGAAATTTTTTTTTTAACTTATTTGGACATTTCAAGATTCGATTTTCATTTAAGCATGAACTATACATAAAATTTGACTTTGCAATAGTGTATTTGAAAAATGAACTGATATGCACCTGTGTAAAAAAAAAAAAAAAAAAAAATTAGTAAGTTCACCCTTGGCAGTAACAGCTGGAAGTTTGGCAGAAATTACCTCAAGTAGGTATTTTCTGCAACTGTCCACCAGTGTATGACTTAGACTGGGATGAAGTTTTTCTCCTTCCTCCATGAAGAATTCCTTCTTTTGTGCAATCCCTGAGGAGTGTCCTGCAGGCACAGCCCATTTCAAATCCCCCCACAGCAATGCAATGAAAAAATATTACTCTTTTGTATTAATTGTTCCCCACCTCTAGTAAGCCGTGCCATTCCAGGTTTGGTGTAGACCTAAACTTTTCTCATTGATTTTCGCTATGATTAAGATTTGTCAGAAAGTCAAAATGAAAAGGAGAAATATTCTTTTGTACAAGTATGTTGTTGACACTTCAGTATATGCCTCCAGTGATTACTGAAACAAGTCTATCTCCATCTGGTATCTGGAGCAACCTTAGGGCCTAAGTAATGAGGTTCTTACTTCCATTCCTGACCAAACATTTATAGAGCTTTTTTATCTTTCATTGCATCAGGTTGATAGTTGTTTTCTTTGTGCTTCCTTTGTGTTTTTAACACAAAAAGAATTCCTCACACAGAATGGCACATATGAGGGTTTAATTAGAAAGAGTAAGAACTCAATAATACTGTACAAGCATAATAACTAGATATAGTTGAAGCAAGTGTTTACATCTTATAATCAGTACCATAGGCACAATAATTACTCATTACTCCTTGTATCAGCACATTTTGGTCTCATTATTTGTGTGATTACTCCAAATACTGAATTTAATAAAAGACATTATACTTGTTTGGAGGGCTGACAGATCTTTTTAGGGGTATGTATGACTGAAACATGTAGGTATTTTGAATGAGAAGTCAATGTATTGAGTAACCTCCCTATTTATTAGACAAGGCCAAATAAACTGAAAGTGTAATAAGACTGGTAATAATGTTTAATGCTTTATTTAAATTTATTTAAACATTGTAAAAAAGCTGTGTTTATTTTCCTTGTTTATCTGTATGCAAGGCACACAAGCAAGAAAAAGAAAAGATAATTAAAAGCATCCCATAAAGTTACCTTTTTTGTATGAGACACGTGATTGATTAGAAAGTATTGTTAGGTTTGCTGTTTATGCAATTTTTTGAATTATTAAATTAATATGTTGATTAAGAGGTGTTGAATATGGTGTTATGAGTAGTCTTTTATTGTTTTGAACATCCATTGGTTTCCATTTGAAATTAGAAGTGAAATATTCTCTTTAATTTTATAAAAAGATTTTGCCATTTACATCTCATTTGTTTTTTATCTTTAGGAAAATCACTAAGGGAAATGGAACAATCCTTATCAAGTCTTGGAGTAAAACAAGGATGTAAAGTAATGCTGATTGGGAAAAGGGTACGCTTTGTTTTCTAATTATTTAACTGCTTTAAAGTACAAAACACAACATTTAATATTTTGATAAATTTCAAACTGCAGTGTCCATTGGATTGGTACAGAACTGTCCAGAAGGTCCTTTAATAATGACAACTACATTACATATCTTGCAGTGCATAAAAAAGGAACATATTCTAGGGTTGGAACATGTAGAAATACACTGTTTCTATTAAAACACTGTAATATACAATAGTTAAAAGGGAGTTGTTTTCATTAGCCCGATGTGTAATTAAGTGTGTTTCCATCCATCCATCCATCCAGCCTCTTCCTCTTATCCAAGGTTGGGGGCAGCAGCTTGAGCAGAGATGCCCAGACTTCAATCTCCCTGGCCAATTCTTCTAGCTCTTCCGGAAGAATTCCAAGGCGTTCTCAGGCCAGCCAAGAGACATAGTCCCTCCAGTGTATCCTGGGTCTTCCCCGGGGCCTCCTCCCGGTTAGACGTGCTCAGAACACCTCACCAGGGAGGCGTCCAGGAGGCATCCTGATCAGATGCCCGAGCCACCTCATCTGACAACTCTCGATGCGGAGGAGCAGCGGCTCTACTCTGAGCCCCTCCCGGATAACTGAGCTTCTCACCCTATCTTTAAGGGAAAGCCCAGACACCCTGCAGAGGAAACTCATTTCAGCCGCTTGTATTCGTGATCTTGTTCTTTCGGTCACTACCCATAGCTCATGACCATAGGTGAGGGTAGGAACATAGATCGACTGGTAAATTGAGAGCTTCGCCTTGTGGCTCAGCTCCTTTTTCACCACGACAGACCGATGCAGAGCCCGCATTACTGCGGATGCTGCACCGATCCGCCTTTCGATCTCACGCACCATTCTTCCCTCACTCGTGAACAAGACCCCGAGATACTTGAACTCCTCCACTTGGGGCAGGATCTCGCTACCAACCCTGAGAGGGCACTCCACCCTTTTCCAGCTGAGGACCATGGTCTTGGATTTGGAGGTGCTGATTCCCATCCCAGCCGCTTCACACTCGGCTGCGAACTGATCTAGAGAGAGCTGAAGATCACAGCCTGTTGAAGCAAACAGGACAACATCATCTGCAAAAAGCAGCGACCCAATCCTGAGTCCACCAAACCGGACCCCCTCAACACCCTGGCTGCGCCTAGAAATTCTGTCCATAAAAGTTATGAACAGAATCGGTGACAAAGGGCAGCCCTGGCGGAGTCCAACTCTCACTGGAAACGGGTTCGACTTACTGCCGGCAATGCGGACCAAGCTCTGGCACCGATCGTACAGGGACCGAACAGCCCTTATCAGGGGGTCCGGTACCCTATACTCTCGGAGTACCCTCCACAGGATTCCCCGAGGGACATGGTCGAATGCCTTTTCCAAGTCCACAAAACACATGTAGACTGGTTGGGCAAACTCCCATGCACCCTCTAGGACCCTGCTAAGGGTGTAGAGCTGGTCCACTGTTCCGCGACCAGGACGAAAACCACACTGTTCCTCCTGAATTCGAGGCTCGACTATCCGACGGACCCGCCTGTCCAGGACCCCCGAATAGACTTTTCCAGGGAGGCTGAGGAGTGTGATCCCTCTGTAGTTGGAACACACCCTCCGGTCCCCTTTCTTAAAGAGGGGGACCACCACCCCGGTCTGCCAATCCAGAGGCACTGTCCCTGATGTCCATGCGATGTTGCAGAGGCGTGTAAACCAAGACAGCCCTACAACATCCAGAGCCTTGAGGAACTCCGGGCGTATCTCATCCACCCCTGGGGCCCTGCCACCAATGAGTTTTTTGACCACCTCGGTGACCTCAGTCCCAGAGATGGGGGAGCCCACCTCTGAGTCCCCAGGCTCTGCTTCCACATTGGAAGGCATGTTAGTGGGATTGAGGAGGTCTTTGAAGTACTCCCCCCACCGACCCACAATGTCCCGAGTCGAGGTCAGCAGCGCACCATCACCACCATATACAGTGTTGACACTGCACTGCTTCCCCCTCCTGAGACGCCGGACGGTGGACCAGAATCTCCTCGAAGCCGTCCGAAAGTCGTTCTCCATGGCCTCCCCAAACTCCTCCCACGCCCGAGTTTTTGCCTCAGCAACCACCAAAGCCGCATTCCGCTTGGCCAGCCGGTACCTATCAGCTGCCTCCAGAGTCCCACAGGACAAAAGGGTCCTGTAGGAC
Source organism: Erpetoichthys calabaricus (assembly GCF_900747795.2). NCBI lineage: Eukaryota > Metazoa > Chordata > Cladistia > Polypteriformes > Polypteridae > Erpetoichthys > Erpetoichthys calabaricus. Next base: position 84,121,297 of record NC_041399.2, on the reverse strand, counting down.
TCCTTCTTCAGCTTGACGGCATCCCTCACCACCGGTGTCCACCAACGGGTTCTGGGATTGCCGCCACGACAGGCACCGACCACCTTACGGCTACAGCTCCGGTCATCCGCCTCAACAATAGAGGCACGGAACATGGCCCATTCGGACTCAATGTCCCCCACCTTCCTCGGGATGTGGTCGAAGTTCTGCCGGAGGTGGGAGTTGAAGCTACTTCTGACAGGTGGCTCTGCCAGATGTTCCCAGCAGACCCTCACAACACGTTTGGGCCTACCAGGCCTGACCGGCATCCTCCCCCACCATCGAAGCCAACTCACCACCAGGTGGTGATCAGTTGACAGCTCCGCCCCTCTCTTCACACGAGTGTCCAAGACATGTGGCCGCAAGTCTGATGACAGGACCACAAAGTCGATCATCGAACTGAGGCCTAGGGTGTCCTGGTGCCAAGTGCACATATGAACACCCCTATGCTTGAACATGGTGTTCGTTATGGACAATCCGTGACGAGCACAGAAGTCCAATAACAAAACACCGCTCGGGTTCAGATCGGGGGACCATTCCTCCCAATCACGCCCTTCGAGGTCTCACTGTCATTGCCCACATGAGCATTGAAGTCTCCCAGCAGAACGAGGGAGTCCCCAGAGGGTATGCCCTCTAGCACCCCCTCCAGGGACTCCAAAAAGGGTGGGTACTCCGAACTGCTGTTCGGTGCATACGCACAAACAACGGTTAGGACCCGTCCCCCCACCCAAAGGCGGAGGGAGGCTACCCTCTCGTCTACCGGGGTAAACCCCAATGAACAGGCTCCAAGTCGGGGGGCAATAAGTATACCCACACCCGCTCGGCGCCTCTCACCGGGGGCAACTCCAGAGTGGTAGAGAGTCCAACCCATCTCAAGGAGATTGGTTCCAGAGTCCAAGCTGTGCATCGAGGTGAGTGTGTTTACATGCATGAAATGTCAATACTTGTGGAACATACCAAATAAGTTGCTTCAAAAAAACAGTTCACCCGTAAAATTATTTTCTACCTCTTTTTGTTAGTAATTTACATAATAATGAGAATAATGAGAAATATTAAGAGTACTGCCACCGGATATATAACTCTGATCTCACTGTGCTCACTCTCTTGACAATGCCACACAGCATGTCTAATTTTTTTTTGTTGACCGAATGAATGCAGTTAGTGATACACAAAAAATAGTCCTTTTAAAGTGTTACATAATATGATAGGAATGTTATTGTTTAACTGCACATGTGAAGTGAATTAAAATGCATAGTACAAATGCTCTTACTTCAGCATATGGTCATTAATGTTGCAAATGTGGAATTTCAATAATGTTTATTATTACTGACATCAATTTGGGGATTTTGAATTTAATTTGTAACAGAACAGCCCAGAGGAAGAAGCAGGACTGAAGAAACTGAAAGAGCTGGAGAAGTCTGTGGAGCAGATTTTGAAGAAATTAGAGAAGGTGGATGGAGAACTCACTGGGTTAAAGAATGTAAGTATGGAGCTTTGAGTCTTCTGCTTGGTTTGGATGACAACCAAGCTGCTTTGATGAAGTTTATTTATTAAAGAAGCAGAAGATGAGTTTCAGCATAAAATGTGGATTTACATATACATTTAGTGCATTGATTTAATTAGGAAACTTGTAGGTTAAAACTAAACATGGCACGTATTTATCAAACTGGCTGCTGAATTTACTAATACAGTGGAACCTCGGGGTCACGACCATAATTCATTCCAAAACTTTGGTCGCAACCTGATTTAGTCATGACCCAAAGTAATTTCCCCCACAGGATTGTATGTAAATACAATTAATCCGTTCCAGACCATATGAACTGTATGTAAATATTTTTTTTTAAAGATTTTTAAGCACAAAAATAGTTCATTATACCATAGAATGCACAGTGTAATAGTAAACTAAATGTAAAAACATTGAATAACACTGAAAAAACTTTGAACAGAGAAAACTAACATTGCAAGAGTTCACGCTACAGTCTTACGAACCGCTCACTGTAAACACTTTTTTTTAATGAGTTTTAAGCACAGGGAAAAAAAATGAACATTTAAAAAATCCTTAATTTATACAAAAACTAACCATAAACAACCAAGACAACTAACCTTGCATGAGTCAAGTTCTGGTATGAAGGAAGTGAGGAGGAACTGGTTGGAGAGGAGATTACAGTTTTGAGGTAAAGTCTGTGACGATGCGGGTTCGCTGCATGCCCCATCTCGCTTCTGGGAGCCCTTAAACCCGTCACCGTTGGTAATGTTACCGATGATCACGACAGTGAGGCACTACAGTGGAGCAAGGGGCTGGTGCAAAAAGAATAAAGTGCTTTAATGAAAATCAACAAAACAACAATCAAAAACAAAGTCCAAATTAAATAAAGTGCAGTGCTTTCAGAATCCTTCAATAAATAATCCAATAAAAACAGAAGTGAAGTGGTGGTTAAAATCCAATAGAAAAAAGTCTTTATTAAATACAATGAGGTTAAAACAATGCTGGAAGCAGTCTCTTTAAAAACAAGCGCGGTGCATTCTTTAACTGGTGACCCCCCTGCTTCTCCCTATCCAGGCTTTGCAACAGGGGAGCCACTCTACCTGCAGCTGTCGTTCCTTCTTCCTTCTGGTCTGGAGGCCTCCCGATCCCTGGCTTCGGTCACGCACTCTCCAGACCGAGACTTGGCTTCCCTGGCGACCAGGACGCCCACGTCAGGGTATTTACCGCCCAAGCTTCATGACTCCCGCTGCCTTCTTGGCCTTACGCAGCCAGCCATCCTTCTTCTGGTCACTCCAGCTCCTTGATCGCTCAGCTGGAGCGACCACTTCCTTCTGCCCCACCGAGTGTCATCCAAACTCCCCTGCTTGGGCTCACTGTCCAGCTGCCTGCCTGTGAGCATGCGCTCGCTTGCTCACACCGGTTCTTTCCACATGTCTTCCTGCTTACTTCCTCACTCCGCAACCTCCGTCTTTCTTTTTCCTCCCTTTAGCCGCCTCACGCTTCTATTTATGAAGAGGACGTGGCAGCTGTAGCAATCAGCAGCCCTGGGACCAATTACGGATGTGGACAATTTCCCACCTGTGCACTTAGGTGAGAAATGCCCACACCATGAATTCCCCTGGAACTGCTTCAGCCACTCAACCACCACGCCCCCACGGTAAGCTGCAAGCGCAGGGATTATTTATTTAAAACTGGCCTCTTGACGTGAGCTGTGGACCCGCTATACCACAAAGTCCCTCTGCACGATGCACGTCTGATGGAGAACAATGTACTATACAGGGAGAGACTGGAAGGGAAACGAAATAGAGCACAAAGAATTCACAGCGAACGCACAGTGAGAGACTGAACACGTGCGGAAATCATCAGCGCGTACGAACCAGAAGGGAAACTGGCTTCTTTGTCACCCGAGTGTGTGGTCGTGAACAGATGCAAAAGTTTGGCGAACTTTTTGGTCGTAAACCGATTTGTACATGTTCCGAGACGTTCGTGACCCGAGGTTCCACTGTAGTTGTATCAAGGTAAAACTGAAAGGGTGAATTCAAATTTAGAGTGATATGACATAAACTATCTCATGATTTCTGGAGATTGTGGGCCAATTTCTAGCTAATGGAAGCTTTTGTCAGTGAGTCTCTATAATGCAATTTTCAAAAATTTTTAATGTCACAGTTTATGTTCTGTAAGTATGGCAAATGAGATCTTCTCAGTCTTCCCTTTAAATATTTAAGTAATACTAAGAATAAAAAGGGAATGAAACCCATCACAAGCTAAGGCTGACTTTATACACCATTATAGAAAATGGCATGGTTGCCACTGTTATCAGTCTAATATGGAAATTTAGAAAAATAACTTTAGTACTAGGGTGTTGTACCGTGTTAGCCATTATGAATGTAGAGAAAAGCCAAGCAAAATGACACCTTTTATTGGCTAACTAGAAAGATTACAATATGCAAGCTTTCAAGGCAACTCGGGCCCCTTCTTCTTGCCTGAAGAAGGGGCCTGAGTTGCCTCGAAAGCTTGCATATTGTAATCTTTCTAGTTAGCCAATAAAAGGTGTCATTTTGCTTGGCTTTTCTCTACAGAAAAATAACTTGATATCCTTTTGTGGTTGTTTAGAATGTACTATTGAAGTTTTTATCCATACTTTAATACTTTAATTTTATAATTCCACATCCTTATTATACAGAACTTGCTTGTTTTTTGCCAGCTGGTAGTTTAGACATTTTGATTTACTTATGTCTGACTTGGTGCCTCAAGAATACACTGTACAATTCAATAATTTAAATCCTGTATGCACATTTGGATAGTAAGAAAAACATTTGTAATATATTCATTTTTACTTTGTCTTGCTGTTGTGCTATAGGGTTTCTTGGCAAAAGACCTTCAGGCAGAAGCTTTAGGTAAACTTGACCACAGAGTGAAGGGAACTGCTGAGCAGTTCATGAAGCTGCTTGAACAATTGGATTCCATGGTGGGTGAGCTAAAAGTTGCTTTTTGTATGTCTATTATTGTATGTATTTTTAGAGATTCAATTTCTACCTTAACAAATTAAGCAAATCATTCAATTTTTTCTGCTTATAGTTGTGAGCAGCACATTTGTGGATTAATTTAGGTTTAGAAGAATATGGAAATTTTGTTCTTTATACTTTAGGGTGTGATTTTAATTCTCAAGATTTTCATGCTTTTCTTTCTGATGTACAGTGCTTTCAGTGAATCATTAAAAAAGTTCTTCAATAAGTATATTATTTTTAATCCCATGTTATTCACATGAAATGTCTCATAAACTATTCAGTGTATTTTACTACAGCAAAATAAATATGAAATAATAAAACTATACTATTAATTACATATACTTTTAAATATTTCTAAAAATATAACTGCCCAATAATAATGTAATATTCATTCGATCATGGTGGAGATGAAAATAACAACTCTAAAATTTGAAATTATGGGGAAATTTTTTTTTAAAAGGTATTTTTATTTCTTGTCACTAAAATTTAACCTTAAATCACATAATGCAAGTACCTGAAACACAGCTGAAATCCATATTTCCAAAGACCATTCCTGATGTCAACTGATGCTTTTCAGAAAACAATTAAGCACTAAATGGAAGACATTTCTGTCACTTATGTTAAAGTGCTGTTGTATTATGTGAGACAGCATATCAAGCTGCACAGTACTGTATGACTGCCAAAATGTTATCAACTTTTATATCATTAGCTTTTAACTAAACTTATAAAAAACATTAGAATAGATAGAATAATGCCTAGAGTAGTATAATTTTTAGCAGTCATTAGATGATATCACAGTAGCAGGTTGTAGTATACGTTTTTCATTTAGAAGTATAACACCGGATCTTGTGAAATACCAACTTAAATAGATTAACTTGGGTTGAAATCGGCTTACTTTGAAAAGCTGGGTGACCTGAGATGATGATGCACAGATTGCAGGTGGTATAATGAGTAACGTTACCATGTTGCAGTCATATCACCAATTATATTTATGCGTGAGTTTATTTTGGCATTTGTATATTCACTTAAGTTTCATTCTGCAGTCCAGGGGCCGCATGTATAAACGGTGCGTACGCACAAAAATGTTGCGTACTCCCATTTCCATGCTCAAATTGCGATGTATAAAATCTAAACTTAGCATAAAGCCACACACATTTTCATACTAGCTAAATGCTTGGCATACGCAAGTTCTCTGCTCGGTTTTGCAAACTGGCGGCACCCAGCGTCAATGCAGTGCTTTTGTTCCAGTGTGGTTTCCCTTTCTTTTTTAGATCCACATCCCTGACGCGGCTTTATCAAATACACTGAAATTAACCACACATTGTTTATTAGTTTAAGGCATCTGATTGAAATTAACCTGTAACAATATAATGGTCCACAGAATGGCCAAACTATTCCAAATACCATAGCTGCTTTAGCATTGTTCCTCTCAATGCACCACTCGGACTATTTATCCCACTGTATATGAGTGTGCAATCTGATCGCAAAGAGAATTATCGGTATACAGCATCAAGAACATGCTGCCTATTTGAATTGCTCTCATATGGAAAATGCTTCAGAGCCTTTCCTGTACTGACTTCGCGGTTCAAAAACAGTTTCAACCCAAGAACTATAAACGCACTGAATCAGTCCATCAGGTGCACCTTGTAGAACTGTTTGTACTTATTAGTACAATTACCTCACTGTAAACTTGCAATACTGTTATAATATTGTACAACCTGCGCATATTTACATATGATGACGATATCATTTTTAAGATGAAATGCAGCAAAACATGTTTATTACTTTATACAGATAAAATGTTAACATCATTTAAATGTATATTGTTAATAATTAAACATGTGAGGACACGGTGTCGCAGCGCTAGGAAGGAGCTGGCGGTTTAGGGACTGTTCCTGCCTCGCGCTGTATTCTTGCTGGGACTGGTGTGACCCTGGATGGATAGACGGATGGAATAATTAAACATGTACTACGAAGATATTTCAGTGTTCCTTAAAAGATTTGAAGAATCTGCATTCTAAGCTTACAGATGGCTTAACATCTATTACAGAGCTGATTGTGTGGCGATTGGAGAAAGAAAAGGAAGGACAGGAATTGGGAGTTAGTATGTTTGAAAGAGACTGTACTGCTACAATAAATTATTTCATCGAAGGTTGCGCACGGCGCAGCAAGCATCTTGTGTGAGGTAGTCTCTGGACAGGACGCCAGCTCGTCGCTATCCCTGCGCCACCGTGTTCCCATGTTTAATAACATGCTTTAACTCCTATCATCATGAAAATGATATCAAGTATACATCTCAGTATTTTAATTATTCAGAGAGCTGTAATATCACGAATGTAATGGATTCTGTGTCCAGTCGGAGGAAGAGAAAGCCCGTTTAAGAAACACGTAGTGATTCACACACACAGACCACATAGAAGAACACATACAAAACAAAGCATTTAACGTGCTACTATAATTACGATGGTATTTGAGAAACTAGTAAATTAAACTATTTAAAGATGAAGTTTATGATGTTCTATTTTATTGACAAAATAAACTACGTGATTAAAGTGCAAATTTCAAGATTAAAGTTGACATTTCGAGCTTTTTTCTCATTGTGTCCCTATTTTTTTTTTTTTTCTTTTCACTGTACCCTAATAAGCTTTCATATGTAGGTTTTTCCTTGCCTCCAACTGGCATTTGCTGAAATTCTTCTATTTTCCCCCGTGCGTTTGCCATTGTCTTTTCACAGAAGGCTGAGCTTAAGGGCTATTTATATTGATTTGCATAATCAAAGAGGCGTAATTCTGGGAGGAGTTTGGGTGGGGCAGCAGGCGCGTGCACGTGCGTTACTTTTCACACTGACCAGGATTTATGGAGCGGAAAAACGTGGAAGTTGGCAATCGCACAGATTTATGCATCTGGATTTTTTTGTGCATACGCACATTTCTGGTTTTGTCCTTGCACCAGGTTTTAGTGTGAAATCTATGCACGGCGTTAAGCATGAGGCCCCAGAACTTGTGTAAGCAAGTTTATCAATAAATGGATGGATTCCATTACCAGTTTTGCACTCTGCCTTCTCAGACTTTTCTGATCTTACATGTTTGTCACTAAATTTTATAGACTGGTTTACCAAATTTGAACCGGTATCCTGTTTTTTGATTATTTTCACTTTGACTTTTTAAAAAAGTATATTGAAAGTCTGTATGTGTTAAAATAAACATCACCCCAGTTTATAAATGTAGTAATAGTATTTTTGGAAATATTAATATTTTGTTATTTCAAATTACAGTACATTAGTAAACCAAACAAAATGTTGATACTTGTAGAAGGCGGAAAAACTGTGTTTTAAAGCATGATGTAATTTTCAGTTTGTTCTTTTTCCTTAGAACAGTACAAAAATAAATACATAAGAAATTATGAATATATCCTGAAAGAATTGCAAAATGCAACTTCACATTTTTCTTATTTCTATCAGTTTGCTCCGTGGCTAATGTTGCTAAAAAAATTACATTTCAAGAGCTGTTTGATGTTTTTATAATGGCAGCACACTTAGGCTTGATCTCTAAGGGGACCTTAAGTTGAATTTATTGTATTCATTTATATTCAGTCAGATCAGTTAAATGGTTACTAGAAAGTGAGGCTTTACAGTGTCCTATTAATTTCTTGTTTGCTGATGACAATTTAAAAAAAAAAAAAGAAAATCCTCCAAAAACTCTCTCTTTTTCTTATTTAGAGTTTACCCGAAAATTTTAGTGATTGTAGAATAAAGAAAAAGGGATTGGTCAAGGCAATACAGGTGAGTTATGTATAAACATATGTCATGATGCACACCTTTCACAGCTTCAGTTTTATGCCACAATTGTTTATTCTGCCCATTACAAAAAGCCTAGATGTGCAGATAAAATGATCCACTTCAGTCCTTGATACATGTCTAATAGTATTAAAGTTGAAAGTCATTTTGCTATTCACCTTATTCATCCATCATTTTTCAAACCTATGTTTTGAGCTACATTCACATTATCAGGCTGAAGTGACTGAAATATGATTTTTTGCCTTAAGTGACACAAATCTGATGTTTTCAAGGCTATGTGGACACACAAATCTGATCTTTTCAAAACAGATTTGAGTCACTTCATATGTGGCCCTAGATCAGATATGAAGTATGAATACGAATGGTCAGGTAGGAATTCATGTCTTTTTTTTGACTATATGTATGAGCAGAGCGTTATCGTTATCAGTCAGCACGGCAGTGTGGCAATACAATGGGGAAGAGCTATAGCTGCAACAACAGTCATGGTCCCACCATTGCTGGCTCTTTTCTTGTACCCACACATCTCTCGGTGAATCAGTGCCCACAAAATCTACTCATCTGGCTTTTGTTTTTTTGCCTTCACAACTTAATCACTTACAGCCGATGAACTGTTTGCTGTACTCCAGCAAAATGCATTGCATAAACCAGCTAGTAGTGTGTTCATTTTGTCAGTTTTACGACCATCTCACAAAAATGTTTTTTGTTGTTGGTGTCACAGATGACTTGTGCATAAATGTATCAATATGTGCATGCTTGCCACTTTGAAGAACAGATGTGTTCACATTGAAGTTTGACACAGGTCACTTGTAATAACGAATGTGAACCATCAAAATCATCAAAAGTCACTGAGCAAAAAATCTGAATTGAACAATGAGGTTTGTAATGTGAATGTAGTCTAAGTCTCCACTCCGGTAATTTTTGTATACTGGTCCATTGTTTTACTATAGAGAACTGGTTATGTTTTCAAGTGTTAGCACTTGCATTTATGCAAAAACATTTTATACTTAAGGTTTTGTTTACCTCTACTGGAATTGAATTAATTATACCATATCATACCATTTTCCAAGACTGCATAATCCTTTATGTACTGCCAAATTCCTTGTAACTATCACCATCTCTGCATCTGGTTGTTTCTTAAACTAACCATAGACAACTGTTTTCTATGTACTGAAATGCTGAGAAGATCTGAATGTTTAATGTGGCTTGTTACTATAGTTGTTCTTAAACACACCAGCCCCAGTAATATTGGCTAAGCCAATAGGTATTTTTCAGGACTGTATCCTTTGTTGTGTATAAGCAGTTTAATTATTATATCTAACTGGGTAGGCACACTATTGTAAATGGTGACAGCACAGATTAAAGAACAGACGTAAGCTGTTTTTTAATGTGGACACTGTGATTACTGTGGTTAGTAAAGGTTTTCAGTGAATTAGAGACTTTGCTTCCCACGCTTATGTGGTAATGCGATGCCTTTTTCATATCATTCAGTTGTAGTTATCAGCTCGTTCATTAAATGCTGTATGTAAGTATCAAATATTATGTTGAGTTTTACTGGGCTCTTTTTTCAAAGTAACACATTTTTTATTTTTTTCCCCATACAGGTTTATACACTGTTCACCTTAATCAACTTTTATTATCACTTTATAAACTTTTGAACATACTCATTATATAAATATCCCAAATGTATTTTTTTAAAACCTTGTGGGTCATGGAACCGTCAGTTTTCTTTGCACAATGGGTTACTGACATTTCTATAAGCACCTACTCTGTTGGGCCCTTAACCTGCAATTGGTCCGTCCTGGGTATGACGTTAACCTGCTTCCTGCCCTGCAAGGAGGTCCCCCAACTTGCAGGGAGAACTTGGGGGTTGGTGGCAGGATTGGCAGTCTAGCCACTGTAAAAAAAAAAAAACTTCACACTGTTCCACGCCATCTGAACTTAGTGTGGTGCCGAGGTGTCCCACATTGCACGGCTGTGCTCAGGTCCTAATTTGGGATCCTGAAGTGGTTCATTATGTAGTGGGTGCAGCAATGCTCTCTGTCAGCACATGCTCCCAACACCCACCGCTAGTATTAAAAACTATAGCACAAAATATTAAAAACAATACAAAACCTGATACATTTTTGCAATGAAAGATACAACAACAAGATTTTTTTTTTCTAGTAAGGGGATCTCAGTAGAAACAATAATTTCTGACACTGTTTTATGTTTTTGTTTTTGACAGACTCATCTTGCTTTGTGTGACCGGATAGAAGCAAGTATTTCAGATCAGCAGACAAAGTTACACTCAAAGAACTTTGCACTTTCTGAATAACCCATGTGCTATATTAGTAATACATAGAACATTGCTCTATGAGCAACGCAAATCAAATGGAGTGCTCTAGTGACAGAGCATCTTATTTATGTGAATTTATTCTAATTGTATGTACTTTTTATGTGCATTAATAAATATTATAACAACGATTTTGCAGATTTATGTTTTATTAGCAAGATTGTAATTGCCTGAAATACACTGTCAGTATACACAGTCTTCAGCTTTAATAGAAGATATATTCTTGGGAGATCTTCAGACAGCATTTCTACTTCAACGCAAGTCTGATCGCCAGAAATTAACATATGGTACACAGGTACACAGGAAGATACAGTATTTTATACATTCAAGACCCATCAGAGTACATGTATAATCTCAAAAATAATCTGTGACTTTTAATACTTGATTTTAACTTGTGGATTTTTTTTGGTAATTAAAGTGATGCACCACTTTGACATAAAACAAAAAAGAAATGCAGCAGTACTGTTGTAAACTAACCATTTGGCAGTAGTGCTATTAACACTGCTTAGATAAGTCACTGTTTGTGTTCAGGTGCATGAATTTTTGATCAATTTCGGGTGCTCTATTTGTTTTAGACTACTTCTAAGGCGGTTGTTACTTTACATGGTTTCTAGTCAGAGAGCATGCTGCTCTTAACAAGTGCAATTTCTGGATTTCACTACCTAAAGGATGTCAGATTACATGACTAGGAATCGCTGGGAATGACTGATTACATGAGTCAAGTTTTCTGTTGTGGAATGAGAGTAGCATAATGTTGACACATTTTGGTAGCCATTCAACACTGGACCACACCAAAATGAGAACAGGTGCATCACATGAAATTAAATAAACAGCATGGAGAACCATAAGCTGGTAGCCACTGCTGCTTTTGCTGTGTATGACAAACAAATAAGGCAAAATGTTGTAAAACTACTTCCGGCTGAGCACAACTCTGATCATCAACTCTCGTATTTTGATTTCAGACAAAATCAAACTTATTTGTATTGTGGGAAGTGGCAGAGCATTGTGACCGAGTCACTGCCAATGTCTCCTACATGAATGGTCAAAGGTATATGACATGAAAAGTCCATGACTTAGATTAGGTAAATAAAGACTTTGATTAAAAATTGCTAGAAAACTTGTGAATTTTGATAGTGATCTAAGTCTAAGGTCATCCAGATCTATCAGTAAATAATTCAGTAAAAACATGGAGGCATTGGCATCACAGGAACTAGCAATGAATGAACACATTTGAGCAGCTTTATTAAAGTGAGAATGAAAAGCTCAGTTTGGGCAAAACTACCTAGATGAGACACGGCCATGTATTCGCCAGGATGGAGACAGAAAGCAGCAGGATCACATTATTACTTTCTCATGTGTTGTGAATAGAAAAATAAATCAGCAGGATGTCCTTGTCTGGATGTGCAGTATTTTTCACCTTCACTCTTTAAGTACATTCTTGAGGTGTGCCATGGGAACATTTTCTGATTTTATGTCAACCCAATTATCGATCTCTGTATGTAACATGAGAGTACAACTCCTGAGATGTCAGTTCTGCTTAGTAACGTTATTCTGTATGATTATGTGGATCAGGCTTCACTAGGAAGAATAAATTAGGAAGGCCTGGCAAAACTGTTTTTTGTTTGTTCCTGCTTGAGCCAAGCATTATGTGGGGAACACACATTGTTCAGCTGGATACCATGCCAAAGTAAGGGGGTGAAACATCAGGCTAGTAAATAAGCAAGCCAAATGGTGTGGAGGGACATGTCCCATTTGTTACACTTGTATTATTAGGATAAAAAATTAATTATAGCTGTTGGTACTAACAAGGGATTTCGATTTGATTTCCAGCCTAATTAATGCACACCATTCATTGTCTACTCCCACTTCAACCTCCATAGACAATGCAGTGTCTTTGCTAGAGTTGCAAAATCCAGGAATCATTATTGTAGTGAAATAAGTTTTTGCACCTAAACAAAAAATGTTGTAAATGGTGACTGGGGAAGTATTCAGTCCACATTTTTTTTATTTTATTCTCTATGATTCTTAACTTACAATGTATTAAACTAAAAATGTATATATCATCCATCCATTTTCCAACCTGCTGAATCCGAACACAGGGTCACAGGGGTCTGCTGGAGTCAATCCCAGCCAACAAAGGGCACAAGGCAGGAACCAATCCCAGGCAGGGTGCCAACCCACTGCAGTGTATACATCATGCCAAATCAAAACAAATATTTCAATAATTTGCTAAAAAATTAACAATCAGAATTGTTAGATTTAAAAAACATTCAAATACTTTGTAAAGGTTACAAACTTATCCAGTTTGTTGGTGGTCTCCATTGGTGTAGGAGGTAGGTGGATCACCAGTTCTCAGTTCATTTATGAGGATAAACATCTCCTTTATCACTTAGGTCCAAAAGTATGGTACAAATTTTCCAGAAAGCAACCCAAAATGAAGACAAAAGAACATTCAAAACAAGCGAGGGGTGAAATTATACAGAGCACAGATCTGGGAAAGGGTACAAGACCATCTTAAAGATGATGAACATACAGTGCATCTGGAAAGTATTCACAGCGCATCACTTTTTCCACATTTTGTTATGTTACAGCCTTATTCCAAAATGGATTAAATTAATTTTTTTCCTCAGAATTCTACACACAACACCCCATAATGACAACGTGAAAAATGTTTGAGGTTTTTGCAAATTTATTAAAAATAAAAAAAATTGAGAAATCACATAAGTATTCACAGTCTTTGCTCAATACTTTGTCGATGCACCTTTGGCAGCAATTACAGCCTCAAGTCTTTTTGATTATGATGCCACAAGCTTGGCACACCTATCCTTGGCCAGTTTCGCCCATTCCTCTTTGCAGCACCTCTCAAGCTCCATCAGGTTGGATGGGAAGCGTCGGTGCACAGCCATTTTAAGATCTCTCCAGAGATGTTCAATCGGATTCAAGTCTGGGCTCTGGCTGGGCCACTCAAGGACATTCACAGAGTTAATCCTGAAGCCACTCCTTTGATATCTTGGCTGTGTGCTTAGGGTCGTTGTCCTGCTGAAAGATGAACCGTCGTCCCAGTCTGAGGTCAAGAGCGCTCCGGAGCAGGTTTTCATCCAGGATGTCTCTGTACACTGCTGCAGTCATCTTTCCCTTTATCCTGACTAGTCTCCCAGTTCCTGCCTTGAAAAACATCCCCACAGCATGATGCTGCCACCACCATGCTTCACTGTAGAGATGGTATTGGCCTGGTGATGAGCGGTGCTAGGTTTCCTCCAAACGTGACGCCTGGCATTCACACCAAAGAGTTCAATCTTTGTCTCATCAGACCAGAGAATTTTCTTTCTCATGGTCTGAGAGTCCTTCAGGTGCCTTTTGGCAAACTCCAGGCGGGCCATGTGCCTTTAATTAAGGAGTGGCTTCCGTCTGGCCACTCTACCATACAGGCCTGATTGGTGGATTGCTGCAGAGATGGTTGTCCTTCTGGAAGGTTCTCCTCTCTCCACAGAGGACCTCTGGTGCTCTGACAGAGTGATCATCGGGTTCTTGGTCACCGCCCTGACTAAGGCCCTTCTCCCCAGATCGCTCAGTTTAGATGGCTGGCCAGCTCTAGGAGGAGTCCTGGTGGTTTCGAACTTCTTCCACTTACGGATGATGGAGGCCACTGTGCTCATTGGCACCTTCAAAGCGGCAGAAATTTTTCTGTAACCTTCCCCAGATTTGTACCTCGAGACAATCCTGTCTCGGAGGTCTACAGACAATTCCTTTGACTTCATGCTTGGTTTGTGCTCTGACATGAACTGTCAACTGTGGGACCTTATATAGACAGGTGTGTGTCTTTCCAAATCATGTCCAATCAACTGAATTTACCACAGGTGGACTCCAATTAAGCTGCAGAAACATCTCAAGGATGATCAGGGGAAACAGGATGCACCTGAGCTCAATTTTGCTGCAATTGAGAAAGCAATTTTTTTCTTTCTCAATTTTTTAATTTTTAATAAATTTGCAAAAACCTCAAGTAAACTTTTTTCACGTTGTCATTATGGGGTGTTGTGTGTAGAATTCTGAGGAAAAAAATGAATTTAATCCATTTTGGAATAAGGCTATAACATAACAAAATGTGGAAAAAGTGATGCGCTGTGAATACTTTCCAGATGCACTGTACCTCAGAGTGCAGTCCATCATATGGAAGAGGAAAATACAAAACTACAGCCATACTGCCTAGGTTAAGTCACCTCTCTAAACTTGGGTGCTTAATAAGAATATAACTTGTTTGAGGGTCTACTGTGATACCCATTGTCATTCTGACTGATTTTGATTGGAAAAGATGCTTACAGCTTAACACTCTCCAGGGCATTGGGAGAGGCAAGGAATAAGTCCTGACTGAAAAATAAAAAAAGCCCTTGCCTGTAAAGAATTTGCAAAGATGTGGCAGAAAGTCTTGTGATCTGACAAGACTAAAGTATAAAGTTTTGGGTTAAGCACCTTAAGTGGTACAGTATATGTAATGTAAATTTAACACTACATTACCAGTCAAGTGACATCAACACCACTGTAAAATGGGGTGGTATTAGCATCATGCTGTGGAGATGCTTTTCAGTAGCAGGGGTTAGCAATCCAGTGTGATGAATGCAGGTCAATGCTGACAAATTCTAAATGAACATTTGCTCTCCTTTGCCAAAATGCTTATGATGGACAGTGACCCAAAAAACACTGTAACAGCAACAATGGATGGTCTTAAAATGAAGAAAATAGATGTCCTAGACTGGCGAAGTCCTGACCATAATCCCAGGGAACATCTGTGGCAAGGCCTAAAAATTGCCGCTCACCCCTACTCTCCAATAAACTGGCACAGCGTAAGCAATTTTACAAGGAGGAATGGGCACATCCTTGCTCCACCATGTTACACAAAATTAATAGACTTACACTCAAGGACTTCTTGCTATAATAGTTGCGAGAGATGGTTCGGCCAAGTACCACAACCAAGGGGTGCATGAATACCTATAAATTTTGGACGTTTCAGTATTTCCAATTTACTTTTTTAATATTTTATAATTTTCCTTTTTGAGCAGAACCATGAAAAAACAGCTTGATTTACAAATAAAAAGTCCCAGCCAAAATCTGATCAAAATCCCAGGTAGTAACAATCTATACTAATAAAAGGCAAAGCCCTCACTGACTCACTCATCACTAATTCTCCAACTTCCTGTGTAGGTAGAAGGCTGAAATTTGGCAGGCTCATTCCTTATTGCTTACTTACAAAAGTTAAGTAGGTTTCGTTTCGAAATTCTATGTGTAACGGTCATAACGGTTGACAATGTCCGCCATGTTAAACTTTCTTATTTATGGCCCCATCTTCACGAAATTTGATAGGCGGCTTCCCTGCGCTAACCAAAACCGATGTACGTACTTATTTTGATGGTATGACGCCACTGTCGGCCGCCATATTGAACTTTCTAACAGTCTTTGTTAGTTATGGGCCCATCTTAAAGAAATTTGGTACGCAGGTTCCCAACACTAACTGAATCCTGCTTACATACATATATACGTCCATAGCCTGCAGCTCAGTCGCCATGTGAGGCGGCGTTGGGTCCCCCATCCCCACGCCTCCCACGTAGTTGGCTGCCTGCCTATATAAGGCCATCCGTCACTCCGGTCTCTTCATTCCCTTCCTTGCTTCGCCATGGTATTCACGTCTCCCTGCTGATAACTGCAGCCTTTTTATTTAATCCACGGCTTCTCCGCTGTTTTATTGTTCATTTATTACGATTATAGTTATTGTGTAGGTATTTTAGACTTAGTTTACATTGTTCAGGTACCCATTTCGTTTATCGTTCCAACTGTACCCCCATTAACATGTCTATTGAGGTGATCACCATCGATCAAAGAACTGTCACTTACCGAGTGGTTTCCATACCCGGAGATGGCGACTGCCTTTTCCATTCTATGTATTACATATTGCACAGCCATATCATATCATATTTAAAGCAGTACTTCGCCGCTACGAAGCGCAGGTATTCTGCTAGTCATTTATATATGACTGTGGACTAAATTCTTTTTCAAAGCACTTTAAGTATACACAGAAGTAAAAGGAGTATGTACAATGGAGTGATTTGGCTTTGCTGTTGTCTTTGTCTAAGTAACATTACAGTGATATCATTATGAACACCTTTCAGGTTAAATCAGTCTGCCGAGTGGCATTGTGCTGGGTTGATTTTGTGCGTATTTCTGGCGTTTAGTGTACAATCACACAAGTGAAATTAGTTGATTTTGTTTTCTTGCAGTCACCATGGTTATATTTCAAGGGTTGTTTTTTTGCACCCTGACAATATACCTGCACAGACTGTGTTGTCAATCAGATTTTGACCAAAAACAAGGGTGTTGTTGCTTCACTCACTACCCCCCACCTCTCAAATAGAATACTTTATAAGTGATTAAAGGGGAATTGCTAAAAGTTTTATAATAAAAGTTTTTTGTTTTTTTTTTAACAATTATGCAAATGTTTGCTCCTTTTTTATTTAATAGAAACAGATTCACTAACAATTTATTACAAACATTCTTCCTGGGTTGAGATCTAGACAATTTTAACACAAAAATGTCCTCGTTACTCTATTATTTGGCAGATTAAAGGAAATGTTGAGTCATTTAATTTTGGAGGGATGCTTTTTGGCTTAGTGTCAACTCACAGACAGATAGCCTAAATATTTTAGCTTGCCTCTGAATTCTTAGTTCTGTCAAAGACTGCAGTCTGTCCAGGTTCTTTGGGCAAAGCAGGAGCTCCAAACCATGACACTTGAACTACTGTGTGTAACAGTGAAGAACTCTTTGGAAATCGTTTTCAATTGACTGCTTTGCCAGGACTGCCCAAATTATTCTTCCTACTGAAGTCTGATCTACGTAATCGTACAGAATAAGGTTACTAAACAGAACTGACATCTTGAAGTTGTATTCTCATTTATGTGCAGTATACACCACTAGGGGGCACCAGAGAGCCACAACTTCACAGACACCAGTCCCTTTCAAATAAAGCTGATTTATTGGTACAAATACCTTCCACATAGGTAAAAAAGCATAATCACCATAATTCTCTTCAGCTTCTCCTCTCTCTCTCATCTACTCCTCAACGTCACCCAGGCAATCTTTGTCCACTCTCTCCCAACTCTGACTCCTGAAAGAGGACGGCAAGTCCTTTTATATTAGCTAACCTGGAAGTGCTTCTGCTCTTCTGCCCACATGGTGTGCAAGCACTTCTGGGTTAGGAGGAAACCCCATGCCATATGGCTCTTCTATTTTCACAGCAGCCCCTAGCAGCACCCATGGTACCCAACAGGGCTGAGACAAAGAACTCCAAGTCCCATACTACCTGTGGAAACCCGGGGCACCACTGCAATTTGAGGAAGCTGCCATCTAACGTTCTGGGGGAGGCAATGTACCGAATCCATTATTCTCCCCAGTCCTTCCAGTATATGGGCCTCCCAGCTGGGTACTGTTCCTGGATCTAACCCAACCGGGCCGCCCGGGTATTCCTCCTGGCATTAATGTTCTCTGCCTCTTTTCTGGGAAGAGTTTTCTTTGCCCCATTTCTTGGAGTGGCATAGGGCTGGCCTCCCATCCGGTTAAAGAACCATCCTCCTTCTCGGCTGGGACGCCCACCTCTGCCTATCGTTCATCATAACAGAGATAGGTAATTGGGTTGACATAAAATCAGAAAATGTTCCCGAATGTACTTAAGAGTGAAGGTGAAAAATACACATGCACATTCAGTCAAGGATATCCTGCTGATTTATTTTTCTTTTCACAACAGATGAGAAAGTTATAATGCTGATTATCCTGCTGCTTTGTGTGTCATTCCCGGGGTTAAATTTAGTACATGGCTGTATTTTATTTGGGTATTTAGCCTGAGCTGAGCTTTTCACTCTCACTTTAATAAAGCTGCTCAAATTTGTTCATTCTTTGCTAGTTGCTGTGATGCGGAAGCCTCCATCCTTTTTTTTCTGCTTTACGTCCTGAAAGATCTGGATAACTTAACTTTGATTAAAAATTGCTGGAAAACTTATGAAGTGTGATAGTGGCTTAAGTCTAAGTCTTTATTTACATAATCTTTGAGGCATGGACAGTCATGGCATACACCTGTGACCACTTGGTGTGGGTTCAGGGGTCTTGTCCTGGTTATTTAGTTTAGTACCCTCTCCTTTTACCTTATTGCCTAAGCTAACTCCCTTTGTAGGTTACCTACTTTTTCAAATAAGCCAATTCTTGTTCACTTGTTTCTTTCTGTTGCATGCATTATTTGTCCTAACAATGCGTGGAATTTGACACTATGAAGAGTCTTTAAGTATTGGTTATTAGTAAAAAAAAAAAATGTAAAAAGTATCATTTGACCCTTGCAACGTCTTCTCGTCGAATTTGACCTGTTTTTGTGTTTGAAATCAGTTAAAGTATCTTCAGTTTCATTTGTTGAGGATGAAAATTTGTGAATTTTCCTACATTTCCCCAAATTAATAAACAGTAAAAAAAGAAGTTTAAACATCCCATAATTTGTAAAGATTCTAAAACATTTTTATCTTGCCATATCTTTTGGGTCAATTTTCACCCACAGTCGACTATAATGGGTTTTCCACTGCATTCAGTTAACACCCTGATGTTACAAAAAGCAGAAAAGTTTCCAAATGTCACAGCTTTGTACGGGTGCTATGCATTTTGAATGCTACCATGTCCTTCAGGTCAATTATAACTCTCCAAATTTCTAAAATTCTTGAGCTTTTTTAAAAGCTAAAATTTCCCCTTGAGACGCAGAAAGTACTATTTAACTATCTCTGTCTCTCTGTTTTAGTGGCTTTCACATTCAAATTAGGGTTCTCTTTGTTTACTTCCTATAAAAGCAAAGTTAATGTTATCTGTTTTTAAAACTTAGGAATATCACTACCACAAATTAAGATGGTCAATCAATCAAAATTTGGTTTGAGTTGAAAAGCCTGACATCCGGGACATTTAAAAAGGATTTTTAGAATCACATCAAAAAGAACCAGAAGGCACAGCAATGACTCAAAGACATTGTGAGAGTTAAAAAACTGTATCAGGAGTTCAAAAATCTGTTGTAGTAGCATTCTACCTACAGTAGTTATGACATTGCAAGGATCAATTCATGTATTTGGATGAATTCAGAAAGTTACCTGGACCTTGATGAAAACAACCATAATGTTCAAAAGGTCTGAGACTGCCAGGAAAACCTATGCCATGATCCTTTATATAGGAATGTGGTATGGCACATCACTACAGATCTCCTTCAAACAGATTTCTGCAGCCATCCCAAATGCAGTAATACGTTTTAAAAAACTTCTTATACAGCTGAAATGCAAGACCTGAAATGGAAACATCTAACCTTTTTAATTTATGAAAAAAATACAAAAAGACATTTATTTTAATATAAAATAATTTTACAATAACTATATTTAATATATACACAAATATTAATCCTAAGATTCTGGTATAGTACAATAAATAACTAAAATAAAAGTCATCTGACACATGTACAGCAGACAGTTTTCAGCAGCCTAACAAAGCACTTTACAAAATGCAACTTAATATATGCCATCAGAATGAACAGCAGCCCAGCTCTTTTATTCTGAAAACCTTTATAATATGCAGGGCAATAAATGCAGGATTTTTAAATTTGTCATCCAAAACATAAATTACCAACTGTGTCTGTAACTGTGGGGAAAGATCTTCTTATGGAGATACTGCATCGCCTCTTCTTTGCCATTCAGATTTTCAAATTCATAGAATGGTATCTGCAAAGTGAACGGTCCAAGGGTGAGAAATGCATGAAAACGCAGTAAATGTTTCAGGTCAGTTGTTTCAAACAAATCAATGGTTCATTTTAAATAAAATTATACATCACTCATTATTTGTAAATGAGAAATGAACACTGCAGCCATGCAATAGTTTGTTCTTCTGAGGCAATGATATGAAGTCTTTACAACGGCCAGGGGACAAATACACATGAATATAAATGTGAAGCAAGTGTTTAGTTGTGGTACTAGGGTGGCCCTACATTCCCTTGTGGAGTCTTTATTACAAAGATATTAACAGAATGCCCTAAATCCAATCTATAGATTTTGTTTACTCTTGACTGCTACTGTAGTTCAATACATCCCCATTTTGTTTACCTCTATTAGTCCAGGCAATTAGAGTACAAGAATGGATAGGAGAAAAAGTTCAAACATTTTATTTATAGAGTAACTTAAGGTTTTCAATTGTGCCACAGATATAAGCAGCATAAAATTACCCTAATGCAAAATAATATAACTTGATTAATAAGCAGTTTATGCTGTATGCTTTGCTACCAGATGACTCTCTGTCTTAGCATGCTAATTACTCTTTAGTCAGCATCATGTCCTTTTATGTATTTTGGCCACCTGTATTTCCTCAGGCTAACTCGCCAGTAAATAAGCCTCCTTCTCTTTCATTTTCTTTTCTATCTGATCTAGTGATTTAGTGTCTAATCTAGCTTCCCCATGTCCAATTATATTTTAAAATTAGATATTTGTTAAGACATTTAAAAAATATCAACCTATATGCTACATATTACTCTCCATTACAGCAGGTCATTTAACAGTCTTTGAGCACAAGTAGTTGCCAAAATGACTAAATGTCCAGGAATTATTTTGATATGAGTTTCAATTTTCATTAAACTGCTTATTCTGGAATTGGAAATCAGTTTGTCACAGGACATCCTTGTGCACACACCCGCACCAGGCTAGTTTTATTGGGATGTAGGGGGAAGCCAATGCTTCTTAACTGGGTGATATTTATTTTTCTGCACACGGGGTTGTCACATACATTCCTAACAGATGTGTGTATGTTCCCATTGGGATCAGTCAAGGATTATTGGTTCCTGCCACAGAAAAAGACATGCTGTGAAGTCTATGGACATCTCCATTATTTTCTACTGTGTGAACTGTATTTTTTCAGCATTAATCACATGCTTGCTCTTTAACAAACATGCTAATACAACCTTTCTGACTGTTTTAACCAATATTATGTGTACAGTTTCCAACCACAGGCAACGCTAGCATTGTCTTTGTGCTGAAACACAAAGCATGACTCCACCAAGTTTTTGGCACAAACATAACTTGGGTTCTCCCCCATTTATGACAAGTTAAGGGTCCTACCACTCTACAAGACTTTTCCAGTTTCAGTGATTTTCAGTTGCAGACTTCATTACATAATCTTTGTGAGTCAGGAGCTGTCAAAAGCATGCTCAACTGACCACCAGCTATACAGTTTGACAGCTCCAGTAAGTAAATCAGATCGATCCGTTACTCACCTTGATAAAATCAAAATGGTTTCAGTTTGCCTTAAGGCGTAGGGCAGACTCATATATGTGCAAGAGCTGACAATCAATAACTACTCATCCAGAAGTATAGCACATATGATGCAGTCATAAGCAAAGAAGGAAAGCGAGTGTTTTGGGTCACACCAACACAAGAGAGACTCTTATGGTTGATGTCTTATGTCTGTCGAACTGCAACAAAATGGAAAAAGGTGAAAGGCAGCCTGAGACAGACTGAACTCGCCATACCTGGAAAGAATTCATACAGGCAATGGCACGGTCAGCCAGCCAGTTATCTGGCTCTCAGATGTGGCAAGCTTACTTTGGAAATTTGAAGCTGTGCTGTGAGTTGCACAATTATTCATACCCTTCAATTCAAGAATCTGCAACAGCATTCATTAAGTTTGACGTCCTGTCTGAGTAAAAGTTGTATAATGCGCTTTAGCTATGCTTAGTGTAATATTCAAGGTGTTTTGGGACTTAACTGTTTTGAAATTGGAGTATTTTTGTTTAATACTTTAAAGTGACATGCAACATTTTTTAATGAAATATTATTGTAACAATGAGTCATATCCATATTACTAACCGAGAATGGTAAACCGGATATGGACGCAGGTACATGCCCATGGACGCAGGAGACATAGTGCGCAGGCGCTACACAAAAACGAGGAATCAGCCCCCCGCCCCAGAGTGAAATGGGAGAGACTACGAACAACACAGCCACATGGAAGGTGCGGGTGCCTACAACGCGCGTCCAACACACCGCAGGCAGACCCCCCGAGATGTTACAGAAGCCCCATAGATAAAATACAAAATAAAGCAACGAGCACAGGCAATACGGAGCCCTAACCGTCCACACTACACAGCATAGTCAAACGCGACATAGTACGGAAGGTGCGTGCGCCTACAACGCACGTTTAACACACCGCAGGCACACCCCCCAGAGATCCGGACTCCACAGCATAAGTGAATCATCACATTACAGTAATACAATAATATGAGTACTCACAGACAAACGCAAGAGGCCTCGGCGTCCCGCCCCACAGTCAAATCTCACAAAGTACGGAGTCCCGAGACGTCCAAAAACCACAGCATAGCCAAACCCACCATGCCTCACGGCTCAAAAGCAAAGGAGCTCAACTGACGTAAATAAGCGCCTACAACACATCACGGCTCAAAGACAAAGGAGCTCAACTAACGTAAATAAGAAATGAGGCAACGCGCCTCATAGGTGACGACACAGACACACAAAAAAGAGGATTCAGCCCCCCGCCCCAGAGTGAAACGTGAAAAAAGCAGATAAGAGATTACGAAAGCGGTGGAATTCGAAAGGCTCCAACAAACGATGGCGCGATACACATGCAGAGAAAGGTACAGAATATGAAAGCAGTAAAATCCAAAAGTATTGTAGCGTCCCAGGCAGGTTGAGGGCTGTTTGGTTTTAAGTGACCGTTAGGTCCGATGGAGGGAGGGTGGAGTACAGCACTGAAGACTGATAGCAGGGTATTGATTGATGCGGTAAGGGGGGGCATTGGAGAGGGTGCTAGAAAGTTGTGTTTGGGGTTAGGAAGTTGGCGATTGTTCAAGTAAAACTTTTGTGACACTTTATCATGTCATTCGCTACAGTATCAAAGAAAAGATAGAAAAGATCGCATTACCGCAAACAAAAGGTGATTAATCATCAGAGCCAGATGTAATTGAAAAAATAGCAGGACAAATCAGGGTTAGAAATAAAAGGCAAAGAGTAAACAACAAAGTCTTTTCGCATTTGCATCATTCAATGCACAAAACGTGGATTTACACAATAATGGACCATATGCTATGAGAATCTGAAAAAGTCAGATTATTTATTAGAGAAACAGAAACAATATTCACTTATGGGCATTGTCACAATGTGTCTCTAAACAAAATTGTTTGTAATGAAGCTTTAAAGTAAAAGTGCAAATAATGAAATTGAAACAATTACAAAGAAAAAAAAAAATGTACATTGTATATCAGATTAACCAAACACGGGGGTTGGCGAGCAAAGCGAGCAGGGGGCGAAGCCCCCTAGTGTAAAAATAACAGTGATAATAATGTAAATACATGTGTTAGCACAGTAAATAAAACATATGTTATATATCATATGTTTAGAAACAGAGCCCATTCAGGCTTGTTGTGTTTCAAATGGGCTTTCACAGACATAAAATTCCAACTCAAGAAATGTTAAAATTGCACTTTTGTACTATTTTTCATGATTAGTTATGAAGTGTCTATAGCCAAGTGTTTTTCATATTTCTTAAACATGCAATTTCTGAAAGAAGTAATGAAGGGGTAAAATTTATGTTGCAGTCTCAAGCTAAATTTGTTGGATACAATGGAACCCATGACCCTGTGTTAGGATTTAGCAGGTTGGATAATGACTGACTGACAGACAGACAGACAATGGACCATGATAGACAGCAGGTGATTGTGCCATTCTGCTGATAAATTATATTGTTATATAGCTGAAGCATTATGATCTGCAGATGTTAGGCTGTCTTTAGTGTAATGTATATACTGCGTACATATTTATCCACTGCATGTATTACAGCCTACTGAGCTCCTTTTGTCTTCCATTCATTTCTAGATAGGTCAAACAACTTTGTTTTCCTTGCTTGGGTGTTTTTATTTTTATGGTTATGAAGACTGTTTAACTGACCTGGTCTGATTTCAAGCATTAGGAAAACTAATTTGGTGTTGCAGTGGTTTTCTAAAGCTAATGAGGTGACAGTGTGTTTCTGGCTACACATATAACTCAGCTATCATTTCAGTAACTTGTATAGCAGATCTATTTTGCCATCAGAAGCAACTATCATGCCACTAAAACAAAAATATACAATCTGAAATAAGATAAATTTAAGATAAATTTGAAACAGTTACTTATTCAGTAAGTGGAGCTGTATAGAATGTTAGTGACAAAAAAATGCTGTGCTGCTTACTGCTCATGAGAACATTAGTTGATTGAGGGTTCAAGAAAGAATTACAGTATGTCTTATGATATTGTCTTGGGCATTAATGATTTTACCTGCACAATTTCATAGCCCAGCAGCTTCAGATGCCGTTGCTTAATTGCCTCCTTACCCAACAAATTTTGACTGTTGGAACAAAATCTGTTCTGCCCATCAATGCACACAGCTATCCTACAAAGGAAAATACATAGAATGTAATGATTTGAGACATACAAGAATATTAAAGTGCTTAAACACAGCTAACTCTCTAAACAAGACTAAATCATTCATAAATACTGGTAAACCTCATTAAAACCGATTTATTCATTATACAGGTTGCTCATCTGTAGTATAATAAAACTGTGGTATGGTTTGCCTATACATTTGCATTGCTAGCTGCAACTATTTATTCTAAGCATACACACTTGTTATATAAAAAAAATTGATTTCAAATTTGAACAACAAAATTAAAGAATTAACCCCATCCTAGACCCAAATGGACAAACCAAATTGTCTAAGAGTATTTAAGAAATCTTATTTACATTGTAAGCTAGACACAATCAAATAAAAAAACAAGTTGGTTTCTTTTACCATTAAATTAATGAAAACAAAAACATTATGGAAGAGGGTCAATATTAATTCATAATGATTACAAGACTATAGTTTGGAGTAAATGATTAACAAGCAAAGTTACAATATGGAAAATGTAATCAGAAGCACTAATCAGCATACACTACACTAGTAGTAAGTCATCAGACAGAATTTAAATGGTGTGATAAGACATCCTTTACAAAAGTAAGCAGATAATTTCACAGTTTTGTGAACCTGTAATTAAAGCCTCTACTTTTTTTTTTTTTTTTAATTTATTTATTTCATTTGTTTGTTTCTTTGTCCTTTGAACCTTAAGATGACGGAGGAGTACAGTATTTAGGAAATTTTTACATTGTAAGGAATCCTGCAGACACACATTCTGTCCATTTTGAATTTTATCCAATCACAGCAGTCAAAATAGTTTATAAGTATTGAAAGAAGGCTACATTTTAAATCAAATATTTTAGGTTGTAGTTAAATTACTAAAAACAAAGAATGACACTGGAATGATGAAATACACAAGGTTGTATTTGATCTTGTTAAATGTATGCAATAAGCAATGATTTACTCATTATGCTAAGTCAACATGGCTAGCAGTTTCTATTCCTGATAGCTTATTCTTATTTATCAGCAGTCAAGTTGAAAGAAAGGTTAAAATCTGCCATACAGAAAAAATAAGATAAAATTCCAAATTAAAGATCAAAGAAATAATACTGTGAGGTGTGAAGGCCTCAAAGAATATTCAGAGTTACAGATGTATATTACATGGCAACGCAAACAGAGGAAAAGCACAAAGATGACTTTTTCAGCATGATTCTTTACATAACTTAAGATCAAATTTTACATGTTGCTGTGTTCTTCATTAGTTCCAACTTCCCTGCAACCCTCCTCATGATAATTAGTTTTGAAAATGGATGGATGAATAGATGGACAGAGAGACAATCAGTTCGATGGCTTTAGACAAGCAGAAGCAAGTATAACCTTTGTCACAACCTTACTTAAATAAAAACACGGTAGTTTGATTCACAGAGACTTGCAAAGTGGCAAAATCTTACAGCTGAAATGAAACACTATATTGGACATTTGCACAATCAGTACTTGCAAATATTGAAAAAAATGTTCTTTTATATTGTATATGTTATGTACAATTAAGAAGTTCAACCTTTTGACGGTGTAGGTCGGCTCCATGCTCCCACTTCTGCTTTAGGAGCCTCATAAACAAGGTTCAACAGGATGAGCCGGCAGATGAGGACAAAACATGAAGCAAGGGGAAGGTGCTTTTATCAAAGCAAACCAAAAAAAAGTGTCCAAAAATTGTGCAGTGCAAAAAGTACAATAAAAAAATAATCCTTTAAAACGAGATTAAAACACAGCAGGAAACTGTCCTTAAAAACATGAGCCCTGGTGCACTTCTTTAATACTGACCTCTCCTCAGCTTAACCCTAATGGGTCCTTGCAGCTAAGGAGAAGACTAATCTGCTGTTTATCCAACATTCTACACTGCTCCTAGGATCTGGCCCCTGTAGATCTCTGTGGCTCCTGGTAGAGCACCACACCAAGCTTCTAACTTCCGCTGCCAGGCTTGTGTCTCTGCTGTCCATGGCACCACCCACAGAATGCCTCACAGAGCCTCTCCTTTCAGTGCAGCTGCACTGCTAATCTCTGGCAAGTCGCTCCAACCGAGCGGCGTACATTGTTCACTCCAGCTTCTAAGTCACTCAGCTGGAGTGGCCATCAGCACCTGAGTGTTGGTCGCACACTTCCTCTAGGAACTTCCTCCCAGCTGTCTGCATTCTCTTTTTTCCATTCACACTCACCCTGTCTCTCTCCATCTGGCCTTGTCTTTCCATCTTTTAACTTCCTTTCTTTCATTTTTCCTTTTCGTTCTCCAATCTCTTACTTTCACATACTGGCTTTTTCTTATATGCCTCCGTGGGTGCAGTGTCTCAATCACGCACTGCAGGCACATGAGGAGGAGTAAAGGCTTAAGAGTCACACAGAGAGTCATTTTCAGATACAGTAAGTGTAAAGCAGACAGAAGGTGAGCAATAGCCTTAAAATGACAGAGTATTAGATGCTGGCTTTACGGGAACAAGCTCAACAGTGGGAGCACTGTTCAAGAGTGGTTCAGGCCAATGATGATACATAGGAAAGGCACTGAAAGTACACATAGGAAAACAGCTATCAAAT
This sequence comes from Erpetoichthys calabaricus, assembly GCF_900747795.2. Lineage (NCBI taxonomy): Eukaryota > Metazoa > Chordata > Cladistia > Polypteriformes > Polypteridae > Erpetoichthys > Erpetoichthys calabaricus. Next base: position 84,093,590 of record NC_041399.2, on the reverse strand, counting down.
ATTTTTACATACATTCTATTATTTGTCTTTGACAGGTAATGTGACTAGTGTGTTATAAATGTAAAAATCAAACTGCTTTTCTAAATGCAGAATAAGATAAAATAAAGATCAATATGAGGTAAAAAAAAAAAAAAAAAAAAAAAAAAAAAAAAAAAGACTGATTGTGAAACTGGCTGGAACAGAAACCTGCAACCACAGAGGGTTCCCAGTACTGAGTTTGAGAAGCGCCGTAATAAGTCTAGAGAACAAGATGGCTTTATCATATTATTAACTGACTATAGGTTATAACTAAAACTGTAAATTAAACCAACTACTTTGGTTTACTGTTTTAAACATGTGACAGTGTTACCCACAATTACTTTATTTTTCATTTGTATTTATTTTAAGAAAACAATATTAATATAGTCAAACTACAAAAAAGTAGAAAAAAAAAATAAAACAAAAACAGAACTCAACCCTCACCTGAACGAAAGACAGTGGAACAAACAGCCTGGGCAAAAAAAAAAAAAACAATAGGGGGAAAAAAAGGAGCAAATTCCCCCCCCCCCCCCCCGATATGAATGCTTATTCTAAAGTTTCCTAAAATTATACTTTTGCAAATTTTAAAAATGTTTTGAACAGATCCTCTAATCAAGATGTGTTTTACCAATTTCAAACAGTATAGAACATCAATAAGAGGTGGGTTTAGATTATTCCAGTTAAGCAATGCAAGTCTACATACAGTACTGGTAGTGTGGTATAGGCCATTACACTCAAATTTGTTCTCATCCAGTTTAGGCCTATCTGGGAGTACACCAAACACAGCTGTTAATGAGTTAGGAGTGACTTTTTGACACTAAAGCTGTCTGATAAGCATTTAAAGATTTTTGTCCAAAATTATGTTAATTTGGTGCACTCCCAGGGTTACTTTTCAACTGATTTTTTAACCCAGAACGAAACTTTAGGAATGCCAGTACCTTGTGACATAAGTGAACAGAATAACAGGTTTCAGTTGTGTTAATGCAGTGTGGCAGGCGGCCGGGTCCCACGCCCGGCCGGGACGCCCCTTCTACATATGTTCCAGGGGAGCAACCATGGGCATCTCACTACCTCCCCCGGGACGCTTGGTGGCAGCCTCCCTGGCTGACGATGGTGCCTCAGTTTCCCGCAGGGTTTCATGGGAGATGGAGTTCTCCACAACCCTGTGGGGATCTGGGATGGCCGCCAGGGGGTGCTGCATGGATCCTGGAGCCCACCTTGACATCTCTACAGCCCTGCCCGCAAGAGCAATTAGCCACAGATGATCAAGCGCCTGGAGCACTTCCGGGTGGGCTATAAAAAAGGGCCAGCATAAACCACTCAGGAGCCAGAATCGGGAGGAAGAAGACAGGTTGCCTGGGAGGAGTGGTGGTGCCAGAAAAAGGGTTGTTTTGCTTACTGTTGAGTGCTTTTGGAACTGTGTATTGCCTGTGGGGTTCTTGGGGAAGACGTGCCCCACAGGTGAAGAAAAATAAAAAGTCTGTGTGTTTTACATGTGCCTCTGCGTAGTCTGTGCCGGGTCGGGCGCTATATAGCGCCTTATTACAGCAGTTAGAAGGGATTCTCTAATAACTTATTAGTAAGTAAACATGACTAATTAAGGATTAGCTAAGGGAATTTACCATTAGGACACTAAAGAAACTGCTGCTGAAAATGGGACTTTGCAACCATATGTCCATCCATCCATCCATTTTCCAACCCGCTGAATCCAAACAGGGTCACGGGGGTCTGCTGGAGCCAATCCCAGCCAACACAGGGCACAAGGCAGGAAACAATCCTGGGCAGAGTGCCAACCCACCGCAGGACACACACAAACACACCCACACACCAAGCACACACTAGGGCCAATTTAGAATCGCCAATCCACCTAACCTGCATGTCTTTGGACTGTGGGAGGAAACCGGAGCGCCCGGAGGAAACCCACGCAGACACGGGGAGAACATGCAAACTCCACACAGGGAGGACCCGGCAACCATATGTGAATAATAAATTAAAAATCAGTCATTTCAAGCAGTAATGGCCATTATACACACTAGTAGTGGCCATATTTTAAAATCAATTTAATGTTATCTTGGAACAAAGGTATCAGTTTCTATTAAAAACATTAAAATTTCTGGGTAACCCCAAACCTTTGACCAGTAGTGTACAAGTTGTCAAAACTTAAATATATTTTAAAAATTGCGCAGAGCACGGTTTCCTACTGCATGAAGCTACTTGTGACATCGGCCCTATAAGAAATGTAATTCTTAAATGTCCTTTAATTATATTTTCTTCAATGTTCATGCACATTTATTTTCTGCTTTGTAATTATGGCATGTTGATAGGTATTATAAATTGCTACTTACAGAAACATACAGTATAGGTGCATACTTGACCAAAAAAATGTATGAGATTTACTATCAACTGAATCCTTGATTGATCTACATCTCATCTATTGTAATGTGATTGGCAAAATAAATAAAACAGAAAAAAGAATGCATATGCATACTGCTCAAAAAGATTCATGCACCATCAATGTCACCTTTATTTTTATTTTTTTCATTCGTTTACCTTTGACAGACTTCATCATGGTATGTAGCTGGCAGCACATAACCTTCTTCGTCTAACTTTATTTCCACATCTGCAAACAAAGAACCTCATAATTCAGAACACAAAATACAATGAAATTCAAAATAAAACTATAGATTGACTTAAAAATTCCATATTCTACTTGTTTGCATGTATAGCATTTAAATCAATAAAATATTAAGATACTTAGAATATTTCATAAACTGCTTTTAATTTGTATAACATTAAATCATTGGAATTGTAAGTATATAAAATCAAATTCAGAATACCAGGTTCAGTTCACAGTTCATTTAAGGCAAAATTCTATTGGGATAATGTAGAATGGGCAAAATGATGGACGGTTAGTTACATACATACAATATACTCTCAGTCCTGCTTAATCCAGTTCAGAGGGTTGAGCTTATCCTGGCAGCAGTGGATGCAAGGTGGAAAAGAGCCCTGGACTAGGCACCAATCCTTCATTGGGCATAATCAACTGCTTGCCAACCTGAGGCCAGCTTACAATTATCAATTAGAAAAAATGAAGTTATATACTTTAGGTAATTCAATATGAATGTGTGTGCATGGAATATGTTTTCCAGTTTTTAACTAGAATGAAGTAAAGGCATTTTCAGAGTAGACTGTTGAGGAGTACTTCAAACAATACAGTAGTGTAATCTATATTATTCACACTAATTGTTAATTTATGTTACCAAATTTCACACCACACATTGTAGATCTAAAGCATAAAACTTTGACATTGCATGCAGCAAGATTATGTACAGCAAGTATGGGTGATATACAGTATAAACTGGGATGTGTGTAAATTAGTGTACATGACAAAATTAAAGAATTATTAGTGCTCACAATCTTAACAAATTAAACATGATACTGTTAACCTGTGCATTCTCCTCATCCTCACATTTGACAGCGAGGTGTGATGTATGTCACTTCTCACTGTTCATGAAGTCACCTGACATTCATTAGCAGGGACTCTTTCTGCCTCTCTAACATACATACATACGCGCACACGCACACACACACACACACACACACACACACACACACATGCTCAATACTTCTTTTAATTCAATGCATTTTTGGTTATCACCAATTATATCTTCCCCTCATTTAAATACTGAATATGGTCTTTCTTTATTTCTTTCACACACACTAGCAGTCATATTTAAATACAGTCTTCACAAGATGAATCAAGTATTTTAGGGCGGCACGGTGGCGCAGCGGGTAGTGCTGCTGCCTCGCAGTTTGGAGACCTGGGGACCTGGGTTCGCTTACCGGGTCCTCCCTGCGTGGAGTTTGCATGTTCTCCCCGTGTCTGCGTGGGTTTCCTCCGGGCGCTCCGGTTTCCTCCCACAGTCCAAAGACATGCTGGTTAGGTGGATTGGCGATTCTAAATTGGCCCTAGTGTGGGTGGGTGTGTTTGTGTGTGTCCTGCGGTGGGTTGGCATCCTGCCCGGGATTGGTTCCTGCCTTGTGCCCTGTGTTGGCTGGGATTGGCTCCAGCAGACCCCCCGTGACCCTGTGTTCAGATTCAGCGGGTTGGAAAATGGATGGATCAAGTATTTGTTTATACAAAGGGCTGGCTTCTACGACTTCTGATTAGATGTACATTTAAACAACCTTGCTGATTTGGAGAGCAAGTTCTCTTTTGGGTAATGCTTCCATATTAATGTGTTTGAACTTGTGGTCTTCCTAAAACATGCAAGAACTGATAAGTAACCAAGGAATTACTCTGCTTGAGATGAAAAAATAACATTTAATGGATTAAAAATATTTTCTACAATGAAAAAGGATACTTTCACTTTTCATTAAGGATTAAATTTTTTTAAAAGGAAACTAGGGGGCTCCACCCCTGCTCGCTTTGTTTGCCCACCCCCGGGTTTGGTTTTACTTTTACTTTAAAACTTTTGTAAAAACAATACTTGTCCTTTATTTCTGGCCCTGGGCATGGTTAAATCTATTTCTCACAGGACGTATAAAGCTGATCGTGTTGTGAATGGGGGTCGGCTGAAAGCATGCTAAGGAGATGCCGTCGGATCAGCTGCTGTCTTTCTGCTGCAGACAAGCTGTGTGTTTTGTTTGTCGTGCTGCATGTCGATCATTTAAAAGCCTGTACAGCAGCTGTCCTTTTGCCACTTCGCGTCTCTGCCACCTTCTTTCTGAAAGGGGGGGGAGGGGGGGGGGAATGAGGGGCTGAAAGCATGCTAAGGAGAAGCTGTCGGATCATCTGCTGGATTGCTGCTGCTGGCGAGCTGTGTGTTCTGCTTGTCGTTGTTTTAAGAGCTAGGAGCACATGAAGTGTATATGTCGAAAGCATTACAACAACTGCTAGGTTAGATGTCTGTGAACTTGTTTTAAATATTGTCTCACTCGCTTGTCTCGTGTGAGACTAAAGTGTCTCTCGTGGAACGTCAAATTGTCTTCCGAGTAGATCGCGTCTCGTCTCCCTAGCCTCCCTCCCAAGATTTTTTTTTTTATAATAGAGAGACAACCACTTAAACAACCACTTTTATCTTATATTAAGAAACTACTTTTAGATGGAAAAAAAATGTCAACCATTTAATTTTAAAAGGGAAGGAAAGATGGTCCAAATGCAAAACCTATTTAACTATGCACATTATTCCCAGAGGATAAAATATATTCTGGTTTGATTTAATAGCTGCACATTATGCAGTGGAAGATACCTGTGCTTTAACATTAACCAATATACTCCTATATTCTATAACACTTGAGTTTGCAGATCACCCTCTATAAAATGACTTTCTTAACGATATGAACAAACAGGCAAATTACAGTATAAAAGCAAAAACTTGCTAATTTAGGAATGCACTGATCAATGATTTGATACACATATTTTTTCAATGTCAAAACACCTGGTTATACTGTGTGAGATGATGTAATAATAACAGGATGGACAAGTGGTGGTACCTTATTCATTACACCCACCCCACTTGAAGAAAGACTGCAGCAAAGGTAACCCTCTTAATCTGCAGGATTAAATATTATCTATCAATTATAATTTCTCAATGATATCTATTAAAACCTAGAGTTTGATTGAGAACCATATATTAAAACTTCACTGTATTTGTCTAAATAAAGTATAGCCAAAAATTGGCTATCCAGTCCTTTACTCAGAATGAGACCAAATAAAATACCTACATACAGTGCATCCAGAAAGTATTCACAGCGCAACACTTTTTCCACATTTTCTTATGTTACAGCCTTATTCCAAAATGGATTAAATTAATTTTTTTCCTCAGAATTCTACACACAACACCCCATAATGACAATGAAAAAAGTTTACTTGAGGTTTTTGCAAATTTATTAAAAATAGAAAAAAACTGAGAAATCACATGTACATAAGTATTCACAGCCTTTGCTCAATACTTTGTCGATGCACCTTTGGCAGCAATTACAGCCTCAAGTCTTTTTGAATATGATGCCACAAGCTTGGCACACCTATCCTTGGCCAGTTTTGCCCATTCCTCTTTGCAGCACCTCTCAAGCTCCATCAGGTTGGATGGGAAGCGTCGGTGCACAGCCATTTTAAGATCTCTCCAGAGATGTTCAATCGGATTCAAGTCTGGGCTCTGGCTGGGCCACTCAAGGACATTCACAGAGTTGTCCTGAAGCCACTCCTTTGATATCTTGGCTGTGTGCATAGGGTCGTTGTCCTGCTGAAAGATGAACTGTCGCCACAGTCTGAGGTCAAGAGCGCTCTGGAGCAGGTTTTCATCCAGGATATGTCTGTACATTGCTGCAGTCATCTTTCCCTTTATCCTGACTAGTCTCCCAGTTCCTGCCGCTGAAAAACATCCCCACAGAATGATGCTGCCACCACCATGCTTCACTGTAGAGATGGTATTGGCCTGGTGATGAGCGGTGCCTGGTTTCCTCCAAACGTGACGCCTGGCATTCAGACCAAAGAGTTCAATCCTTGTCTCATCAGACCAGAGAATTTTCTTTCTCATGGTCCAAGAGTCCTTCAGGTGCCTTTTGGCAAAGTCCAGGTGGGCTGCCATGTGCCTTTTACTAAGGAGTGGCTTCTGTCTGGCCACTCTACCATACAGGCCTGATTGGTGGATTGCTGCAGAGATGGTTGTCCTTCTGGAAGGTTCTCCTCTCTCCACAGAGGACCTCTGGAGCTCTGACAGAGTGACCACCGGGTTCTTGGTCACCTCCCTGACTAAGGCCCTTCTCCCCCGATCGCTCAGTTTAGATGGCCGGCCAGCTCTAGGAAGAGTCCTGGTGGTTTCGAACTTCTTCCTCTTATGGATGATGGAGGCCACTGTGCTCATTGGGACCTTCAAAGCAGCAGAAATTTTTCTGTAACCTTCCCCAGATTTGTGCCAAGAGACAATCCTGTCTCAGAGGTCTACAGACAATTCCTTTGACTTCATGCTTGGTTTGTGCTCTGACATGAACTGTCAACTGTGGGACCTTATATAGACAGGTGTGTGTCTTTCCAAATAATGTCCAATCAACTGAATTTACCACAGGTGGACTCCAATTAAGCTGTAGAAACATCTCAAGGATGATCAGGGGAAACAGGATGCACCTGAGCTCAGTTTTGAGCTTCATGGCAAAGGCTGTGAATACTTATGTACATGTGCTTTCTCAATTTTTTTATTTTTAATAAATTTGCAAAAATCTCAAGTAAATTTTTTTCACGTTGTCATTATGGGGTGTTGTGTGTAGAATTCTGAGGAAAAAAATGAATTTAATCCATTTTGGAATAAGGCTGTAACATAAGAAAATGTGGAAAATGTGATGCGCTGTGAATACTTTCCGGATGCACTGTATAATATATATATATACACACACATACACACACATACACACACACTTAGCATCTTCATTATATTTACTTTGTTCCCCAGATACAATTATTTACTTAGGACAAATACAAATACAACAAAAAAAAATTAAAACAAGATTCAACCCTCCCATACATTGCCATTACTTCTAAAATGAACATCAGGATTATGTCATTGTTAGTACTGTACCTAAAGTGTAGCAGTATGGTGTCAGAACACGTGAAGCAAAATATATTCTAGCTCCAAGAAGATCGACAAGTGCATTTTTCACCATGTTATAAAGATATCCATCTACAGGGCTCTCCATAGATTGACCAGCAGGGCTCAAAAAGGACTTTACCCAGTACTTGGAGTGAAGATGTGGACCCTAAAATGAAATTTGACATGAAAAAAGAAAATGAAAGGCTGTTGACTGAGAACTGCATCAGAGAATGGCTTTGAAAATAATTTTGGCAATCCGCAATTACATTTAAGAAGCTGTTAAGAAGATTTCTCAAATTTATTCAACTCTCTCATCTTTTAAGTCAAGAAGCTTTAATGTCATACTATCTATACACAGCACTGTTGAATAGTGTGTCATGAAATAACGTTTCCCAGGACCGCCAGCCGGGTAAAATAATCATAAACACAGGATAAGTACAAGATGGGTAAATAACAACACTATACTATAATAGATAAATAATTAATATTACACTATAATAGGTAAGTGAATAAATTGTAATAACCTGAAAAAGGCTATTAAATAAGTAATTAGTTTCACTTTTATTATCACTTCTCTTACCTAAGGACCTACAAAAATGGCTCTCTTAATCTAGGCATCATTGATCTGGGGAAATTCTCAAGTACATGAATACTGTGTTTATTTTATCTATTGCTTTGACAAAGTTTTTTGTAAGTCCAAGTTTGGTATGCAAATGAGGAAGATAAACTTTCTCAGGGTCAAAACTGGAGTGTTTATCACATTTTCTTTCTTAAATAAGTAAGGCATATTCTGGACACTCTTACTGAAAATGGTGGTTCTTCTTGTCCCTGCTGCCCCACTCACACAAATTCAGAAATTATATTTCTGATACTGAATGTTTTCTAAAAGTAACATCATGTTCTCATGTGACTCTTTCATGTTAATAGCATGTACTATAGGTACAGAAGCATATTTATTTATATTATGGCGAAGGACAACTTTTTAAGATGACTTTTGAGGAGCCAAAGAACAGCATGGAGGTTTCCTGTCCTTTTACACAGAGCTAGAGTCTTTTGGAGGAGTTCTAGAAGCATGGCCCCAAGTCTATCGGAGGGTATTCTTGACCATGGATGCATTTATCAGGTTGTCCCCAGACATAGTTCCTTAAAAGGGCACGAAAGTGCCTTTCACCCAATTCAGTAATGAATTTGGAGTCTGGAGGCGAGATAATGAAGGGCTCAACTGATGACAGGAATACAAGACACAGTTTTAAGAAAGAAATATGGGACATGTTAAAAAGGAGTATTTTTCTGTGGATCTTTAATACGGAGTGAGCATTGCCGTCATACTGTTTGGCAAGGAACCATTGTATAGGAAGGCCAACTAGAGTTTACAGTAGTTCGTTTCTGTTCATTTTGTGCATCTAAGATTGTTACTCCATTTTTTTTTTTTTTTTTTTTTAACTGTGCACAGTACTCCAGGTGAGGGTGTACAGTATTAGTGAGTTATATACATTAAGCATAACCTCTCTAGACTTGTACTCTACACATTGTGTTATATAACGTAACATCCTATTAACCTTTTTAATCACTTTTGCACCCTCTCTGAATGTATGAAGTGAAAAGTCCATTCTGAATCCTGGGTCATTATCAAAACATGTAAAATTTAAAACCTTCCACTGTATATTCAAATCTCAGACAAAAGTAACACACAACACTCAGTACTTCATTCAATCCTCCAAATAAGGATGACATCAAGTATACCCAATTGGACACAAGGCAGGTATATGCACCACAAATAAACAAAATAATTAGCATTACAGCCGATTAAACACAGAACTATCTAAAGAAGCATTCCTCCCTCCAGACATTAGAATTTTAAAACCACACTCATCCATAGTGCATGACATAGCTGACATAGTGAGTTTTATACTTACCTCATAGAAAGGACATTCCAGTTTCATTGTCATGAAAAGCTGTGTCAGCTGAGCAAGCACAGTTCTATCTAGTCCAGTACCTTGAGCTGAAAAGAGCAAACAACAAATATTGTTTATAATGAAAATGCAATAACAAATTGAAAACCAGTCACTGATTACCATATGAGGAAAAGGGATGTGAATACACTATCACATAAAATGAAAACTACGAATATGATAAGTAAACAGATAATAAACCTACATCACTGATTTGGTGGCAGTGACAAAAAAGAGTAAGAATGGGGTGGCACTGCAGTGGGAAGTGCTTCCATCCCTCAGATCCAGTGTCCTATGCTTGAATCCCTTGCCTAGCTATTGTCTGTTTGAACCTTGAACATTTTCCCGATTTGTTTTATTTTGGTATGCCAGTATTTTTCTGCTGTATCAACAAATGTGAAATTGTGAATTTCCCCTTGGGATTAATAAAGTATCTATCTATCTATCTAGATATCTAAATATATGTGTGTTAGGTTAATTGGAAACTTTAATTGACCTGGTGGGAGTCTGGCTGAGTGCATGAGCAGGCCCTCCAATGGACTGGTGCCTTGTACAGGGCTGTTTTCTACACTCTGCAAAGTACTGCTAAGACGGGCTCTGCAACAGACACTTAACTGATTAAGTGCATTAATAATGTCATTTCTTTAGATAGATACATTATACATATAAACTCTTTCTAAAGTGCCGTGCCTATCCAAGTCAGCAAATGAATGAAGCAGGAAACAATAAGGCTGCATGTTCCATCTCTCACATAAACTGCCAAAAATGTACAGTATATGCCTCTAGTGCTTATTGCATCCAAAATACAATAACATAAATAAATGCAAACATCCTCAAACCTGTTTTATCAAGCAGGAAGAAACTCTATACAGGTCCATTCCAATGTAGGTTAATACTACTGATACCACTTTAGTCATATGAAAACGTTTGGGAACCCCTCTCAGCCTGCATAATAATTTACTCTACTTTTAACAAAAAAGATAACAGTGGTATGTCTTTCATTTCCTAGGAACATCCGAGTACTGGGGTGTTTTCCGAACAAAGATTTTAGTGAAGTAGTATTTAGTTATATGAAATTAAAACAAATGTGAAAAACTGGCTGTGCAAAAATTTGGGTACCCTTGTAATTTTGCTGATTTGAATGCATGTAAACTGCTCAATACTGACTACTTGCAATACCAAATTGGTTGGATTAGCTTGTTAAGCCTTGAACTTCATAGACAGGTGTTTCCAATCATGAGAAAAGGTATTTAAGGTGGTCAATTGGAAGTTGTGCTTCCCTTTGACTCTCCTCTGAAGAGTGACAGCATGGGATCCTCAAAGCAACTCTCAAAAGATCTGAAAACAAAGATTGTTCAGTATCATGGTTTCGGGGAAGGCTACAAAAATCTATCTCAGAGGTTTAAACTGTCAGTTTCAACTGTAAGGAATGTAATCAGGAAATGGAAGGCCACAGGCACAGTTGCTGTTAAACCCAGGTCTGGCAGGCCAAAAAAATACAGGAGCGGCATATGCGCAGGATTGTGAGAATGGTTACAGACAACCCACAGATCACCTCCAAAGACCTGCAAGAACATCTTGCTGCAGATGGTGTATCTGTACATCGTTCTACAATTCAGCGAAATTTGCACAAAGAACATCTGTATGGCAGGGTGATGAGAAAGAAGCCCTTTCTGCACTCACGCCACAAACAGAGTCGCTTGTTGTATGCAAATGCTCATTTAGACAAGCCAGATTCATTTTGGAACAAAAATTGAGTTATTTGGTCATAACAACAAGAGCTTTGCATGGCGGAAGAAGAACACCGCATTCCATGAAAAACACCTGCTACCTACAGTCAAATTTGGTGCAGGTTCCATCATGCTATGGGGCTGTGTGGCTAGTTCAGGGACTGGGGCCCTTGTTAAAAGTCGAGGGTCGGATGAATTCAACCCAATATCAACACATTCTTCAGGATAATGTTCAAGCGTCAGTCACAAAGTTGAAGTTACGCAGGGGTTGGATATTCCAACAAGACAATGACCCAAAACACAGTTCGAAATCTACAAAGGCATTCATGCAGAGAGAGAAGTACAATGTTCTGGAATGGCCGTCACAGTCCCCTGACTTGAATATCATCAAAAATCTATGGGATGATTGGAAGCAGGCTGTCCATGCTCGGCAGCCATCAAATTTAACTGAACTGGAGAGATTTTGTATGGAAGAATGGTCAAAAGTACCTCCATCCAGAATCCAGACACTCATCAAAGGCTATAGGAGGAGTCTAGAGGCTGTTATATTTGCAAAAGGAGGCTCAACTAAGTATTGATGTAATATGTCTGTTGGGGTGCCCAAATTTATGCACCTGTCTAATTTTGTTATGATGCATATTGCACATTTTCTGTTAATCCAATAAACTTATTGTCTCTGCTGAAATACTACTGTTTCCTAAGGCATGTCATATATTAAAAGGAAGTTGCTACTTTGAAAGCTCAGCCAATGATAAACAAAAGTCCAAATAATTAAGAGGGGGTTCCCAAACTTTTTCATATGACTGTATTTGTAGACTTTATACCAGATAATGTTAAAGTGACCGTTATTTGACATCTATTTCAGATGTAATCTCTGTATTTCTCATACTCATCTGTAAGCTTCAATTCTTCCTTAAATTATCTCTAGAAGTACAGTATTACTATTTTCTTCAAAAAGTCACACTTTTCATAGATGAAATGTTGCAGTTGCAACATTACTGTCACAAATATTCAAAATTACCAAAAGTGCATTGCTTATATTATTAGATCTGTACGATACTACAGCTAAAATTTTTTCAGTTATCAAATCAATTTCTTCTAGGCCACTCATGTTCCTCACTACCATTTAAACTTTTGACCAAATGAGCCCTTCAACACATAGAAATAGATCACCAATTAACATCTGTGTTAGGCTAAAATCCAGCCTACTCCTTTTGCACTGTACCACCTAATTTTTGGATACAGTTAGAGTGTAACTCAAGTACTGGGCTTGGTTACAGCATTGGCCTCAGGTGCCCAAATGCTGATTTTCGCGACATTTACTTCAGTTTCTTTTCCTTTCCTCTCTTATATCTCTAACATTTTAAATATTTGTGTGTTTTTGCTATTTCTCTGTTTTAACCTTTTTAAGTCTCTTTAAGCTAAATAAAACCAAACCAAATTTTAAAAAAATGAGAAAAGAGTAGGGATTATGGAAAGCAAAAGTAAAGCATTTAGATATTGACATTAGAAAAAAAGCATACACTAACTTTTCACATTAGACAAATTTTTAGATGTGTTTAGCCAATGCCAAAAAAAATTAAAATGATTCAGTCTTTCATCATACTAATTTTAATGTTGTTCAAAACTAATTACATGTATCTAATAATAACCAACTATGTAAACCAAAGATATTTTTTCTGGATTTAAACACATATGAAACATAATGGAACATACATCGTAGGACTCATTATAACATCATTTAGAATGGGACAATGCATTTGAGTACATCATCCTGCAAAATGTGATCACTGTCAAAGTGTACAGTTTTTAAAAAAGCATTTTGCTGCAAATTTGACGAGAAGCCACAGTAGGTACAATGTGTAATACAGTAAGTAGTTTTATTTCAAAAAGTAGTTTAATATATCAGTTGGATGGAGCTCTTTGTAGGCTTTCAGTCCAATTTCATTTAATATTTGGCAATGTTTGTTTTTTTTAATTAATTACTAGGGGGCTCTGCCCCCTGCTCGCTAGTCATTTCCCAGAACTGCCGCTTGTGACGAATCACGCTGTGCTTTTGGATAAACATGAGTATCAACTCTGTCTTTGATATCTCCATCTTTCTAAACTATTGTCGCTGACAGTTCGTCACATGTTGGTTTACTATATATGCGAGCATGATATTTCGGATTCCTATAGAAATCCAAGAAAACTTCTTTGTCCGTGTTTTTCAGATAAATTTTGTGTAATGTGCGATACTTTTGGACACATGGATTTGTACCCATTATTGGCTTTAGAATTTCTAATACGTCCGATCGTTTAACTCTTTCAATTCTATGTTGCATCGCTTCTCTGTGATCATAAATATAAACCTGACTGAATTGTGGTTTCTTTGAAATTAAACTTGTAGTAACTTCAATTGTTGCGGGACCACAGATTCTAATAGCGCATGGTCCTGAATTGTGTAAATCTACATTTTGAGCGTTGAATGATGCGAACGTGAACAGATTATTGTCAATTTGGATAGTGTTTGTGTATTTCACTTTCACCAAATAACAAATATTTTATTTCACGCGGATATGCCTCTTCATTGGGAAGAAACACTACTTTTCCCTGATGGCAACACTAATTAGATGATCTACAAGTCTCCAACTTAAACTTTAAAGCTGAACAATATCTACATACTTCTGTCATATCACCTATGTCCATATATTCGATCTCTTTTCACTGTTCCGTTATTTCGCCAAGTAATTATTTCCGTTTGTTAGCGCTAATACAATCTTTACTATCAGTTTTTTAAAACTTTCGAATTTTAGTACTTTCATAACCTCTAACCTGCTCTGCATGTGTATCATGCCAATGTTTTTGAACCTCTTTACGACATTCTACTTTGTCTTCTACTCTTTGTCATTTATTTCCACCCCCCGCTTCGACCTGTTAGGTTTTCAATACCATTTGGGCCGTGCTGATTATAACTTTCCTTATTTTCCGAATTTGCACTTAGATTATTACTGTTCTTTTTTTAATTCTTTTCTCTCCAACACTTTTGGGCCTGTTTTCGACACGCTGCCCTTTCTTCTACGCTTAATTGTTGATGTGTCATTTAGAATGTATAAAATTATTGTCCAGAAAAGGATTACATCAAAGGAAACAAATAGATTGTATGTCTTGTATTAAAATGAGGACAACGTAAAAATTTATAAGAGCTGAGAGCATAGTAACTGTGTCCTACAACAGCATTCACACAAATGAGAGGTGAGTGGACCATGGGTCATGGTTAAATCTCTTGGCACTTGAAATTATCTCTCTGAAAAAGTCTTGTCTCGTCCCTGGATTTTTTTATATAATAGAGAGAGAAATTAAACTGAATTGATTTACAAAATGAACTAAATGCAATTAATCATTTTGCTTAAAAGAATCTGAAAAAATAAATACAATCATCTCCAAAAAATATAATAATAAACTTTCTTCAATAATTCTCTTATTGTATTCTCTTTATAAAATATATGTAAATGCAAAACAGTTTTCTGTAATTAGAAGGGCCTAAAACATGCCACGGAACATCCATTTCACTTTCAACTTCATGCTCTAATAAACAAAAGGCATTCATCTGAAAACAAACACACACATACAAAACTTACCCTCCACCTGCTGAAGAAAGTAGGGACTGAAGACCTTGGCAAGGAAGTTAACAGGAAATCTTTCAATAAGCGTGCAGGCATGGAGCAGATTCAAGAGTGTGCGAGGCTGAAACTGGGAGAAACGGTCACGGAGAACACCTTCCACTTTCCGAAACAGTTCCCCAGCATTTGGAGGTAAATAATTGAGCTTCCCAAATGGCATGATTTGTCGAGCAATTTGGCTGGTGCTGAAAGTGTCAGCTTTATAAACAAAACTCTCTGCCACTGTGTCAAAGATTGGAGGTGAAAGGATCCGTCTCCGACTGCAGTATTGCATTACTTTGCTGACAGCTTCAGGATGCATGGTGAAAACCTTCTTTGGAATATGACGCTCCAGGGCTTCTGTGAAATAACTATCACTCTGCCCAAAATGAATTAATGCTCCCAATACCTGGACTAGTTCATCATCAGAGAAATCAGCAACTTTCCTGACAGAATGTTTGCAAAGGCTTAAAACTAAAGGCATGGCTTGCGTTTGGTTGAGGACAACCAGTGTGTGTAATATCTGACTTATAGATGTGGGAGTCATCTTGAAAGATATAGTTCTGGTAAAAGTGCTCATTGAGTTCAAAAGGTCTTGATATTGACCACCTTCTCCAACTCCAGACTGGAACAACTTATATACCATGGTAATATCCTCAGGAGTCCATAGTTCAAGGTCATGTTTTTTTATTTGCTCCATGATCTGTTTTACCATTACACAGCCTGGGCCCTCCAAAGCCAACATAGACTCCCCTAAGCTGCATAGATTCTTGATAGACATCAACCCTCTGTCTAACCTTTCCTGGCTCTCAGAGATCAAGCGCACCACAAAAGTACTCCATGGATCCACACATAGCTGGGTGCAGGCTCTCAAGGCAGTAACCAATGAAGTATCCGCAAGACACGTCGACTTTTTTTCCAACTGAAAGCACAGTACTTTAAAAGAATTGCTGTTCATCAAGGCTGATGTGTTACTGAATGCAGCATCATGCTCCAAATCAGCTATTCTCTGGAGAGCCACGGTAGCAATTACATTAGGGATGAGTTCCAAAGTATCAAGAAGCCTCAAAACCTGCTTTGAAGACATACAATTACTCAGCTGATTTATAAATATTTTTTCATCTACAGCTACAGCCTCTTTGCTGAATTTGTCAGACACACTATTGTGTAGACAGACTGCACCACTGTCAAAGTAGGTGTGCCCCACAAGGCTTGATAAATACATCTTTTGCAGGTCTCTGTAAGATGTGAACTCTCTGTGTTTTGAGTCATTGAGGCTCAATGTGTTGCATAGACTTTTCTGACCAGCTTTTCCATGCATAGCAATAATGCACTGTACTGCTCTCTGCGAGTCCTGTAATGACCTAAACTTTTGGGCACTAAGAGTTACTCTCTGGAACATTTTCAAACAGGCAAAAGGCACTCAGAAAAAGAATCTGGAAGAAAAAAAGGAGCATTAAATGTAGAAATGGTTAAGTTGCATATCTCCTAATCATTTTGGCACTGACCCACTAAAAGAACAATAACAGTTTAAAGATTTCTAATATTATGATCAATATCAGAAATCATTTTTGTTATGTCATTAATTGAACCCTCTATTGCAGTTGGCAGAATTACAGGGAGTCAGAGAATATCCTGACACAAACTGGCACAATACTAAAAAAAAAATGGATGAATGCCATACCAGAGAGATAACAAAGGTCACCTTCACACAAGCACTCACAATTACCTTATACGAGACGAACATAACATTGACATATTAATACATCTGTTCTCCTCGTTGATTTGGTTTATATCAAGCAAATATTATTTATACTGAACTGACAACTTTATCCAAGGTGATTTATGAAATCAGGATACATTACAATTCTTTATAGGTAGTGTTGAGCACAAAGAGTCTTTTTGCTATGGTCTTACAATGAAACAGGTTGAATCTGAACAGGTTTAAACTCTAGTGCCTAAGCCACTTCAAACACTACCCACAGTTCTTTGTTTTAGTTAGACTAATTAGTAATTGCTAGTACTGTACAAGTAAGTGTCAGTGTGTGCAGACAAGTGATGCTTAAATGTTGTCATGTACTCACTATCCTATAGTTATAGGGTACCAGAGGAAGAAAAAATGGGGGAAAAAACTTTACAAACGTGTCCACTTCAAAAAGAAACAGTTCTGATTTCAGAAAACTTGTCTTCGGTTTTTCTAAAGTAAGTTTATTAAACAAAGCAAAGTTGAAAGACCCTTTATCATAGAATCTTGGCAGTATCTTTCCTGGAGGAAGGATACCCATTTACTTTGGGTGGAGTTCTCACGTAAACAGCAGCTAGTATAACAGAAGCAGTAAGGCAAATTGCAAGAACTGAAGAAAAATGTGTAAGGAAAGTGCCTGTAGCTGCTGAAATATTTCAAAATTGTGCACACCAAGCATATTAAATGACAAAAACGTAAGGTGCAATATTATAATTAAAAATAAGTAAATACTTAAGTATATTTTAGGTTAACTATTCTGGGAGTTACATGTACGTTTGGATGTGCCTTTGCTATACTTTTTTTATTATGGTAACCCCAACAGTGGCAGGCACAGCAACAACAAACATCAACAGAGAAAAAAATCTAGCTGTACTCAGGCAATTGTTATTTTAATATAAGAGTCATTAAAATTCCGAGTATCGGCACCTTATAAAAGGGAAGAATCTGCACCACCGTCTTGTTTCCAGTTTACTACTGACTGCTGGGTGACCAAATCTTAAATCGATCAGCATGTACTTCGCGAAAGCTCAATCCCTCAGCCCTGTCGCTCAACTATTCCTGCGGAGATTGCCCTGTGCTTTCACAAAAAAGTGCTTGCTCCTAGGCTTCATCGCAACCCTGCTTTCCATTCCTCAAAACTATTCCTGCAGCAGCAACCTCCGGGATTAAGAAAGTATATCATGTCAAAAAGATATGGAACAACACGTTTGCAGTGCAGGATAGCAGCTGACCCAAGCAACATTGTCACAAACGCTTCCTACTTTCCAGAAGCACCGCAAGTTAGAACACACACACAAAAATATTAATAATGTATAGAAGCGTAATACTAGCGCGTATGACTCTTAAGAATTAATCTCATGTTTGTTTTGAGAATGGTTTATGAAGGGTTTACAGCGTTAACGCCAGGGTTTAAAAATATCACAAGAGACATGGGGAACAAAATAAAAGAACGTGTGCTTTTACTTTAAACGCGACACGCATTACGTAATTTCTGCACATATCTCACAAACACTGCAGCGATGTACATGGAATAAAAAACGTGCTTACTTTAACAACGCTGATGCTACAGCTATTTCGCACTTGTCACCACCCGATCCACTCAATGCAGACACCCATCAATGGTCAATGAAAGGTTGAGTACGGGGAAACAAATACCTAACACTTCCGGGATAAATCTTGTGTTCCAATGCGTTAGGCTATTAATATAATATTTTATTTTTTCCTCGATTCGTTATTCACCGTCGTTGAAATTAATAAAGAAAGTATAAATGTGGGAAAATAAAACAAGCAAAAAGAACTTCGATAATAAACACGGAAACCGAAATAAACCAACTGGAACTCAAATACAACGTCTCGGTTGCAGCAGGAGAACATTATTAGCCGAACCCTTAAGGACGCTTCGGCTTTCTTTCAGGGAAACTCGTTCGGAGTAGTAAGCCGGTAGACGTCTGTTTGGTCAGTTTTTGGATGAAGCAATTAAAAAATATTTATTTGTTTGTTATAATTTTGTTGGTGTGTATACTTCAAATTCTGCATAATAAGTAATTCATAAATCTTGCGCCCAGTACTATTTTTTTAGAGTGTTATGTTAGTAGAGAAAAGCCAAGCAAAATGACACCTTTTATTGACTAACTAAAAAAGATTACAATATGCAAGCTTTTCGAGGCAACTCAGGCCCCTTCTTCAGGCAAGATGCACGTACAACACCCTAGTACTACGAGTGTTATGTTACATAATTATATGAATGTCATATATTCCCACTCTTTACATAAATTATACTGCGTAAAAGTGGGTGCAAGACGCTGCTGTGACTTCAGTAAATAACCACTACTCCTCTGCTTCGCGTTTTCTGATTGAATTGGGACTTACCGTGCATCTCTGCAGAGAACTGAGAAGAAAATAAAAAAATGGTTAAAGTGGCCTGAAAAAAATATTTCTTAATTTTAATATTGCAAATACTGGCATACTTTAGTAGCAATTTTTCCTCTCAAAAGTGTTCAATAAAATTGCAGTATCTCTTGTTAGAATGGCAAGAGGAACAAAAGCTATAAGAAAAGAAAACTGTGCAAACGCTTATAATTTTTTCTGAAAACATTACTACTAATTTTAAATGCCTTAGCATTTTCAAACTGTTGAATTAAGTTTATGGTTGAGAGTGGCCTGGAGCCCATCTCAGCAGTATCAAGAAAGAACCAGGACAGATTATTTTGCTTTATAATATTAGGTTGAGGTTGCTCTATCTCTTTATGATGAATTCGGTACAGATCAGACATGGTAGAAAACCTGTACTTACAAAATATACTGTTCCACCCTTAAAGGGCATTATATTTCTACCATAAACAGCGACATGGAATGATGGGTTCCACATTAAGCACTTGAATTACTGTGGGGACTGAAATTGTGTTTTTTCACTTCTATTGCTTAACATGTTTATGGATTCAGAAAGTATTTAGATCGCTTCACTTTCTGTACACTGTATTGTGTTTTTAGATTTAATTTCAAATGGATAAATTTACTATTTTTTCCCATCAGTCTACACTCAATAACCCATAATGACAAAGTGAAGACATGCTATCTGAAAGGTTCAAACGTTTATTTCAAAATGTGAAACTAAAGACTATCATTCATGTAAGTATTCATGTCCTTAATTTAGTACTTTGTAGAAGCCCCTTTGTTAGCATTTACAGCTTTGAATGTTCTTTGGACGAGACTCTACACACGTGCACATCTGGATTTGGGGCTGTTTATCCCATTCTTCCTGGCAGATCCTCTCAAGCCCTGTAAGGCTGAATTGAAAGCATGGGGTAAACTGCCACCCTTAGGTCTCTCCAAAAATGTTCTATGGAATTAAAGTCTGGGCTTTGGCTGGGCCACTCAAGAATAGTTAGGGACTTTTCCTGAACCACTCCAGCATTGTCTTGGTAGTATGCTTCAGTTCATTGTTGTGGTGAAAGATGAACTGTCGCCCCAGGCTCAGGTTACATACACTCTGGAGCAGATTTTCTTCAAGAACCTCTCTGTATTTGGATGCATTCATCCTTCCCTTAATTCTGACCAGTCTCCTTTTCCCTGCCACTGAGATGCACCGCATACCATGATGCTGCCACCACCATTGTCAACCATATGAATGGTATTAGACAGGTGATGAGCTGTGATTTCAGCACTTACCAGATGTAGTGTTTGGAGTTCTGCCTAGGGGTTCAATTTTTGTCCCATCAGACCAGAGAATCTTTTTTTTTCTCTTGCTCTCAGAATCCTTTAACTGCCATATGGCAAACTCCAAGCAACTGTTATATGTGCTCGACTGATTGAGTGCTGTGGAGATGGTCATTTTTTATGACAAGTTCTCCCATCTCAGCAGAAGACATCTGGATCTCTGTCAGAATGACCATTGGATTCTTGGTCAACTCCCCTGACCATGGCCCATCTTACTCAGTTTGGCTGGACAGCCAACTCTAGAAAGAGTTCAGGGGCCTCATGTATAACGCCGTGCGTAGAACTCACACTATAACATGGCGTAAGCACAAAAACGGGATTGTGCGTACGCACAGAAAAATCCAGATGCAGGAATCTTGTGCGCACGCATACTTTCACGTTCTTCTACTACATAAATCCCGATTTGCGTGAAAAGTAACGCACGTGCACGCGCCTTCTGTCCCGCCCCCAACTCCTCCCAGAATTACGCCTCTTTGAATATGCAAATCAATATAATAGCCTTCTGTGAAAAGACAATGGGAAAAGCACGGGAGAAAATATAAGAATTTCAGCGAATACCAAGTGGAGGCAAAGGAAAAAGTACTATTTGTTGGTTTAAACAGTGGTATAATCAACAAAAGGAAGCTGATCGAGTGACAGAGTGTCGGAGAAACTAGAAGGCTCAACTTCACAAAGTCGCACAGTGCCCGAAATAAAAAAGAAATCACATATCAAAGTCGCCGTGAAAAAGCGAGTCGTAGCCCACCGTCTGAGTGTCATATGAAAGCTTATTAGGGTACAGAGAAAAAAACATAGGCACACAGTGGGGAAAAAGCACGAAATGTCAACTTTAATCTCGAAATTTCCACTTTAATCACGTAGTTTATTTTGCCATTAAAGTAGAACATCATAAACTTCATCTTAAAATCGTTTAATTCACTAGTATCTCAAATCCCATTGTAACTAAAGTGGCATGTTAAATGCTTTGTTCTGTATTTGTTCTTCTATGTGCTCTATGTGTATGAATCACTACCTGCTTTTTAAACGGGCTTTCTCTTTCTCCGACAGGACACATAATCCATTACATTCGTGATATTACAGCTCTCTGAATAATTAAAATACTGAGATGTATACGTGATATCTTTTTCATGATGATAGGAATGAAGTCATGTTATTAAACATGGGAACACGGTGGCGCAGTGCTTGTTCATGTCTCACGCAAGAGGCTTGCTGCGCCATGCGCAACCTTCAATGAAATAATTTATCACAGCAGTACTGTTTCTTTCAAACGTACTAACCTCCAATTCCTGTCCTTACTTTTCTTTCTCTAAAAACTCAATCGCCACACAATAAGCTATGTAATAGACGTGACGCCATCTGTAAGCTTAGAACTTCGATTCTTCAAAACTTTAAGGAACATTGAAATATTTTAGTAGTACATGTTTAATTATTATATCCGTCTATCTTTCCAGTGTCGCGTCAGCACCAGCAAGAATACAGCGCAAGGCAGGAACAATTACTGAACTAGCTAGCGCTGCGGCACCGTGTCCTCACATGTTGAATTATTAACAATACAGATTATTTAAATGAAGTTAAAGTTTTATCTGTATAATATAATCAACATGTTTTGCTGCATTTCGTCTTAGAAATGAATACCGTCATCACATGTAAATACGCGCTTTATAAAGTGGCGCAGGTTGTGCAATATTATAACTGTAGTGCAAGTTTACAGTGAGGTAATTGTACTTATAAGTACAAACAGTTCTACAAGGAGCACTTGATGGACTGATTTAGTGCCTTTAGAGTTCTTGGGATGAAACTGTTTCTAAACCGCGAAGTCCGTACAGGGACTAAAGCGTTTGCTGTGGCTCAGGCAGCATCTGCTTCATGCTGTGTACCGATAATTCTCTTTCCAATCAGCTGCTGCTGTGATTTCCCACTCAGATACAGTGATATAAATACTCCGAGTGGTGCAGTGAGAGTAATGTGGAAAAAGATGATCTGCTGTGGCAACCCTTAACGGGATCAGCTGAAAGAAGATGCAGTGAGAGTTACAACGCTAAAGCAGTTATGGTATTTGGAATACTATGGCTATTCCCTGGACCATTATATTGCTACAGGTTAATTACAATCAGATGCATTACACTAATAAACAATATGCAGTTAATTTCAGTGTATTTATACGCGCCAGGAATGTGGATCTAAGAAAGAAAGGGTGATCACACAGGAACAGTAGCACTGCTTTGACGCTGGGTGCCGCCAGTCCGCCAGTCTGCAAAACCGGGCGGATAAATTGCGTACGCCAAGGAATGAGTTACCGTGGAAATGTGCGTGGCTTTACGCCAAGTTTAGGTTTTATACATCGCGATTTGAGCGTGGAAAAAAGCACGAAATGTCAACTTTAATCTCGAAATTAAATTAAAGTGTGTGTGTGTATGTGTGTGTGTGACAGTGTGCACCACTGTGTCTTATAATAGACTGGCACCCATTTCAGAGTCGATTCTGCCCTTTGCCGATGCTACTGGGATGGGTTCCAGATCTCCATGACCATGTATTGGTAGGTTCAGCAAATGAAATGATGGTATAAAAACCATAAAAGCTTGTTACCATAAAAACTAAACTATATAAGTAAATACAGTTTTGCGAAAAAACCCTCTGATTGCCCACCAGTTTATAATTCTCTCTAAATGAAATAAGGGGGGGTATATTTATGGAGGTTTTTTAATTTTGGCAGAAACCTCTCTTGGCGAGAGGGAACATACTGGAAGAAACCCGAGTAATCTGATTCTGCCTTGTATCCAGGGGGCTGTGGCTGTTTCAGAGGTCATTAGGGGGCAGTAGTTAGAGGCCCTGCAGGAAGTGCAGACAGATGTGAAGAGAGTTTTGCCAGATTTTGATACATGAGGCTTAACTGATTGTGGGTTTTTTATTCCATACTCAGCCCACCTTAACTGTTTAAATCTAATAGTAAAAAGGGTCATGGATTTTTGGGAGAAATAAATATTAGAAGTAGTTTTAAAATAACAACTTGATTAGCATGACTATTTTATTTACTTACAGAAGTTCTAGAAGAAAAGTTTTAGCTATGTAGTTTTTGCTCTGTTAAGAATATTACACAATATTAAAGGTATTATGTAATGAATTCTTGATTTTTAAAACTGCTTGTGAACTGAAATTGTTATACCCTAGTATAAGGGTAAATGAAAAAGGAAAGGCAACTTGAAAATTACACAGGTAATCACAAACAGATAAAAGCTTACTCAATGCAACACATTCATGATGGCTTATGGGTAGTTCAAACACTAGTTTGGTTATACTTGTTCTTCCTCCTTTAAATGTTTCTACCCATTCAGTAACTCTTCATTGAGTCTTGCTGTTTTCATTTCCATACTGAGCCAACATCCTTCAGTGAATTTCTGCAGGTTTCACTCACTCTTCCCAAAGAAATCTCACTATGGCACATTATTCAACAATGGTGCAATCCTACAGTGGAGCATCCATGTTAATTTGACCTTTGCTTCAGTTAGACCACAGGTGTCGAACTCTAGGCCTGGAGGGCCACAGTGGCTGCAGGTTTTCATTCTAACCGTTTTCCTAATCAGTGACCTGTTTTCACTGCTAATTAACTACTTTTCCCTTCATTTTAATAGCCCTGTTTTTAAGGATTCAGTCCTCTCAATTGATTCTTTTCTTCATTAAATGGCAGCCAAACAGAAATGTGACATGAAACGAGCCAATAGATGACCATCTAAACTGGGGTTTCAAACTCCAACCAATTTCACTCCAACCAGTTTCGTAATGAGAAGCCAATTCTTGCTGTTAATTAAACCCATTACTTAATTCCTTGGCTTGCTGCTGCTCTCTTTCTGCTACAGCAGACATTTCCCAAACTGTTGATTTTCTGTTTCTGATTATTGACCTGAGAAATCAACCCTACTGATACCCTCATCTTTCTTTATGTTCAGATAATGTGGTTAGCTGATCACCTGTTTGCTCATTTTGTGTCTCATTATTGTTTGGGTGCTAATTAAGGAAATAGAAGGAACTAAGGGGTCTGAGTCGACTTAATTAAAACTAAGGCAAAAGAAGCTAATTAGCAGCAAAAACAGGTCACTAATTAAGAAGGTGGTTAAAATGAAAACCTGCAGCCATTGCCGTCCAGGACCAGAGTTTAACACCCCTGAGTTAGACAAACAGCAAAGTGCTGTGCTCTGCATGTTTGAACTACCCATAAGCCATCACAAATGTATTGCATCAGCTTCTATCTGTTGCAGTTACCACGTAATATTTACTTTTTGACTTACCTGCATAATTTCTTTGTTGGTGTATTATACCATATTTGATCAGTTAACGCTAATCATATAATGCTATTTTTACACTAACCATTGCTCTCAGACAGTATGTTTGGTGAAATTAGAATATTATGCTGAAAGGAGGAGGTAATGTGAAAATTACAGTAATTGCTGCAATTCAGTGGTTTATTCAGCTTACTTAAAATATTCTGAAGTACATAATTCCCAAACAGAAACTACTTAAATTCTCCATTTTACCTTTCCTTGCAATGCAACTAGCCCACGTAGCAAAGACCCCAGAGACAAGGATGCTAAAGGTGGATGACCTGCTGATGGGAAGAAGCAGAGACACAGTGTAAGCTGAAATACAGGACCTGCCCAGAAAGTTTTGAAACAGGATTTTTTAAAATTGATAGTAATTTGTTATTAAATGGTTTGAACATATTCAAATACCTTCTCTTCTACTCCCTGTGCAGAATGTAAGATTAACAGCTACTCCATCTCTGACATGACTTCAGTGTCCGTCTGCCTGGACCCTCTCTGCCTTGTGAACCCATAACCCAGAAATCGGCCATCTCGAGTTAGTTCTATTATGAACTCACATCTGTGAGGACGTTTCTGCAGTTGTTGCATGTTTTTCTTTCCTTTAAAGCCTTTCAATTATATGGGTTCACCAAGGTGATGCCCCAACTCTTTATCATTGTTTGTGTCCTATTTTACAGTTTATTTGTGTAAATTATTTGTATCAACTTCAGCAGCTTTTATTGCTGAGAAACAAGACCATGTTTATACCAGTCTGAATTCTGCACTTGTAAGGGCATGGTGCCAACATGTGCTAGAAAACAGAGTGAACTGATGTGCTACAGTTGTAAGTGGGACAATTCCTGTTAGTAATGACTGGAAAGCATAAGAGGTGTTCTAAAACATTTTGCCAACTCTTGCAAATAAATTAACATCTACTGTAGTATGCTCGTATGCTGCAACAATTTCATTCCTTGCTTTTTTAAAATATTACAACAGTGGCTTTTCAGGTGACTTCATGTTTTTATTATGGAAGGATTCTTAAAACATAAAATCCCTTTTTAAATGCACAGGTTCTTTTTAATGTAAGCCCGCAGTATACTGTTTAATTCTCTATCACTACTTTAGTTTGCCTATTCATAACACTTACCAATCTTTGGGGATATACAGTTCACAGTTGCAATGCACTTGTGCCTAGGACAACAGCCTGCTACCATCTGTGTAGAAGTTGCTTCGGACTTGACCAAGGTGCTCTCTTCCTCACCCCGATTGACCTAGCTGAGAGAAGGAACTTGGTTCTCAACCCCTAGTGATTAAAAATAGAGCAAAATATGCAGGCAGAAAGAACAGTGTGTAATATATTTTTATTATTTAAGCCATTATTCAGATAAGCAAAAGCAAAATAAAGTGTGGCAATAAACACTAATACAACCTCGTAATGCTAGATATTTAGTGCTTTCAGGTGGCCCATTTCTTGCATTTGCTTTAAGTGTCAGCGCACATAATATATATACGACTGGAGACAACCATGAGTGAATTTTGTTTAAAACAGGGTGCAGACAATTAGACAGCTTTCTGAGTGTCACATTTCTAAAGATATCCAACACCACATGATGGACGGTGATTTTGAACTGCAAAAATCAGAGATACTGTACTCTTGTTAATCTGGTCTGACAGTGAGCAAGCTTCTGTTTACAGTCCACAGTCAAAAAGTTTCCAAAAAAAATCCTATTAGACATATAAATGTGTCTCATGGGTGCAGAGAGCATACTACACAATTTGAAAAATAAACATAATCTGATACAAGGGATAAACCTTTCTGTAGCATCAGATTATACATTGGCATTCGATGGCATCAATGGATGAGTGATAAACTTGAACAATATGTTCTCGCAGGTGCTGGGTGTACGTACTCTCTGTTTTTCAGCATTATGACAATAGTGTGGGAGTTGATGTAAGCTTGAAAGAACTGGCAGCTATATTCATGACAATACAAACTGCAAAATATGCATTTGAAGTAAACAGTGTGTCTGTCACACTCCATCAAAAGGACTGGCACAGACACAGGCACTTCTCAAATGTGTAGAACCCGGTAGCTGCAGTGGACTACATGTGTATGTCTTTCTGTCTCCACTGTTGCAGTGCTCATTACAATGTTCAAATTAATTATTAAGTTTCACTTACATTGTGCTACTGAGCTCCTCAATAAATAACAGCAGTTTTAGGTTTTTATTTTCTCTTAGTGTCAAGTCTTTTCTTCAGTATCTTTTGCTCTCTCCCTGAGTGCACTTAGGGAGAAGCCTTGTGGGTGTAGCCTTTACAGTGCAGTATTCCATTGCTAATCACTACACACTTTTTAACAGGTTGTCCACAGACATGTATTCTCATTTTAGAATCCCCATGAGACTTCAAGTTAGATTCAGGAAAGACAGATCCACCAGTAATCACATTTTCACATTTAAAAACTATACAAGAAAAATGCCATGAATACTATGCAACTTTGCATCAATTGTCTGTAGATTATAAACAGGCCTTTGACTATGTGAATAGAGGAGGCATAAAAAAGATATTAGAAGACTTTATAATACCAAAGAAGCTAGGAGACCTTATAGTCATAACACTACAAGAGAAATAAAGTAAAGTAAGAATGCAAGGTCAGCTGAAGAAAGATGTTCACATTAATTAAGGACTTCGGCATGGGGATTTTATGCCAGCAATGCTGTTTATTCTAAGCTTAGTGTAGTTAGGAAGTGAACCATAAATCCAGGTGACCATATTTATAATACAATGACATTGTGTTTAGCCTATGCCATTGAATTTGTTCTGACTGCTAGGAACCAAAATAGCCTGATAGAGAAGCTAGAGTGCTTGATAATGAATCTAAGAGACCAGGTCTGCAAGTCAATCAGGACAAGGCAAAATACATGATAAGTAAAAAGAGTAGGGTAAGATTTAGGGAGGTAGAGATATTGGTGTATGACAATAAAAATTTAGAGTGTATGAATTCAAACATTTATTATTATGTAATTTATAATGAAAACTATGAGATACATTCTGAAATTAAAGCAAGAATAGCTGTGGTGTATGTATATATAAAAATGCATAATTGACTCACTCACTCATTAACAAAAACATTATTTCCCATTTGGTTAAAAAGTTGAAATGTGACAGGATTTTACTTCTAGGGCAACAGGCATCCTTTAAGAAAGGACATTTCAATATATCAGTATTTAAAACTGTGAAACAGAAAAGCTAAATACAACAAAATCTCAAAACTGCTTTGAATGATTTGATTGAAGTTTGGTAATGTTATAGAAAAAAGAAAATTAGCCTACCAATTGTTTTTTATTTGTCGATATTTATCGGAAATAACACTGTAGCAAGTGGGTTATTCTTTGGCACCACATTCTTTTTTTGGCTTAGCCCTGTAAAGTGTTCACTCAGAGAAATGGGGCGAAAATGAACATCACAAGAGTGTCAGTGAACAACCTGTGGCTGTTATCCCAGAGGAAAATGGGGCTGGCGGTGAGTAAAGAAGACAAGGTGTCCTGCACAGGAATCAGAGACTCAGTGTTGTACCGGGTGGAAAATGAGCTGTGATGTCAATAAAGAAAACTTAAGTAAACCTCAAGCAGGATGTGCTTAGCACCCACACTAAACCTCTCTACTGCATGCCAGCTGCTTTGGCTGTCAGTGACTGTATGTGTTTTTTTCACTAGAAGCAAAAATTTAAACAGTAGTGAAACTCAGGAGTGAAGTACTGGACACTGTATATAGCTCAGTATTTATTTTCACCTGTTCTCTTCTGTACAGTCCTTACTTCTTTCCTGTTTTGAGCCTGACTCCTTCATGAAAAGTTCTTCCCACAAAAAGGTCACTACAATACAGAAGGAAAACCATACATAGTACCACCATTTACCCCTTTTCGCCCTCAAGAGTACCTGGACTTCTTACAAATTCCCCTCCACATTCCACTACGCACTCTTACCTGGGTTTATAGGGGAATCCCAACACCTGCCATCCAAAATGGTTTACATCTACATTTGTAACTGTTAACTTTAATTTACCACCACCACCAAACCCTCTTCCCCTCCCAAATAGAAGCCTCCAAAACATATTATCTTCAGTTTTTTTCCCCTTCAACCATTAAGCAAAACAACCCTAAAAATAAAAACATTCCATTCACTGCATGGGTCGCCTAAATGTGCATTCTGTAAACGTCATTACCATATGTAATAAGTTAAAGTAAAATACGTTTAGTGTTAGAAGTTTATCATCTGGCTATGGTATGGCACAAAACAGAAGTGTAATCATACAACTGATGAAAAACACTAAGATAAATGCTTGCGTTATCAGTGTAAAAAAATAAAATCTAAAACATCTAATAATAAGATGAATATGTGCTCAAAATTCACATTATTCTTACAAATTATTGTGTCATTTAAAAAGAATACCCTTTCCTGTAAAATTGTATTTTGCAATGACCATCAACAAACGTAAAGTCAGTCAGTAGGACAAACAGTAATTGATATGCACCGGAAATGTTCTACTCATGTGCAACTGTATATGACATATTCAAGAATAAGGACCTCCAGTCAAATAATAATATTAGTTAAAAAAAACTGTTGAAAACCCACAAATATATACAGAAAAGTAATAATTTGTCCCACAGGACTTCTGATACATCTGATTAGCTGACTGCACTATTACCGAGGGCCTATTCTTTGAAGAATTAACAAATAAAGCCGGGTAACACAACTAGTTACTATATAAACATACATAAATGCGTTGAACATTATAAATAAACGTGTACGGTATTCAAATAGCACTGTGTATCCTCACCGAACACATCTTATTTACATCTGCTGCCTTCTTCAGACACTTGAGGAAATTGACGGTTTGTTGATCTAACAGTACACTGTGCACAGGCAGAGATGGAGGGACTGACCAGTGATGGATGTTTATGATTACTTGTCTCAATGGTATTAATTTGCAAAAACGCAGACTCGCATGTATGCAGTACGTCGAGCTGTACATTGTTAAAATAAATGGCGCATGCCTTTTTGAATGAGGTAACATCTCCTAAATAGCTTCTGAAGTTTCTGATGGCGAGCATGAGAGACCAGTGGCAAGTTAATGTTGAAGTTTATTGTGGGTTGTCTTGAAAAACCTTCCAAATGTTAATATTCTCTAATCACTGTTATGCTGTGATTTCACAGTAACCACACAACTTCACTTTAATTGGAACCAATAAGTGTGTTTCTATTCTCAGTTTCACTAATTAAAACTAACTTAGCACTGACAAGTAAATATAACTGACACATTTAAGTCCCTACAGAGATGAAAATTCAAAATTATCACTATTTTTCAATTAGTTGGCCAGAACCAATCAAACGCCCTGTAAACATTTGCATGAGAGGGCCTAATCTGGCACAGGGCCGCTTTGTCAGCAGCCCTGCATTAAGGAGAACATAGCCATTGTGAGCTGCCATTTCGCGTAGTAAAACAAATTCTGTGACAGTGAATTGTGGCGGACTGGAGTTTCAGCTTTTAGTATTTGTTTTAATATTCTTCTTCCTATTAATGTTTACAATACTGCAGCTGATGGTTGTCAGTAGTTAAAAGTCTGATGCATAGCAATCCTCAGATATTAGTAACTCCAAAATACTGTTCAGTGACTTGAAAATATGCTGATAGCAGTTACTAGCAGCATGCCGTTACAAAAGCTGAGCAATAAACCGCTGCGCAGTGCGCAGGCGCATGCACAACAATTCATCCTCCTCTGGAGACTCTCCAAATCTTCGAAATATGTTGTTGCATTTGAGACGCTTTAAAGTAATGATCGGGAATATTCATGACTTATGGTGCACAAATCACTGTTTTAAGCAGAATCTTTTCTAATGAAATGAGTTAAAACACCACTTCTGCGCGACGCCTAACTTTGATGCACATGAGTGGGACATACCGGATCAGCATTCCAGATTGCTCGAACCCCCCGACCCCATAATACAACTTAACGCTTTTTGAGAGTAGTGAAAAACTGGAGAATCTCGGGGTCCAACGCAAAATGAAAATATCGGAGACGACAACAGAAGGGCGGACTGCGTGAAATAAAACAAACAGCCTCCGTTCATAAAAAAAAAACCTGTTTTGCAACAACAAATTGTTATAAAAGTAAGCTTGCATAAGACGCCCGCCCCGCTAGTAGTTGCATAAATAAGAGTTGGCGCAGAAGAGTGGTCTGGGTCTGCTAAACATCAGTCCGAATTTTGGAACTTCGTGAATGAAAGGTACCACTTTTTAAGTTTAATTGCTGCCTACATGCTTTCCTCGTCATAAAGTGCAACTCATTCAAAACTAGTAAAACGCTTGACCTTGTCGGTTTAGCGGATTATGCATATAAGCGTGCAGGGCGGCTTTCTTTCTTTCTTTTATATAACGCCATTTCTATCTATCTATCTATCTATCTATCTATCTATCTATCTATCTATCTATCTATCTATCTATCTATCTATTCAATAACAAGTGTACATATGCAGTGTAATTTCTGAATTTATTTGAAACAATATATTTTACGGTCATATTCATATGGCAAAATTTCTTAAAACTGAGGTAAACAGCGTCACAATCTTTTTCTATAATTGAAGAACCAGTGGATTTTATCTACAGTATCTAGTTATCTGTTATATCGCGCCTTTTATATTTAGATCTATCTGTCCATCTGTTTGTCTCACTGTATGACACAGAACAAGTCACTCAGCAATTCCCCTTCCACTTGCAGAAATTCAGGGACAAGTATACAAATATAATTTCTTAGAGACTTTGAATTAGTAAAATTTTAATTCATATGGTATTCCTGTAGAAGACTGTCTTGAAACTGAGTGAGAAGTGTCACTACAGTGTTAATTTAATGGAGTTATTGCATCACTAGATTTTCAAGTTTTATTAGTTATTGCTTCTAAACCATTATCACACACAACTTTGCCTTTCTTCTGTAATGTCTCTGCCCTTTATCTTTTATACTGTATCTGTAATCTTTACTTGCCTGACATCAAATTACACAAATTGCTTTTTTCTCAGTGTGTCCATGGAAAAAAAATATACTCTAGGTCTTGGATGCATCTGCAAAGGCAGGTCTCAAAGCAGGCATGATGTCCTTGCATCAGTAAGAATTTCCTGCATAAGTACATACAACTTAAGGATAAGTATTAACATGTTATCTCTTTATGAACTTATTGTCCATCATTTTAGTGTATGAAATGACGTGACATCTGTGTACGTGGATCTGAGGTTTCAGTTGCATGTAACAGAATGATAGAGTGAGATTTCTGGCAGCAAATCCTTACCACATTAATGGCAGACGAGATCTCTTTTTGTGACCCATGAAGATGCAAAAGATTAACCCTTCAGGTGTTTTAACTGATTAAATGCAGAGAGGCTTTTCTTGGAGTTCAAACTGTTTATCAGAAACACTTTACCCAAAGACACTGCCTAATAAGAACTGATTATTTTTTATTAAAGTAAATTAATAAAATGTTTTGCTTAAAATGAAGATAATGATGTAAGTGACTGCAGGAAAATTAAAAGTGACATAAACATGGAATAAATTAACTAGTAATAAATGTCTTTTTTATCCCTGTAGAAAAATAATAATGGCTAAGCAAGATTTTGGGAGAATTGCGATTATGCTTCTTGCATTTGTGATCTATATTATTATGCTTATCTTCAGTCAACTTTCAGCCTCAGGCATTTCAAATGGTAAGTAATTTTTACAAAGTGATGAATCATTTTTTTGTGTGTTGTATTACTAATGAAAAATTCTAAATTTAGAAACAAAAAGACGCAAACCCTGGGAAAAAGAAGTACCTTTTGGAAATTGTGAGCTGTTGATAATATTTTGTCACATAACGAGATTTTAAAATTGAAGAATACTGTTTGAGGCTGCCTGTACTGTGATAGGCTTTAGGGTTATTAAAATACTAAGACAAACCCATAGGTCAAATTCATGTTAAACATAAATCTAATTACATTTTGTCAAATCTAAAAGAAGACAAGTCACTTAGATTTTTTGCATTGATTCCCATTAATGCATTGTAACTTCCCATTAAACTACAAAACATGTTCTTTACATTTAGTTCCTTTATCAGTTCATCCATTTATAATCACAGATGAGAAACCATATAGATATGGTTAAAACACAATGTAGTCAATGTAGCGTTCATACAGAAAAACACACTATGCAGAATAGAACAGTAGCTTTCAGTATCATCATCATCATCATTGGTGAAAGCCATTTTCCAGGTTATCCTGATTTACCCTGGTTGGCTTGTTGCCCTGCAAATCATTTTCCTCCACTCTTTGTGGTCCTGAGTATCCTTTGAGGTAAGAATCATCCTTATCATATCTCTTCCAAACACCTTCTCTTTTAGCCTCCCTCTGGGTCTTATCCAATTCACCTCCATCCCACTGCACCTCTTAACCCAGTCATCCATCATCTTTCACTTAACACACCCAAACCACCTTAGTCTGTTTTTCTTCAGCACAACACCTGTTACGTCCACACCAATTCTTCCATTCAACTTGATATTCATTTGACCTGATCATTCTCATTTCCATACTTTCCAACTTTGCATCATGGTCTGCCTATGTAAATGTTTTCCTTCAGTACCAGAGAGTCTCCATTATTGACAGCACCGTCTCACTATGGCTGTCACAGTTTGCATTTGCGGACGTTTGGCTACTCTTCATACCACTAAATGTTTTATTAGCGTCCAACAACCTGTACATTGAAATGTCTCCCAACACCTGTACTGCACAGGCAGCATGGCCATGCATCGACCTCCTCATGCCTCTTGTGCCTTCACCTCAAACGATCACCTTGATCTTGAAACCCTTTTGGTTTCAAATTAGCTATTTCTGAATATTCTCCTTCAGTTTTACTTCATTACTTTGCTATCAATTTATACATAGTAATATACACTATATATCTATAGATTTTGTTGATCAAAAATTACACTCCATATGTCTTTGTACGTTTATTTAAAATTAGCTGATAATGTAAACGAAAAAAATACAATTCCAATAAGCTTATATTATATTTAATCTGGACTTGACTAAGTGGTTGTTTGTCTGTCACTGTACATTTTATATTGTCCATCATAACAAACGAATCTCACTAATTTTGGAGGAGTAAAACAAAGGAGTGATCGGTCTGTCAGTGGTTATTGCATAATCTTTATAAAGTTTATTTCAATGTTGAAGAGGAATAACTTGGAATACAAATGCCGTAACACCAGGCATCATGAGGAGATCATCTATCACACAGTCATAGATAGATAGATAGATAGATAGATAGATAGATAGATAGATAGATAGATAGATAGATAGATAGATAGATAGATAGATAGATAGATAGATACTTTATTAATCCCAGGGGGAAATTCACATATTCCAGCAGCAAAAATATTAAATTAAAGAGTAATAAAAAAAAAAAAAAATGCACATAAAAAAACAGACAATAACTTGAATAATGTTCAACGTTTACCCCCTCTGGTGGAATTGAAGAGTCGCATAGTTTGGGGGAGGAATGATCTTCTCAGTCTGTCAGTGGAGCAGGACAGTGACAGCAGTCTGTCACTGAAACTGCTCCTCTGTCTGGAGATGACACTGTTTAATGGATGTAGTGGATTCTCCATAATTGATAGGAGCCTGCTGAGTGCCCGTTGCTCTGCTACGGATGTCAGACCGTCCAGCTCTATGCCAACAATAGAGCCTGCCTTCCTCACCAGTTTGTCAGGCGTGAGGCATCCTTCTTCTTAATGCTGCCTCCCCAGCACACCACTGCGTAGAAGAGGGCACTCTCCACAACCATCTGATAGAACATCTGCAGCATCTTACTGCAGATGTTGAAGGATGCCAGTCTTCTAAGGAAGTACAGGCGGCTCTGTCCTTTCTTGCACAGAGAATCAGTATTGGCAGTCCAGTCTAATTTATCGTCCAGCTGCACTCCTAGGTATTTATAGGTCTGCACCCTCTGCACACAGTCACCTCTGATGATCACGGGGTCCATGAGGGGCCTGGGTCTCCTAAAATCCACCACCAGTTCCTTGGTTTTGCTGGTGTTCAGTTGTAGGTGGTTTAAGTCGCACCATTTAACAAAGTCTTTGATGAGGTTTCTATACTCCTCCTCCTGCCCACTCCTGATGCAGCCCACGATAGCAGTGTCGTCAGCAAACTTTTGCACGTGGCAGGACTCTGAGTTATATTGGAAGTCCGATGTATATAGGCTGAATAGGACCGGAGAAAGTACAGTCCCCTGCGGCGCTCCTGTGTTGCTGACCACAATGTCAAATCTGCAATTCCCGAGACGCACATACTGAGGTCTGTTTGTAAGATAGTCCACGATCCATGCCACCAGGTATGACTCTACTCCCATCTCTGTCAGCTTGTCCCTAAGGAGCAGAGGTTGGATGGTGTTGAAGGCGCTAGAGAAGTCTAGAAACATAATTCTTACAGCACCACTGCCTCTGTCCAAGTGGGAGAGGGATCGATGTAGCATATAGATGATGGCATCTTCCGTTCCCACCTTCTCCTGGTATGCGAACTGCAGAGGGTCGAGGGCGTGTTGGACCTGTGGCCTCAGGTGGTGAAGCAGCAGCCGCTCCATAGTCTTCATCACATGTGATGTTAGAGCGACAGGCCGGAAGTCATTCAGCTCACCAGGATGTGATACCTTTGGGACTGGGGTGATGCAAGATGTTTTCCAAAGCCTTGGGACTTTCCCCTGTTCCAGGCTCAGGTTGAAGATGCGCTGTAGAGGACCCCCCAGCTCTGATGCACAGACCTTCAGCAGTCGTGGCGATACTCCATCTGGACCTGCTGCTTTGCTGGCACGAAGTTTCCTCAGCTCTCTGCTCACTTGCGCTGCTGTAATTGTGGGTGGGGATGTCTCTCCTATGTTGGTATCAGCAGAAAGATGTGTAGAGAGTGCAGTAATCCGAGGTGAGAGTGGGTTAGGGTGGTCAAACCTGTTAAAGAAGATGTTCATTTCGTTTGCTCTCTTCACGCCTCTCTCGATGGTGGCACCCTGCTTCGAGCTGCAGCCAGTGATGATCTTCATCCCATCCCACACTTCCTTCATGCTGTTGTTCTGCAACTTCTGCTCCAGCTTTCTCCTGTACTGCTCCTTCGCCGCCCTGAGCTGGACTCGGAGTTCCTTCTGCACACGCTTGAGCTCATGCTGATCACCGTCTTTAAAGGCCCTTTTCTTCTGGTTCAAAAGGCCCTTGATGTCACTTGTAATCCATGGCTTGTTGTTAGCATAGCAGCGTACTGTTCTTACTGGAACTAAAGTGTCCATACAGAAGTTGATGTAGTCAGTAGTGCAGTCAACAACCTCCTCAATGTTCATCTATTGTGTGGTCCTATTTTAAGTTCAGAAAGCATAGCTTAATTAAAATGTCAGCAGTACCACACACAGACACATGACATTGAAAAGAGAAAGGCAATTATTTTTAACTGCCAGTCTAAACAATTGAAACATTTACTGTATTAAAAAAAAAGGAATAGCCTTAACAGCAACTCAAACAAGAGTATTCTATGTTAAAAGTGACTTCAGCTGTGATTTAAATGTTGACACCATTGAGGAGAAATTTCTTATATTTGTCAAAATGATCATTCCAGAGTTTGGGGGTACTTTTGTTAGACCTATTAACTTTGGAGCCCTTTGGTTCTAAAAAGCAGATATTGCATGTTACTAATTCATAATGGACATGATTACTGGTTTACTATAGAAATTAACAATTCATATGGTCATACTTCAACAACTTACAGTTAAATGTGAATCTAGAGAAATGCATTTAGACTGGATAAGAAATCAAAACAGCTACAGAAAAACCAATGCAAAACCCTACAAAGAACACATTCTACCCCAAATCCAAACCGGGGGGACCAAAATATTTGATGCTGTGATAATTTCCACTATATCGCTGTCTCACCAATATCTGTCATAATTTAAGTATTTAACATCTGTATTGTCATGATTATGTTTGAGCATTTTATAATATATTCAAAGCAGTAAATATACATTTCTAAAAACTGTTAACAGAAATAGAAATTTTGTAATCGGTTACAGGAATTTGTAATAACTACCCATATTTAAAAACTGAATTACAAATAATTTTTGAGGAAAATACTGTACTGCTAATCAACCTGATATTTTTACATTGGACCATATAAACATCCCATGCAGACATGATTTATACACAGGTCAGTATCTCTTAAACCTCGCTGTTTGGTAAGACCTGTGGGCATCTCTTACATTAACAAGGACATCATTCCAGAGTTTGTAGACCCCATAGCGTAACACTCTAATTGCCACTTCTTGCTTGTTCGTAGAGGACAGTCAGTGTTAAGTTATAACACAGCTGTTCAAAACATTTTATTATACTGAAGCAAATATCTGACTGCATGTTGAATATTAATTTTACCACTGTAGTATTTTAGTAGTCTGTGTTTTAAGTTAGGGATCCCAAAAATACACTAACTTTCATTAAAAAAATTGTATAATTCAGTAAAAAACAGACACAAATTTTGTTTTATTTTTATAGAAAAAATTTACTTACCCCTGCATGTCAGTACTCCTTTTGTACAGTAATACTTAACATCACTTGCTCTGCTTCTGCATTTCAGGCATTTTTTTGCAGACAATTGGTAATGTGTCAGACAAGTATGCTACAGATGTTACACCAGCTGAATGGGCATTTTCTATTTGGGGAGTCATTTTTGCCTGGTAGATTCTGTGGTTCATCTACATGTTCACTGGTTTTTGTAGAAGGTAAAATTAATGTTTTATTTCAGAAAATGCATAATGAAATTATAGTTTGACATATTTATAGTGTGCTCAATTAATTGTGAGTTTATTCACTTATCCAGTTGTGAATTTTTGAGGCCATTTTTGAAATGAGATCATTTAATTTTTCTGCTTTAAGGTCCAACTCATAAGTTTGGAAGTGAACATTTTTTTTGGTCAAATAAATGTACTTGATTGGTTTAGTTGAGCACAATGAGCAATGTTGTAATACATCAGACTAATGGTACTGGACACGTCTGCTCTATCTAATAATAATAATAATAATACATTTTATTTGAAGCGCCTTTCAAAAAACTCAAGGTCACTGTACAATCAGGTTAAAAAATAAACATTCAATGACTAGAAAATTTAAAATCCAAATAAAACATCAGATAAAACACCAATAACAGTTACAGTGAATAAGCAATTTTGAACAGATAAGTTTTAAGATTAGCCTGAAATTGGTTAAGGGTAGTCATATTCCTAAGATAAGCAGGTAATGAGTTCCATAAGGAAGGTGCCGATCTGCTAAATGCTCGATATCCCATCGTAAAAAGACGTGCTGGTGGATTATTTAAGTTGATGGTAGAAGAGGATCTGAGCATACGAGAGGGTTTAATGACTTGTAGGAGCTGTGAGAGATATGTGGGGGCAAGATTATGAATGGCCTTATATGTAAGGACTAAAATTTTGTAGTTGACCCTAAACTTTATTGGCAGCCAATGAAGCTGCTGAATAACGGGTGTAATGTGATCAGAATAGGGTGTTTTAGTAATTATACGAGCAGCCGAATTTTGAACAAGTTGAAGTTTATGTAGTAATTTTTGGGGCAGACCAAAGAGAAGTGAGTTGCAATAGTCCAGGCGGCAGGTGACCAAACTGTTGACTAAAATGGCAGTAGAGTGATTTGACAAAAATGGACGCAAGCAATTAATGTTTCGCAGGTGAAAGTAAGCTGCTCGAGTAACAGAACTGATGTG
The DNA here is from genome assembly GCF_900747795.2 of Erpetoichthys calabaricus. Taxonomy (NCBI): domain Eukaryota; kingdom Metazoa; phylum Chordata; class Cladistia; order Polypteriformes; family Polypteridae; genus Erpetoichthys; species Erpetoichthys calabaricus. The sequence continues at coordinate 84,055,080 of NC_041399.2, read as the reverse complement.
AGACTGGAAAGACAACGTGCTGTCCAGGATCACACCAAGGCTTTTTATCTGATCTGTACAGGTAACAGATGTGTTGTCTATTAATACTGAGATCTTCGATGCCTTCGCTATTGCAGATTTCGTGCTCATAAGAAGCACCTCAGTTTTATTGGAGTTCAACTGCAAGAAGTTAGAAGATAACCAAGACTTGATCTCAGCAAGGCAATCAGTAAGTGAGGATGGTGGAAGCGATGCAGATGGTGAAGTTGAAATATATAACTGGGTGTCATCAGTGTAACAATGAAAGTTTATCTTCCATTTACGAAAAATGACACCCAAAGGAAGCAGATAAATGATAAACAGCAGGGGGCCAAGGACAGAACCCTGAGGAACCCCAGATACTACAGGAGTGGGAGTGGAGGTACATGTATCCAGCTGAATGAATTGAGTTCTGTCTGTAAGATATGACTTAAACCAAGTTAACGGAATGTGAGAAATACCTAGTGCAGATAGCCTTTTTAGTAGGGTGAATTCAATTTGCAATTTAATTTTTGTGAGACACTTTACAATAAACAAAATTCCACACAAAATAAGCCCCTAGGGTACCACAGTCATTTGAATAAAGTCATGTGAAAATCTCCTGAAACAAACTGGCCTCTAGGCTACTCCCCTGGGGATTTTTTAGTTAAATGTATAGAAATACAATATTGATGGTTTTGGTTTGTCTGTAACTAGTGATGATACATTTGTTTTGATGTCCTGTTCCAAGGTCAGGAAGGATAACTTTAATAAAATATAAGCAACTTCATGTGCCACTTTTCCACACCAATAAAGAAGTATAATGGGGCAGATGTAGCAACAACCTAACACAAATATCCTCAATCATTAATACTGTATTAGTATTATGAACTTAACTACTATTACTGTAAGTGTTCAGTTTTGATTTAAATGGTAAGACATGAGGGCATCTCTTACATTAACAGGTACATCATTCCAGAGTTTGTAGACTCTGTAGTTTAACACACTTCATTCTACAGCAGTGTGTATAGTGTATACTACTTTTACCAAGTTTATTAGGTAATTCTCAACATATAATTAAAAAGACCCCAAAGAGCAAATTGCTGGGAGTGTTCATGCTATGAACATTTAATGTGTAGCTAATAACAACAGGCATTATTGTGCCTTCCTGTACAGTTTTTCCTAACAGTTATTAACAGTACTATATCAGTTACCTATTTGTGCATTGTTTATATATGTGAAGTTTGCATATTCTCCCTGTGTCTACACAGATTTTTCTTTCAGTTTTCTACAAATATCCAATCAATGTGCATGTTAGGTTGATTGGCAACTGATGTAAGTAAGTGCAAATAGTTCATAAATGTACCGTGCAGTAGACTAGTGCCCCATTTGGTGTTTCCCATTTCTGCCCAATACTTATGGTACAGACAAAAGCTCTCAGTAACCCAGAACTGGATTAGCTGGGAACTCATCTGTTAATCGATGGACTCCAACATTACACTTTTAGTGACCATGCCAAATTTCATTTAGTTAGTAAAAATTGGCAGACACTTTAAATATTTTTAAATAGTTTTTATATTATAAAATATGTTTCCCCATTTCCAGAAAAATAAAAAATAACACCTTTATAATCAAACATTCTGGGATAAAATATGTGACATGTTATTTTTAGTTGCAGAGTTGTGCAAAGCCAAACATTTCTATTTGTTTCTGTGTTTCATATATAAAGTTCAAAATGGGCTTAACAACACTGGTTTTAAAGTGGATGTTATGATAAAATGTAGTATAGTAATCTGAACCATATAGTCTTTAGCACTCCAAGTGCAGTGGTGGATTTTAAGTGTGTTGATTTATTACACATGTGTAAGTTACAGCTGAATTTGTTATCATCTTTGTGAGGTAGATAAATAAGATCATATTCTGTTCATTTGGGTGAAGTGTCCTTTAATAAGAGTAGGGAGTCATAACAGGCTTGAAAATGTGTACAAGCCCAGAAAGATACCATAGAAGTGGCATAGTGTAAGAGGGATATGTGGCTTACAATAATAACCTCATTAGTCTTTATTTGCTGCACGATTCTGTTACTGCTTCTTTAGTTTGCATTCCAGCACGATTTCAATCCAGCAAGCTAAAGTATGGAACTATATGACAAACCTCACTTGAACATAGCTTTACATTTATTTAATATCAAAAGGCTGTACATTTGCCCCGATCCCTTAGCTTTACTGATGTGAAGACTGAAATCAACACAAATTGTGTTAAACCCATTTTCACTTCTAATAATATCTTGTAGCCAGAAAAAAAAAAAAAAAAAAAAAACTTTTTTGGATTTTTTATGGATATACATATTTGCAGAGGTGGGCTCTGGTCAAGATAAATGGTAAAATTGATAACTTCAGGTGTCATTTTTTGGCACAAAACCAGCTGTTCCCTACCAAAAAGATTAAGTCAAATAACAATTTTACTTTTTTATATGGACAAAGATTCACAGCACAACCAGCTAACTCAGCCAATTAATTTGGTAAGAAAAACATCTTTTTTTCTGAAATGGCTCAGTCATAGCCCAAACATCAATCCTATAAAAAATAAGTGCATTTACCTAAAAAGACTTGCAAACAGGAGTGAGGCTTGCAGTTTGTGAGGGCTTGAACCCCTGAACAAAAAGAGAGATACTTGCAAAAGCAGATGCGGTGAGTTGACAAAGGTCTTTGCCATTCAACTCACTACTGTTATCAAAATAAAAATTGTAATTATAAGGTATTAGTTAAATGGTGTGCATTCTCATATAACCAGAAATTAAAATGTTTACATTTTTTCAGTATTTTTCTTAAAGTGCTCCATTTTGTTTTCCTATATACAATACAATTTATTTTTGTATAGCTCAAAATCACACAAGAAGTGCCACAATGGTGTTTAACAGGCCCTGCCTCTTGACAGCCCCCCAGCCTTGACTCTCTAAGAAGACAATAATAATAATAATAATAAATTTTATTTATATTGCACTTTATATTTTAGCAATCCCAAAGGAAAAACCCCCAAAAAAAACCTTGTAGGGAAAAATGGAAGAAACCTTGGGTTGGGCGTGCAGTGGGTGTCAAAAGAAGGGGGTCAATACAATACAATACACAGAACAGAACAAATCCTCAATACAGTATAAAAATAAAAATTTTAGAAGTACGAAGCAGAATTTAACAGTAGATGATATCACATGATAAGATTTGGATATGTTTAGAGTCCTGGAGACCTCATCCATCAAGCTGCCTCCCCCATTTGGCCATTCCACGGCTGAAACAGCACTGGGCCAGCCAATCCGATGAAAGGACCCCTCCTTCCCACGATTCGCGCGATCCTCCATCAGGGATGACTTTACCTTAGGCAGGCAAAACAACTTGGCAGGTGGGCCGTGGCACCAAGTGCCACATTTGAGTATCAAGAAGAGAAACAGAATAGGTGAGGGTTAGTATCCAATTATAATTATCATGTTACTTAAGTTTTAGTGCTAATGACTAACAACAGAGATGCAGTCTGTACAGTAAATCGGCAGCTCTAGTCAGGATATGCCAATATAAATATTGGTGCTTACAAGATCTTATTAAAGATGAAGAAGTCTGCTTTGATTTATTTTGATTTTATACTCATTTTCAACAAAATCTGACATTGCAGTAAGATGTGTAAACTTTTGATGTTGGCTGTGTGTTAGACTGAGCTACCTTTCTTCTAGATATTGGTGAATTATATATTATGTTCAGGATGGGGGGATTTTGGGGAAACTGACATGCTTACACATAATTTTTCAGTAGTTTGCTTCTGCTGATTTGTTCAAGTCTTCTTAAGTGAGGTACCATGAAGGTGAAGGGTGGGTCTTCTCAATTGTTTAATGAATTTTTTGTTCTTCGCTGTTTGCGGCTCATCCTTCATTTCTCCCTACTGCGTTCTTTTATCTCGCGAATATGTTATTGCAATCCGCAGCGGGAGCGTTTCTATAAACTTAATTTAAACTTACGTTTTACACCGTGCTTTGTTTCCCTTATGAAGATGCTTGTATGCTTTACTCGCTCGCTTCTTATTGTTTCGCTCCCTTCTCAATTGTTTAATGAATTTTTTGTTCTTCGCTGTTTGCGGCTCCTCCTTCATTTCTCCCTACTGCATTCACAGTCTTTTCACGTGATTACGTGGGAGGCGTGATGACGTGACACTCAACTTCTCCTCCCACAGCCATCGAGCTGCCGTCCATTACAGTATATTGTGAAAAAAGAGGTTCCAGTTATGACCATTACGCGTTGAATTTCGAAATGAAACCTGCCTAACTTTTGTAAGTAAGCTGTAAGGAATCAGCCTGCCAAATTTCAGCCTTCCACCTACACGGGAAGTTGCAGAATTAGTGATGAGTCAGTCAGTCAGTAAGTCAGTCAGTGAGTCAGTGAGGGCTTTGCCTTTTATTAATTAGTATAGATTACTGATCTACAGTACTGGTATTATAAGAAACAACTCTATGTGCTGTAAATATCAGATGGGAAGAACTGTATGGAAATTGTATTAAAACTGTAACAAAACTTGACCAATTCTCCACAAAAAGGATATAATGTATTAAGAGATTGAAAAATATACACATTCTTAACTTCAGACGCTTTTTTGTCCCTACAATTTCTAAATGGAATTAAATAAATAAAGCACTGCAAAGCAGCTTGGTTGCTACTTGGTAATAGGTAACACTAATTTGGCTTAATATCCAGCAGGAATGTTTTGTGACATTAATGTGAGAAGTACAGTATAGAATAAATAACACTGTATTATATGTATTGTCACATGTGGCTGGGGGTGGTACCCAGCCGGGATGCCCCAGAGGACCAGAGGAGGGCTTACGCCTCCCCCAGACCATGTGGGGGCGACCGCTCTGGTGGCTTTGGGGACCACGGGAACTGAGCTGGGAAGCTCAACCCTATAGGAGCCCATGGTCACCGCCAGGGGGCGCCCCAATGCCTGAGAAGCCCTGGCCCTCAGCACTTCCGCCACACCTGGAAGTGCTGGGGGGAAGAAGACCTGGAGAGTGCCGGCAAAAGATTATCGAGAGGCACCTGGAGCACGTCCGGATGTGTGTAAAAGGGGCCGCCTCCCTCCATTCAGTGGCTGGAGTCGGGAGCGAAGGAAGACAAGGTCTTGGAGGAGAAAAGGAGGCGGCCTGAAGAGTGAGGCATTTGTGAGGCCTGGACTTTTGGGGGAGTTTAGGGGGTTGTGTGTGCACCTGTAAATAATAAGTATTGTAAAATAAACGTGTGGTGGTGCTTTTAAACTTGTCTACCTGTCAGTGTCCGGGTCACGCTCCACAGTGTATAACACTGTATTATATTATGTGTATTAATAACATATCTCTTGCATGTTTGCAGGTTCAACAGCTAAGTATGGTGGCATCTGCTACTGTATAAAAAGATCACAGGCAGTGTACAAACTGACAGAATTGTTTACATAAGCATGTGTTCTCAGTATGAACTTTTTAAAATTGTATTGATACAGTTCCATTATACTCCATCCATATAACTACAGGATTAGATTCAGTAAATCTGTGAAGCAAAAGCACCAGTGCTTCTGTCTAAATAAGTAATCAGACATCCTATTGGGTATTAGGGACTAAAAGAATTAAACCACAAGAAGACCATCTCTTTTTGTTAAACTTTTTTTTTTTACCTGCGATTGAACTTACAGTTGAGGGTCATGTAATGCAAAGACCATGCTTAGTGGTTAGTTCCAATGTAGTTGTAATAACATTTTGTGAGGTATTTCATATCTCTTGAATTTCGAGGTCCTGACTCTCTGTAGTCATAAAAGATCCCTGGGTATCCTTCGTAAAGAGTAGGGTATATCCCGATATCCTGGCTAAATTGTCCACCTCAGCCTAGTCATTCTGGGCCCCTAATCATCCCATGTCTAGACAATTGGCTAACTATCTCCCTAAATATCTCTCTATCAAAAATTGACTAACTATCTCTCATCCATTCACTACCTAACAGCTAATGTGTGGTGAGCGTACTGGCATGAAAATGGCAGCTGTTGCATCATCCAGGTGGATGGTACACATTAGTGATGGTTGAAGTGGCTCCCCACTCACTATGTAAAAGCCCTTTGAGTAGTGGAAAGGTGCTATATACAGTAAATGTAAAAAAAAAATATTAATTTAATAGTGAGTAGACACTATAAAATAGCTAATATGTACTGTACAAACTGCTGAGATTATTGTAGTCTGTAAAGCAAATTTTGACTATGAACTTTATACAGTACAAGAGACATTTAGATAGTTTGTATTTCAGTTAAAGAAATAAACCTTTATATTTGACAACCTACTTAAAATTTCATCTTAAGAATATACAAGTGTGTGCAGCTACTATATCACAGTTAATATAGCTATTAGAATGCAAAAATATTTCTCATTTTATATCTCCACCCCATAATAATATTTAGATAAACCTTTTTGTCTTAATAGGTGCTTAAAATGTGTGCAGCAAACAGTGGCGAAGGGGGATAGTTGTGCTCATGAAGTTTACTGATTTAGAGTGATACAAAAAACTGTAACAACATTACTTGAAACTTGTATTGCACCTGCATAAATGAGCAAAAAATCTCATGGTATCCAGATAGGAGATTGTCAAAGCAAAATATAATTTTGCTTCCATGCTTTATAAACTGGTGTGTTATGCATTGAAGAAAATTAATGTAGTACCCACAAAGGAATTGTAATACAATATGAAAATCTATTTTGCAAGAGTATTGTAAAGTTTTCTTTCAGCCAACTTATCTAAGTATCATGTAAAGAGTGTATGAGATGACATAGCACTTTGAAGCAATGTATCACATTCCTCATATTATAAATGTACTTCGTAGTGCTCTGTATTGCCTCTTACTAAAACTTCCGCAATCCCTGAATGTGTGGAATAACTTACATGGGGGTTCTGATAAAAACAGTAATGGATTTAACCCATTACATGTAATATTAATCAATAATATCACCTTTGTTGAACTGATGCCTCTATTTAAGGTTTAAGTTAACCATTTAATTCCATATTAATTTTCATTTGAATCAATGCGGATCACTATGTCTGTGCAAAGCTGTATATCCCAAAACATTTGCTAGACCAGTTATTACCAAAAAATCAGACTCTACATTCCCGATTTTAACTAGTTTTTTAAAATTATTTTTGTAATTTAAGTACTACATATTTCTTAATGTTGTAACAACTTTTTCATTAGTATTCTAATCAAAAATATTCTGTCTAGTCATGCTTGTTGTACATGTTTAAAAATGATGTAATTTCAATCAAGTTTATTCATGTTATTTGAACGCCCACATGTCCTCTACTCATTTAAGTACATTAAAATTGGAAAACCAGTAAGTGTAGGCTTGGAACATGAGTAACTGCTGCTTCATGAGAATTATATATAAGAATTTACACCATGATTTAAAATTATATAAAATTTCTGTTTTCTTTTTTAAGGAGTGTTTATAACTGGATGTATTCTGGACCCATCTTGTCTTATGGATTTTACATATCCTGGATTATTAACAATCTTCTACTCGTATCATGGCTGGTTCTGTGGGACAGAGAGTAAGTTAAAGCTCCAATAACAAAAATAGTTTAATAAAACTACTGGCATGTCTCCAACAAGGACAAAACATAATTTAGTAAATGTGTCAAACATAAGTATGGTAGATAGTTCGTACATAGCTTTAAACTGAAAGGCATGATGTAACTGAACTTTAAAGAGTAAATTATCTCAAGAATCACATTTTTATCACAATTACAAGTAACTGAAGTATATTAACTTAAAATGCTTGGTAATCCTTTGATGTAAATTTTCAGACAGTATTCATACATTTTTTTTCAATCTCTTGGTACAGGTGTTCTAGCAGCAATGAACATAGGACAAGAACCAACTGTAAATGGGATGACACTATACCATAGGACACACTCATGCACACAAACTCAAACCCACTCATGCTAGTTTAATTTGGCCAATCATACTGGGCTGTGGCTAAAAAACAGTCTTCTTAGGGGAACCTCACATGGACAGATGAGAGCATGCAAATGACACCACTAAGAATCAAATATGGGTCAAGAATTAGAATGTAACAATACTATGCACAATGCCTCCCACACGATCAATATCTAGAGGGATGATAAATAAAAAATATGCTGCTATCCAGCTGAAGATGAATTCCTGCCCTATATCCTTTGCTTCTAGGTTAAGGTTCAGCTCTGTATTACTCTAAATTTTATTGCAAATGTTTTTTTAACCACAGGGTAGCTTGACATAGCAATTCCTGTGGAATTTATACAGTGCAGAGTAAAAACAAAATAGCTATATGGTTTAAGAGTTTATTAGAAGATATTTAAATTGTTGAAATTGGTAAAAATACATACTGTATACTACAGTTTAACGTACAGTGTGCTGTTTTTGTTTCAGGCAATTGACTGCAGCACTTATTTTCTTATGTTGGATTACCTTTACTGGATACATTGTTCTTTTTTTCTCATATCGTGGTGTACATGCCCGTGTTGAGGAACTACAAGAATACCATAAGTCCGATTTGTGGCTTTTAAGGATATTGGTGAGAATTATTTTTAATTTGAAGAATATTTACACTATTGTTACATGAGACGCTTTCCAATTTTCTGCTTGAGGTGATCAATATTTAAAATATTAGATGGTGGTGTTACTGTAGACAGTAATGCAATATGATCAACAGAATATACATAATATTCATGAATTCTGTTTAACATTGCATTTTCTATGTAGTATTCTATATACAGTATAGAAGGACATTAAAGAAGATCAATGCAAAAATCAAAAGGCAATTAATGAATGTCAGTTATGGATTATAGCTGGTGGGAGACCTGCAATAATAAATTTAGTTGTGATGCTATACTTAAGAAAAGCAAAGAACAGTGATCTTCGGCTATTACTTTTAAAATTGATACTGGTACAGTGAACCCTCGTTTATCACAGTTAATCTGTTCCAGACTCTACCGCAATAAATTAATTTTCACGAAGTAGGATTCTTTATTTATAAATCAAATATTTACACAGTTAGAGTATAGAAAACCTGTTTACGACCTTCTAAATAAGTTTTTTAACATTATTAGAGCCCTCTAGACATGAAATAACACCCTTTAGTCACCATTACACTCGTATTACCCAATATATTAGACAAAATAAGAGAAAATAAGACATATTAGACATTACAAATATCATATTATTATTATTGTACTGTACATTTAATTACACACAACCACTAACCTATGAAGGCACGAGCTCAGTAGGAGAGTCTTCAGGTGGTGCAGTATCTTCAGCAGGTGCGTCGTTGTCTTCTTCCGCTGAAGGAATAGTAGGAGTAGGCAGTGGGTGTCTGGGTGCGTGGTGATAGGCAGTTGCTGGCGCTGTCTTTTCATATGTGTGAGGAGGCTTTTGTAGGGTATTGCCATCTTTGATCATATCCAAGAGTTTCACCTTCTCCTGGATGGTAAGCATCTTCCTCCGGCACTTAGTTTCATTGTCAGAAGGCTTAGAAAAAGCAGCACGTTTAGGAGCCATCGTGGGGCTTAGATAAAAGTTCTCAGAAAGCGCATGCATAGTGACGTAAGCATGTATGAGAAAAAATCGCGATAGAGTGAAGCCGCGAAAGTCGAAGCGTGATATAGCGAGGGATCACTGTATCTGCTTTCTGCAAGTACAGTTTTGTACCTGTCAGAACTGCACCCAGTTTAAAACTGATACATGAAAAATAATTCTGCAGCTCTGTACCATTGTCAAATTATGTTTTATTTATACATAGTATAAATAGTAGGGAATAGTAGTAGGGAGATAGTAGATAGTAGGGAGCAGGTTGAGGAGACCCTGGAGAGGTGGAGGTATGCTCTACAGAGGAGAGGAATGAAGGTCAGTAGGAACAAGACAGAATACATGTGTGTGAATGAGAGGGAGGTCAGTGGAATGGTGAGGATGCAAGGAGTAGAGTTGGCAAAGGTGAAGGAGTTTGAATACTTGGGATCAACAGTATAGAGTAATGGGGATTGTAGAAGAGAGGTGAAAAAGAGAGTGCAGGCAGGGTGGTATAGGTGGAGAAGAGTGACAGGAGTAATTTGTGACAGACGGGTATCAGCAAGAGTGCAAGGGAAGGTCTACAGGACGGCAGTGAGACCAGCAATGTTACATGGGTTGGAGACGGTGGCACTGACCAGAAAGCAGGAGACAGACCTGGAGGTAGCAGAGTTAAAGATGCTAAGATTTGCACTGGGTGTGACGAGGAAGGACAGGATTAGAAATGAGTACATTAGAGGGTCAGCTCAAGTTGGATGGTTGGGAGACAAAGTCAGAGAGGTGAGATTATGTTGGTTTAGACATGTGCAGAGGAGAGATGCTGAGTATATTGGGATAAGGATATTAAGGATGGAGCTGCCAGGCAAGAGGAAAAGAGGAAGGCCTAGGAGAAGGTTTATGGATGTGGTGAGAGAGGACATGCAGGTGATGGGTGTGACAGAACAAGATGCAGAGGACAGAAAGATATGGAAGAAGATGATCTGCTGTGGCAACCCCTAATGGGATCAGCTGAAAGAAGAAGAAGTTTTATTTATACATTGCAAGAGGAATTATTGTAAAATGAATAAGTGTGATACTTCATCTCAGATTTCTTTTTAGTATTGTGCAAAACATGTTCTTTTTATTTGCTTAATTATTTGCTTGTGGAGCTCTGTTGGGGTTAAATATTATTTTATTAGCTGATGGAAACAGTCTGAACTCTAAAGCCTACAGTGAATGACACCTATAAACAGGCACAGAAAACTTGGATATGAATTGTTGTCACCAAGTCAGCTACCTGTTTTTATCTCCACATGGGTGGTGAAAACATAAGGGATTGCTGACTGGGAAAAGTGGTTAAGGGTGTGTGTGTGTGTGTGTGTGTATAGCACATGACAGGAATGCTAACCAATGGTTTACTTATATATACTTTATTTTCTTTCATCATATGTAAACTAGGTATTTTATTTTTATATTATTAATGTCATATTTCATCCATCACAGCACTAAACTGAGGATAACCAGGCTGAGAAAAAGCTAGCACTGCATTGTCTTAGTTCATGTGGCATATGATGGAAAATCATAAGTGTCGTTTGTGCTCTTATTATTATTTGCATAATTTGAATAGAATATAATTTTCTTTCATAGCCATAGACTATGGTATAGGCTTTTACCCCCTGTAAGTTAAAATGAGATAGTACCTTCTTAGTTATGTCTGTTATACTGTGTGTTAATTAAGTCAGTTTTTTGGCATTAGTCCCATTACTATCATGGACTGAAAGACTCAATTACAGTATGTAAATGGGATAGGTGTATAGTTTTCTGACCACTTAGAAGTGGTTCAACTGTATTAGAAAACTTAAAGAAACAAACAAGATATATAAACCTTAAACAGAACTTTTCTTAAACCAGAACTTTTCTTTATTTTGCAATACCAACATTTTCTCTATTTTTGTGTGAACTGTTTTACTTTGAATTTTTTACTAAAGCTTTAAAATAAAAAAGATACTTTGTCTGTGGAATCATTTCAACATGTCAAGCTATTGCCAGAATCCCTTGAAGCATACTAAAGCTTTGGTCATTTTGGGTAAAGGCAGCTACACTTTTGTCTAAGCCTTTTTGCTTAAAGAACTTTGAATCCTTTCCCAATAGCAAATCATTTCCATTATGTATAACATAGAGTACACTATCACAGCAGGCTTAATCTATTAAAGTAATTTTCACTATGATAAACTTAGTTATAGAGCAGATCTTCATGAACCCTAAAGACAGATGTGTTCACCTGTTATTGTTGGGTGGCCATTTTAAATGTGTTAATATTTTTTACAGAAAACATAGACAGATAGACGGAAGGGGAAATTTCAGACAAAAAGCAGTAATTTCATTTTTATATTTGTGATACATCTATGTTCTTCCACATACTCTTAAGTAGGCTTTGTTTAGTAGTGATTATTCAAGTGCTGTTTTGCGAGATAGGTACTTTTTACAAACGGTTATTTAGCTATAAGGCTCTATGTACAGAGCCATTTAAATGGTATTTGTCTCTATTATAAAAAAAAATCTTGGAAAGCTTGGAAGGAAACGATACGTGATCTTCTCAGAAGACAATTTGACGTCCCGTGAGAGACACTTTAACATCACACGAGACAAGGCAGTGAGACAAAATGACAGCTTCTGTACAGATTTCCATGTGGTTACATGTGGTAATAAGTAGAAATAAATGTTTAGTAACATTGTTTTTAATTAACTCATCTATTTATTAAATGAGAGTCAGTCTCTGAGTTTAGATAGACAGGAGCTAAAATGCCCTGTGAAAACAAAGACTGGACCAGAATGAAGTTATTTCCTGGCACCAAGGTGAGAAAATGATTTTGAAAGACTGGCTGAAGTACAGTTATATGTTCTTGGTTCAGTAGATGGCAGCAGTACTTCAAAGATACTTATAGGCACAATATTCTTGCAACTAATGTAAAATAGAGAATGCTTGATTTTGTGGCTGACACGGTCCTTTTAATTTTATTTAGTTGGTACACTGCATGATAGGCCAAGGATTAAAATCAGACTTTTTTAACACTTGATTCACCGGTTAATCTATGAGTAGATGTTTGCCCACAAATATTATGAGGTAAAAAGTTTGAGTTTAGTATATGCTAAGGCAGTGATGGCTGCTATTGGTATTTAGTGGTTTATAAGAAAGGGTTTGTTTTGTGAAACAAGTGTCATTTAGCATCAATTTTGTTACCCCATATGAGTGAGTGCATTTTTTTAAGAGAGTCTTATCAGATTCCATTTCCACCTGTCATCTGCCTAATTTAGTGAATAGTTATATTCTTAATAAAATGAGAAATGACAAAATATTACAAAATCTGTTTTATATATAACATAAAATATTGAATTTAACCATACTGGTCTCATTTTTCCATATAACACTTGTAGGTAGTAGAGTGTCCTGAAATGTGTAAATTAATTTGGTATCACTTTAGGTGTTCCTAATTACGCTGTACTTGCCATGTACTTACCTGTATAATTACAGAGTAACTAGGTGTTATTACCTTGTGTTTACTGTTTAACACAATGTAATACTGTGGTTACACACTCTATTGTAATTGTTATTCTACAGTTTATGTACATACATACTTTTAAAAATTGCAGAATAACAATTACAACTGAGCAATTAATTATAGTGTTATGCTGTATTACACAGTAAGTACAAGGTAATAACACATAGTTATTCTGTAATTATATAAGTAATTACGTGGTAAGTACAGCATATTAGGGATACCTAATCTAAAGTGATACCATTAATTTGTAGTTATCCCTAAAAATCCAAGTTTATTGCTTGGTAGAATCATGAATAAAATTAAATGAATACATTTGATTTAAACAGGGGTTGCCTTCTGTGTAGCATTTCCACAAGTGAAGAAATTAATGGAAAAAAATCATGCTGGAGTAATATGCAGCTTAGGTATCTTACAGAATCAAAATCATTATTATTCTAAAGATAACATGTTTTGAGTGATGGGTAGATAGTAAACTAGTATTAACATGGGAGAACTTGTATTGTTATTCTGACTGCTCCACATGTATATCACTTTATAATCAGTGCACAGCTTACATGCACTTTGCTTCATATTATCAAGTGTTTGTTATTGTTAAGTACTGGTATTAAAACTGATGGTTGTATTTCTTATAGTAACAGTGTATTTAGATATGCAGACAATTGAATTACTTTTGTGTGCGATGCTTACAGGTTCATAATGGTGTGGCTACCTATATAACCTGGACAACAATAGCAACTTTGATTAACTTTGCTGTGGTCTTGACATATGTTGGAGGAGTGTCAAGATCAACAGCTGCTACTGTGTGCCTGTCAGTCCTCTTGATTGAAGTCATTGCATGGTAGGTACTAATATTGTTTGCATTTTAAAACAGAGATGGGCATTGTGTGGGGAAAAAAGTTATATTACCAGTTTTGCATGTACTAATATTTGTTTTAAGTATGCTAAGTACATTAAAAACATTTCCAAGTGCAGGTGAAAAAACAAAAACTGCAATGATTACTTAGGCAGTACACAGGTACAACTGAGTGTCCTTAGCTGAAATGTGAAAACTGATCTTTTGTTCAAATGACATGTAGTTTTGGCAATATATGAAGAGAAAAAGTAATTCCAACACTATTATGAGGGACACAATGTTTAATTGTAGATATTGTTGAGATTTCTGACCATATTGAAAACTTTGAAGTAAAAAAACCAAGAAGAGGGCAAGACAATGTAACTAAATTCTCTAGTCCATGCAATCTGCTGTAGTGACATTTCCTATATTAGGAAAGTTGGGCAAGTGACATATTGGTAAAAATTATGTAGTGTTTTGTTCAGTAAACACTGGTTGAAATTGGCCAAATAAAATTCAGAGAGTCAAGAGACAGTGATTCAAGCCTCTGTATCACTCAGAAGATGTTGCTAGCAGCTTCGCTTGCCACTGTCCTCATGTGAATATGACAATCGTAGTTAAAATTTGTGGAAATATGGGACAGCGAGACAGCCAGAAGTTCCACATCCTTTATGGCACTTTTTCTTTAACCATCACCCTTTTACACTGTTTTTATTATATAGAGGCAGATGCCGAAGCCATGTGGCTTACTGATGATGGCTAAATCTCTGTCCAAAGAATTGGTGCACCAATCCATTGATGTTCAGGTGGTCATCCAAATCATTCATTTAGCCAGGTTTCTGTAAATACCATAACACTCGTGACTCTATAATTGGTCTGAAAGCATTCACATGCTTGGTTGAAGTTCATCCACTTTCTTTTCAGGTGAAAAGATTGAATATTTCCAATTATAAGAGTCTGTAAAGGAGGCTGCGAATTAATTAGGAATGTCATTAGAAAGGTTGTAATTTTGTTTTGATCATAACTGTGCAAGGCACACAGAGGATAATGTGGCTTGGCTCTTTCAACAATCGAAGGCTTTTATTAAACATACAGTGCCTTGTAATCATCAGTTCAGTTCAGATGTACTTTTATGTGTATAAAGTACAATGAAACTCTTATGTGCATTTTTCACTATGCTGCCACTTAACGTAAATGTCACTTAATAGGCTATGTAAAATACCAACACAAAATATAATCAGGTTGCTTGGCATTGGGTTGTCATAACTTCACTCATGACTGCTGAAGCAAGTAAATAAATGAGCAAGAAATATATGCTTACCTCAATTAAATTTATTATTTTTCGTTTGCTTTTGCTGTAATAAGCATGCCTTAGAAACACAGAAGGCACATTTGCTTAAATCAGAATTTTGCTACTTCAGTGTGGACGTATTCGGTAAGCTTTAAGGCTTTCTTGTAAAGGGACTCCAGCATCCTTCACCTCCATTACAAAGCACAAGAGTGGGCTAGTTATTTCTTAAAATGTATAAAATATGATTCACTTTAGAATGCCAGTTTCTTGTGTCATCCTAATACTGTGATAGTGAAGAAATAACCTCAACTAAAAAAATAACAAACTTATCCTTTAAATTAAAAAAATGATATGGGTTAAAACTGTGATAGTGTGATGATTTAGTTGTGCTTTCACAAGTGGAGATGTTTGAATTAATTACAGGTTTAACTTGTTCTGCATCATACTTAATTCTTGAATTGTTTTCAACAGGTTTGTGGTGGAAAATTTCTTCCTAGATAAATATGTGCGTTACACACTTACCATCTATCCTGTTGTAATTCTGGCTTTATCAGGAAATATTGCAAAAAACTTCAAGCCAGACTCACCAGGCACAAATGGGATTTTTTGTGGTAAGTCTGTAATAAGATACCATACTTTTCTGATATCAGAAATCAACAGTTTGAACAAAGCTATTCAGGCACTCTTACTTAACAAAGAAATTATTTTTTTTTCCTTTATCCCATTTTTACCTTATACTTGCAGTAAATGTACAGTAGATGTTCATTTTCAAGACTTCTTCTTCTTTCGGCTGATCCCGTTAGGGGTTGCCACAGTGGATCATCTTCTTCCATATCTTTCTGTCCTCTGCATCTTGTTCTGTTACACCCATAACCTTCATGTCCTCTCTAACCACATCCATAAACCTTCTCTTAGGCCTTCCTATTTTCCTCTTCCTTGGCAGCTCTATCCTTAGCAACCTTCTCCCAATATACTCAGTATCTCTCCTCTGCACACGTCCAAACCAATGTAATGTCGTCTCTCTGTCTTTGTCTCCCAACCGTCCAACTTGAGCTGACCCTCTAATATACTCATTTCTAATCCTGTCCATCCTCGTCACACCCAGTGCAAATCTTAGCATCTTTAACTCTGCTACCTCCAGGTTTGTCTCCTGCTTTCTGGTCAGTGCCACCATCTCCAATCCATATAACATAGCTGGTCTCACTACCGTCCTGTAGATCTTCCCTTTCACTCTAGCTGATATCCGTCTGTCACAAATTACTCCTGTCACTCTTCTCCATCTATTCCACCCTGCCTGCACTCTCTTTTTCACCTCTCTTCTACAATCCCCATTACTCTATACTGTTGATCCCAAGTATTCAAACTCCTTCACCTTTGCCAACTCTACTCCTTGCATCCTCACCATTCCAATGACCTCCCTCTCATTTACACACGTATTCTGTCTTGTTTCTACTGACCTTCATTCCTCTCATCTGTAGAGCATACCTCCACCTCTCCATGGTCTCCTCAATCTGTTCCCTACTATCGCTACAGATCACAATGTCATCAGCAAACATCATAGTCCACAGGGACTCCTGTCTAATCTCATCTGTCATCCTGTCAATCACCATTGCAAGTAAGAAAGGGCTCAGAGCCGATCCCTGATGTGATCCCACCTCCACCTTGAATGCACCCGTCACTCCTACCGCAGACCTCACCACTGTCACACTTCCCTCGTAAATATTCTGTGCAACTCTTACGTACTTCTCTAGCCCTGGGAGTCCCTTGTGTAAAACTTTCTTCATGAAAATTCTTTGCTGACAAGGCAACCTCACATGTAGCTTTCCAACTGGTCCCTCTCACATTCACGTTCACATTCACAGTGGGCCAGTTTACATTTGTCTGCATTTTTAAATTTACATTTGCACTCATTTCTAGAACACTGGAGAAAAACTTAATTATTCAGGGAAAACTCACACAATCATGGAGAGAATGTGCAAACCGCACTCAGACCATTTCTGGGCTGACATTTAAACTCATGTATAGCTGCTGAGATATAGGTGAGGTCAAACACGGGTAAAACGCGTGCCGAAAGAAATCTCAAAGTCCAAAAGTTTGTTTTAAATTAAAGTTATTTCTATACTTAAAGGTTCTTAATTTCTTCTTCTCTACTTAAAGGTTCTTTATTTCTTCTTCTCTACTTAAAGGTTCTTTATTTCTTCTTCTGTATGCTTTAAACGTACAGCACAGCACATAAATTAAGTGCTGTTTTCTTACATATTTACTTCACACACTCAAAAGGCGCATAGGCTGGTTGGCATATAGGCATGTGCCCAGACACGGTTTAAAACCTTATACCTTCCACTCCTTACTCATGGGAAGGCCATCACTAACTAACTGAAGAATAATGTTTACTCCAAGCTGTTAGAAATGGCAAGAATATACCAATACGATTCTATTTACGGGGGTTATAGGAACCTCCCATAGATTATGCATTGTCATCTAATAAATATTCATGAATCTTATAGAACTAGGAAAATGGATCTTACACCATAACTGTGCCACTATGAGACAGTGATGCTAACCTCTGTGGCACAATTTTTTCATCTTTTTCATTTAGCTCATAGTAACACTGTTCTTAACATTGCATGGATTCTAATTACGTCTCAGTTGGAACTTTGCACAGATGCTCTCCTTCCTTTTCAGATAGCTTGATAACCAGGAGATGTGTGTGGTTTTTCAAGGCAGAAGCTAAAACAGATTTTTAAGTAGACAGTGTATTGCTATCAAAAACCAGAGGGTTTAACCATTGTCATAGTTAAACAAGAACTGTCAGGAGTCATTAACAATCATTCAAACCAGGAGCCAAAATGCTCCGATTTTTTTTTAATAGACTTTGTTAATCCCCGAGGGGTCTTTTCGCATGACCTTTGGTGGTCACAGTGTAGGGTCAGCCATTGTACAGCACCTCAGGAGAGACTGAGAATTGAATCAAGATGTGGAAAGCTTTGAGTTGTTTCCAGAAGACCAGAACCTAAAGCACTATACCAACATTTGTTTACACTTCAAATCTGTAATTTTGGACAAAACACTAATGGCGTAGTGCTGGAATTTATAAGCAAGTCTTCGTGATTCAAATCATGATGCTTCCTGTGATGTAGTCCCTAGCAACCATGCAGTGATTCCTAGCTATTCGTACCTATTAACTACTTCCTGACATTCTAAAAATGGTGGTGTGACACACACAAGAATAAATGTAAAATCATTCTCAAACAAAGATGTTAAATTAAACACATGCAAATTAAGCCTGTAGATTCAGCTTTCAACATATTAACTTTCACAACAGAAAAAATTGACCTAAGGCAAAAAATATTTACTAACGAGAGCAAAGAATTTTTTAAATAATTTTTAATATGAATATTTCATTTTATGGGGTCACAGCATCCCTGTATGCTTGCTGAATAGCAAAATTAAATGTTTAATTCTGTAGTTGTTAAGCTCAGATAATGTACAGTATGTATTAGTATTTTCTTTTTAATTTACGTAAAGTGAGTAATTGATTGCTTGCAGTATTGTACATAGTGATTTAAAACTTTTATAAGGAATAGCATCCTATTAATCATGTTTTCAGGTGGCTAAAACCTAACATTTAAAAAAAATTGTCTTTATTCCAGCTTGGAAGAAAAACTGTGCAAAGTAGTCAAATTGGCACAAGAGAACAATGTGATTTTCAAAATTTAATGAGTGGAGTTGATTAAACTGTGTTGTGGCCAGTTAAACACAGAACAGATTCAATTTCAAGTTTACATTCTTGTGTTCACAATGAGATTCTTACTTGCATTTCTCCCACTGACTGTTGATAAGGGCAGCACGGTGGCGCAGTGGGTAGCGCTGCTGCCTCGCAGTTGGGAGACCTGGGGACCTGGGTTCACTTCCTGGGTCCTCCCTGCGTGGAGTTTGCTTGTTCTCCCCGTGTCTGCGTGGGTTTCCTCTAGGCGCTCCGGTTTCCTCCCACAGTCCAAAGACATGCAGGTTAGGTGGATTGGCGATTCTAAATTGGCCCTACTGTGTGCTTGGTGTGTTTGTGTGTGTCCTGCGGTAGGTTGGCACCCTGCCTGGGATTGGTTCCTGTGTTGGCTGGGATTGGCTCCAGCAGACCCCTGTGACCCTGTGTTCAGATTCAGCGGGTTGGAAAATGGCTGGATGGACTGTTGATAATAATACAATACACACAGTGGACAATGAATACAACACCATACATTTAATTTAAAAAACACTTTTTGAGTAGTTTAGAGTAGAGAATAACTTTTCTTTATTAACTGCACAGTTTAACCTTTAAAATCCATTGAACACCATTTTCAATTGATGAGATACAGGCCAGTTTTCTCGAAAACTAATGATGAGTGATTCACTTACACTATTGTCACGAGTTTCTCACAAAGTTCTTTCACCATTTTCTCAAAGACTTGTGAAAAGATTGATAAAAAGAGATCACGACACACCAAAGAAACTTTCCCCTTAAGATTCATGGTTACATAAAGATTTGATCAAAGTTGCAGTTTTAAATGGCGACCTAATATGAGGCACTTGTTAATGTAGATCTTCCTAAAATTCTCTTGTTCTTATGTGATCAGAACAAAAGGAAACTGTGAATTACTTAAGTGTTTTCAAAAGTGTAATATTGCATATGTGATTTTACATATTATTTGGTTCAATAAAGACAAAGTTTGAACTTACACAAAACCAAAAACTTCTTGGACAATCCTTATATAATTCCTTGTATATGACTTTTATTATAAATTTTCCATTAAAATCTGTTGTAGGTTGAAATATAGAAATTATAAAACTCAAATGCAGTAAATGTTTTTTTTTGCTTTTGTTTACAGCTGTGTTGCTAGGAATTGCCTCCACATTATTTCTTCTACGTATTTTGCTAGTGTTATGGAAACATTTGAAGTCGGCACCTGGGGTTAAGCCTGAAAACACCACTAATTATTAAGAAAGTTCTTTCATTCTCTGCAGAATACATTTTCTGCATAACAAGGCAAAGTATAAGATGGGTCTCAGAGGGTAGCCAAAGGAGCAACAGTAAACCCTACTACTGCAAGACCAGTACAGGTGAAATGTGGCATCTCCACTCCTAGGCATTATATGCAGTATAATCGTACTAGTCAATCGACTGCATCACTAGTGTTTAGAACTATTCAAAATATTGACTAATGTACCAAAGTTTTATATTAACTTACTTTATGCTTATATTGTATAGGATTTATAATTCCATTGTGCATTTTTAATGATCTGACATAAAGCTGTTCTGTATTAAGTGGGTAACAATACCTTCTAAACTATAATGTATTGTTTGAAGTCTTTGTATAATAAAAACAAAATATACTAGTCCATGCTTTCTACTTCATTACTGCACTTAATTTTTGGTAAAATATCTTTAAGAAGAATACATTCGGGTCCTTCAGTATTGATTAAATATTTATCTTGCAGGAGGTGCAATTCTTAGAACAAATTTATATTGGAAATAGATGCAAATCTCTAAATAAAAAATAAATTTGCAAAGTAAAAACCAAAAACAAATTCCTAGTTTTCTCTCTTTCATTTTTATCAGATCTTTCGAGCAATGACTCATTACAAAGTATGTAATAATTTAGAGAAAATGCAAAACATAAAATTAAGAAGTTCAAGTTAAAATCCACCTAACAAAAGTAAAAGTCTGTATTAATATATAAATTAATTTATCTAAGAGGACATACATTATGCGGAATGGGCTTTTAAAAGAAATCTTGGCCAGTGACAAAATTCTTAATTCATAATTTCCATTTTACAAATATATAAATGTACTTACTGACTTTTTTAATTAAAAAAGAAAATAATGAAAAAAGTGTAATAAACAAGTCGGGCAAATATACAGTATATGTATCAATATCTTAGAATGACAACGTGAAAACAGTATTTTCAAAACTTTTGCAAATTTATTTAAAATAACAAAACTGAAGTATACCATCAACACAAATATTCAGATTTTTTACTCAGTACTTCATTGAAGCATCTTTGGTAGTGATTACAGCCTGGAGTCTTCTTGGGTCTGACACAACAAGCTTCTCACAGCTACATTTAGGGATTATCTGGCATTCTTCTCTGCAGATCCTCTCAAGCTACGTTAGGTTATATGGAATCTGTTAGTGGACAGCTATTTTCAGGTCTCTCTAGAGATGTTTGATTGAGTTCAAGCCTGGGCTGTGGCTGGGACACTCAAAGACATTCCTAAAGTTCTCTCTAAATCACTCCTGTGTATTGTTTACTTTGTTCTTACAGTCATTGTCCTGTTAGAAGATGGACCTATGGTCCAATCTGAGGTCCAGAGAACTCTAGAGCAGATTTTTAATAGGGTATCTATTTAATCTGTTCAGCTATACTTCAACCCAGTGATAAACAACCCCACAGCATGTTTCTGCCACCACCATGCTTCACCACTGTAATGGTATTGCGCAGATGATGAGCGGCTCCTGGTTTCCTCTTGACGTGACACTAATCATGGTTTCATCAGACCAGAGAATCTTGTTTCTCCCAGTCTGAGAAACCTTTATGTTCCTTTTTGCAAACTCCAAGCAGGTTTCTGTGTGTTTTTTACTGAGAAGAGGCTTCTCTCTGACCACTTCGTCATAAAGCACAGATCGGTGGAGTGTTGCAGCGATTGTTGTCCTTCTAGATGTTTTTAATATCACCACATGGGTTGTCTGGAGCTCGTCAGGTTCTCGGTCATCTCTCTTCTCCCACCAATGTTTTTCTTCCACAATTGCTACGTTTCACCAGGTGGCCAGCTCTAAGAAGAGTTGTGGTTGTTCTAAACCTATACTATTAAATAATTATGAAGGTAACTGTGCTCCTGGAAAATTTCAATGCTGCAGGATTTTTTTTTGCAGCCTTCCCCGGATCTGTCACATAACACAATCCCGTCTGTTAGCTCCGCAGCCAATTCCTTCAACCTCATGGCTTAGTTTTTTTCTCAGATTAACATTGTCAGCTATGGGACCATCCATAGACAGGTGGGTGTCTTTCCTAATCATGTCAAATTAATTGAATTGACCACAGGTGGACTCAAAACAAGGTGACTCAAACAGGTGGACTCAAAGCAAGGTGACTCAAAACACCTCAACAGTGATCATTAGAATGGGATGAACCTAAGCCAAATGTCAAGTGTCATAGAAAAGAATCTGAATACTTATTGCTCTTTAATTAATATTGCTTTTAGCAGTATGCTGCTGCTGGAGTATGTGAATTTCCCCTTGGGGATTAATAAAGTATCTATCTATCTATCTATCTATCTATCTATCTATCTATCTATCTATCTATCTATCTATCTATCTATCTATCTATCTATCTATCTACTTGTTTCAATGTGATTTTTCAGTTTTTTAATTTTAATAAACGTGTAAACATTTCTAAAATCTTGTTTCATGTTGTCATTCTGGAGTATTGCATGTTGTTAGATGTGGGAAAACATGAATTAAAATGATTTTAGTACAAGACTGTAACATAACAAAATGTGAAAAAGATGAAGGGTCTGAATACTTCCTGAATCCACTGTATATGCAGTATCAGAACCTATAAACAGTAACTGAAAGAAAGAAATCAGCCCTTGGTGCCATGCCAGTCTATCACAAGGCTAATCCACAAAAATAATTAGGCACATCTATTATTTGAATGTTTTGATCGTAGTAAAAATCTGAGTATGTGTTTCCAATGAGATGTTAGGTGTCTGATACAAAATCTTTACAATTTGTTACAGTTCATAATAATTCTATAATGTATCCCATTCCACAACATTTATTCTCACACAACACATGGGCAAATTGAAACTGTCAGCTAAACTTACAGAATCCCATGATGAGAAAAACGGTGCAATTGCAGAAGAAGCTGTTGTGAACAAAGTGAGAATAAACAATCGCTACACATTAAATTACTCTTCAACTACTACTGAAGTACTAATTGCTTCCACAAATGTAAAACATTCATGCATCAGCACATGTTATTTGCCAAAGGGTTGCAGATGGCCAAATTCAGTAACAGCAGTACTGTACTGGATGAAAGGCAGAAATGAATGGTGAATGAAAAGCCAGTGTAATGCAAAGCCCACTCAGTGGTATCACTAGCCGGGTGCAAACTGCACTAGCACAGGCTTCTTTTGGTCTTAATTAAGCTTATAATGCATCAGTAAAGTGATTCTACATCTCTGTGGAGCGATGCATTTTATATGCATGTAAAATTACATATGAATTCCAAGTATTCACAGGTCTTATACTAAAACATGCAATATCAAAATAAATAAGTCTCATTTAAGCAACTTCTCACCATTTCAAAGTGAAAATATTTAGATCATATTGTACAGATGGATAAACACTTTACCACTACTATGTAAGTATTATTCTTTGTTAATGTTTTGTTACGTAACAGTAAATAAGTAATGAATTCATTTTTGCAGTACCTAAAATAAAGTGTTAACCATTACTTCCCAGTTTTGCAAATGTTGCTGATACTTTTAATTACTGGAACCAAATGCAGCAGAGCTCAGCCAGTTTCTGAGGAAAGTCAACTGTTATATGCCAAAGCCTTAGTTTTCTCTTGGAATAATTTACAGTAAAGGAAAATTGTTTTCACTGGGGAGATTATAAACCTATAAATCACTCTTATTTTATGTTCAGAATCATCAGATTTGTGCTCTAAAATGAAAATAGATAGTGTTGTCCTTAAAAAATTATTTAAATAAAAAATGGATTTAGAGTTGAGGGGCAGAAGACGAAAGAAAAGTTCAAAAACATAATCAAGGTCATTGCCAGAAAGCCTACCAATCAAATATTCAAAGCCAAAATTAGTACAAAAATCAAGGTCAAAAAATGCAAGCAGATGTTCAGAAAGTCAAAGTTCAAAACAAACATGAGTAGAGAGTTTTTTCATTTTTATTCCAGTAAAAAGAATGCAAATAGTTCTGTTTCTCTGTCTTTTGTAGGCAGAGGTACTGATGCAATATGGCGCATACCAAACCCCAGGTTATGCTTCCAGCAATGGCCATAGCAACAGCTAAACAATATGGCCACTAAACATGAAAAAAACTCATAAAATGGTGGTATAATGAGTGACATGAAAAAACAAATTAATACGCAGACAAGAAGAAAATCATGACAGTATTTTGCCTTGTCTGTTGTCACTGCTCCCACTAGGTCAAAAAATGAGGACCTCGGTTAAGGTTAAGAACATTTAATGTCATCCAGGCTTTGATGTCCTCCAATCAGTCAAACAATAGTTTTGAAAGGTTATCTTTCCATTTTGAAGGCAAGTAGATTTTGGTGTTGTCTGCATAACAATGAAAAGAAATACCATATTTTCTTAAAATTGATCCTATGAGAAGAGTGTATATAGGATAAAGGAGAGGCCCTAGGATAGATTCCTGGGAGATTCTACAGTGGAGAGATGCTACTACCAATGTTGACAGAAAATCTTCTGTCAGGCAGGTATGATTTGAACCAATCCAATGCAAGTAAGTATGTTATGGTCTACTGTATCAAATGCTACTGTGAGATCTAAAAGAACAAGGATGGCATGATCATCGGAATCAGTATCTAATGCTGATCTTTCTTCTTTACTCATGAAACTGCTCATTGTTAATTTGACTTGTAATGACTATGACAATGTGCATGCCAAGAGTGACATCAGTGGACATGTTATGAGTAATTATTGGTGGACACGTCTCAGATATTAAGCAGTATTTTCCAGTATTCATCTGTCTGTGCATTTTCTATATCTGAGTTTTTGTTCATATTCACAGGAAATCAGAGCAGCAATAGATGTAAAGTAAGATCTGACTTTAAACTGCACATCAATTAATTTTAGTTAAAACAGGTACTACTTTCCAGCTTTCATCTGATGACGAACTAACCCAAGTGTAGTTTTCAAAGGTTAAATGATATTCTGTCTGATATTCAAATATAGATATTTTTAGGTGTCTGTTAAGTTGTTTATAGTCATACTTTTAATTGTTTATTTAGCCAGCTTTTAAGCTAAAGTTTTCACATCACTTAACCAATGGCAGAATAAGGGTTGCAGATCTCTTTAATCTGACTCTAGTTAATTATTAACATGTAAAGATTACTTTTACTGTAAATTATGAATTGATTATAAGTTACTATAATGTTTGAGCTGCCATTGACGTACTGTCGTTTATACCATTAGAAAGCACTAGACTTTTATATGTAACCTTGGAGGTTAAGAGCCATTTAGCTAGCCTGTACGTCATAATGAAACCTTGGAGGAGAAGTAGCTCTCTTAGCGTGTTTTACATAAATAGTATTTTATATACAACCTCAAAAGCTAAGTGCCATTCGTTAACTTGTGCTTTAGAATAGAGCTTCTAAGGCTAGGCAGCTTAATATGTATTACATTTAAATCAAAGCATAACTAAGGAGTATGTGTATTCATACTGTGAACCTTAAGGTTGGTTGTCCAGTTTGTGTTCACAGGAAAAAAGGGTTAGATATTTGCTATTGATAGGAGTCATAGATCAGACGTAGTATACAGTAACTAATAATTTATTAAATTCAAATCATATACAGTAACAGAAATAATGTAACTATGAAAATATAGTATATGGTGAATAATGAGTAAGAACACAGTCTTGTTTTGGGTAATTGAATAAAATCTTCCAAATTGATCATGAGTCCCAGCATTTTTATATTCTGTTACACAGCCTGAGGCAACTTACCAGACCAGTTCAGGTACACCGACTGGAAGCAAAGACTGTGATATAATTATGAAAACTTTTACAGATCAATAGTTATTAGATGGAATGGGGCGAGACTCTTCAACTGTAAGAAATGTGAAGCTGATGTAACAGACTTGGCCCTGATGTCATAAAACCCTAAACGGGTATGTTGTGTAGCCGAACAGGCATCATCCTTGGAAAAGGGCCAGAGGCTAAGCTGAATCTTGGCTTATCAACTGAGAAAGAGTTGGGTTTATTTGGAGTCTTTCAGGGAATGATTACCTAATTCACTTTAATTGCCCAGTCTCCATGATGATTTATCTGCTGCAGACACTAGTCATTTCTTACATTAGATGAATGGAAACCAGTTTTCTCACTTTTTGAATTGTGAATAGGTTACTGCTGATTTAATGTTTAGAATAGACACTTGTAGTCACTTCATTCTTGGTGATTTGATATAATATTCCCATATCCACTGTCGCTCTATTAACATACACCAACATCACCACAGTATTGATATCTTTAATGAGTTCATTTGTATGTATTTGCCTAATTGTCTCACAGCTTGATCCCATATTCTTTCAGCCCTGTCCTATTGTTTTTTGAAAGCATCCAAGAATCCAAGTCGATATTAAATGAAGCTCAGACAGTTTGAGGAAATCTGTGTATTTCCAAACAGTTAGTAACCAGATGAGACAGTGGACCATAACCTAACTGGAATCGAACGGATCATTCCTATTTTATTACATGCCAGATTCTATGTTCTGTGTAACATCTGCCTCTGAAGGTGATGGGACTATGATAAGTGGTTGGATTATCCATAAAGATTTAAATGCTGGGTAGTTTCTTTACAACTCAACTGAATTGAAGAAGACACTCAGATGACTACACAGTTACATTTAACATATTAGAATGTTTTGAGTCTAGACCAACACTGTACAATGTTCAATGTATATGAAACTGTGCTACAGTTTGACTAGTCCTTCATTAACTGATAATGGTGCATAAACAATACAGCTACACATTATTCTTTGTTATATATGACCTTTTAAATGCTGTGGTACCCTGTATCTAAGACTGAGGAACTGAGGACAGGAGTTCCCATCAAAAGTAATGTCTGAAGAAGCCAGCCTCAGTACTGGTTAGACTGTCATGTGTCAGTAAGTCCTAAATTGTAGCACACTATAAAGGAACACAGCATTTCCCCAACAGCACAGAGATGTGCCAGAGGCTGTCAGTTTGACAGGCTGCTGACCCTTCTAACCAATGGTTTGTGTCTGATAAAACTTGTTTATTTTGATCATAGGTGAAACCTGCATGTAGATTGTGAATTACATTCTTTAGAAGCTTTGCAATGGTCCAAGTAGTAAAATTCAAGAAAAAAAAAGCATAAAACAAATAAAGGCATTACCTAATAAACAAATCAGTCAAGTCTACTTATTATACTTACTGTCAAGTCTGAAACTCTTCATAAAATGGAATTGTGTGATATTAACATTCCCAAAGTTCAAAGTCTTCATGATAAGAGTTGTATAAAGTCTGTTTACAGGTTGATTTAGAGCTGTCTAACTGATTGCTACATTAGGAATATAAAGCATTAAGGACTGTGGCATTTAGTGTTAAAGGCAAGAAGACAGAGTAGGAAACAAGAAAATGGAGAAGTCACTTGCTCAGCATGCTGCCCTAATTGTGGTCTCAATTTTCCTTTTTGTTGTCACTGTTTTCTTTAGGGCTGCTTCCCACACACACTTCATTCCTGGTAAGTTGACTGTGACTATTGTGTCATTTAGGCATAACGAAACTGAGTGTGCTGTACAATAAAGATAGTAAAGTCATGCTTGGTATTTCTAAAATGTATATGTTTCAACTAAATCCAGACATATTATGAAAGTTAGTTAACCTTTGCTTATTCAGAAATTAAAAATGATATCCTTTCTTAGTGTATGGGCTTAATGCACATAATATAAAATCTAAAAATATTCAGAGTTCATATTGAGCTTTTTTCTGTATGGTCTTAGATGGATGCAATTTGTACACTAAGTAACATTTAGAATTGTCATGCTAAGCGTCTTGAGGCTATTCTTGATGTATAAAGTGCATGGAAAGTGATGGACAGTGCTGGGTTGGGGAGTCTTTTCTCAACAGACCTTCTCGTTTAGCAAAGTAATCAAAAGTGTTTGTTCCTTATGCGTTTGGACACTAGTAAAGTTTCTGTTACTAAACTTGGCAAGGCATATTTTTTTGCCTTCAAGAAGGCCACGTCCTTGCAATTTTCTTAAATGCGTATTAGGACTTGATAGCTTCCATGGCAACACTGGCATTTATACTGTACCTTGGATTGACTTCTGCTCTCTTCTTGTTATATGACAGATCACTTTTGCTGGTATTTTGACCCAGGTGAAAAAATACACATTAGTCTTTAGCCCTAAACTCCCTTGTTATTGCTAGGAAAGCACACAAAGTACTTTTCAGGGTCTCCCCTCTTAATTTTGAATGTGGTGTACAGCAGCAGGCCTTTTTTATATGTAATGTTTTCAGGATCCCTCTTGCTGTTTCTTGGATAAAGTGGTCTTTCTCATACTTCCTTTTGACCCCTCATCAGTTGTACTAGTGTTCAAATGCAGTCACACCCCGAGAACAGTATCAAGCAGAGTCCAAATCCGAAAGGAAAAAATTATAGAATTTATAAAACATTAATTTGGAATTACTATCTGCAGCAGTAAATATACTAAAAAGCTTGTTAAATTTCACTTAACTGTTTTTTAATATTGCACTCAACCATGCAAACCTAACAAGTAGTCAGAGGTAAATTCACTAAAATTCACTGAATCTATAGATATTTGATAAACACAGACAGAACAGTCAATTCATCCATTGTGGAATAAGCGCTCTGTTGGTGCCAACCCGACACAGACTGACACCAGAGGCACGTAAAAATTAACAAACAGATTTATTTTCTTCACCTGTGGGGCACGTCTTCCCCGTGTCCCACAGGCACAACACAGTCCCCAAAACCAAACACAAAAGAAAAACACCACAAAACATTCTTCTTTCTCCTCCACGCCAGCTTTGTCCTCCTTCTCCCGACTCTGGCGCCCAGAGTGGTGACTGTCGGCTCCTCTTATAGCCCACCTGGAAGTGCTGCAGTTGATCGTTGACCTACTTCCGGCTACACTTCCGGGTGTAGCTGCGCTCCCGCCCGGATGGGCTCGTTAAGCCATGCAGCCCCCCCCCCGGCAGTGTCCACGGAGCCCAACAGGAATGAGCCCTGGTGTTCCAAAGTTATGGCCCCAATGCAACCCAGGGGGGCTGCCACCAAGTGTTCCGGGGAACGTAGTGTGAATCCCATGGCTGCTTTCCCAGATCTAGTGTCAAAGGGGCGTCCCGGCTGGGCATGGGTCCCGGCCGTCTGTCCGTCCCACCATCAAGAATAGAAAGTCAGTAGTACCACCTTGATGTGCCTCCACCCTTTGTAGACAGATGAAGAGAGCATTGCTAAGAGACTGCAGTACAAATCAACACGCATAATGGCACATATGGCGCACAATGCTTATTGCACTTTTCTGATTTTAAAGTAAAATATGGCTCTTGACATAAATCAGTATTGAAGTGACCTGTTTAGCAAAGACATCAAAAATTGGTGGTATGGAAGAAAAATAGATGGAAAAAGTGTAGGTATGACTTTGAGGAGCACCAGGTTTAGAACTGGCATTGGGATGAAAATGTTTCTTTTAACAGGAGGTGGAGAATAATTGATAGGACATGTTTCAGCTTTAGTCCTTTTTATATATCTGTGGGTACATTTGAAAAATGATCCCAAAACACGTTGAAAGAGTTTAAGGAAATTGGTTGAGGACAGAGAGAAAAAAATGGATGGTGCAAAGTTAGCAAAGGAGTTTACCATCTCAACTGGTCTGAACAGACAAAATTGCATTTATTGATATTTACTGCAACGTATATCAGAATTTAGAGTTTTATAATATATTGATATTTTAAACAGTTATGCATTATTTGATTCATAAAGTAGGAAAGAAGGGGACATGATCTGATTATTTTTCAAGACACTGTGTACACTAGTTTGATGGGTGCACAACATACGGTCCACAGGCCACACTTCATCACCCATCAAAGAAAGTCTTTTGACCTAGGAGGTTTTATAATTTTATAAGTTACAAGCTTCCACACACAACTACTTTTTCACACATTCAGTTGTGCTAGGTGTCAGAGTAGATACAGCCATTTACAATTTGTCTGCAAAACTAAAAAAAGGACAACCTTATTCCACCTCAAGGAGAACTTGTGCATCCCAGATTTATACAGTAAGATGTCCATAGGGAGGCACTTCTGTCTTTTACCCTTATCCACAACAAAAGACTAAATGAGCCTAAATATATTTAAAAATAAGTCTTTTATCCGCAGTGCACTATAGGGAGGCATGAATAAAGTGATTTCCTCAACATATCAAGCAAACCAAATATAAATTTGTATCTGCCCCACTGGACCTATTGCTAGCCTCTAATTGACTGAAGGGGGCTTGTCCACTCACACACAATAGAAGATCAATAGTAATATTTCCCCTAACTCCTATTTGTTATAAGCATTACACATGAAAAATTTATTATAAGTGTAATTCTTGCAAAAAAGCATGTTTGGGTTGAGTTTTTTATACCTAGGAACAATTCTGGCTATTAATTTGTATTAATTATTTTGTTATTATTTTCAGGTAACCAAAATGACATTTTGTTTTGCTAGTGGGAACCTCATTGTTATGAGTCCTGTTATCAGGATGCAGTTCCCAGTTGCTGTAGGATGTGGTTTTCAATGTCACTGCATCCCGCGTAATCAGTGTGACACTGCAAATACTGCTGTGACAAGTCAGTTAGTATCAGTGATTAAGGATAAACACAAAGAGATGGTGCATTTTATTTTTAATTTGGCTTTCCAGTCTTGACTGCGACTTACGTTTTTTGTTTTGGCTTTGATAATTAAATTAAGGTTGTTTTTGGTTTTTGACCCTTTTCTTGCACTGTGACTACGATTCATCTCCTGGTCCATTATTCTTTTTTTATATTCCTACCTTTCTTTGGACTCTAGACTTAGGAGTGCACTAGCACAATGTGGCCATTGATCTCTGGGTTTTTCTCAAATTATTTTTTATCTTTTGGTCAAGGTTTGAGTATTTTTAGCAATATTTATTACATTTTAAGGTACCAGTTTGAATTTTGTGATGTTTTTCTCATAGAGAGCACCATGTTGTTTACAGTTATTAAATGCAGGAGAGTGTCACAGTATTTGTGTGCTGACTGTATAAAACATGGGAAGGGTGTTAGCCACACCATCCAAGCTTTTGAGTAAACTGAAAATATTCTTCTCTTCGCTATCATTTTGATTGTTAGGGAATCATTTTTTCAGTCATATGTGTGAGCTTTTACTAGGGCATTTTTGATTTTAAATTTTTAATTATGATTCTGTTTAGACAAATTGAAGGATAATTTAGAGCTTGTAAAGTTTAAAATTCAAATTCAGAAGTTTAGCTCTTTGTCTTAGTGTCCTAAAGTGTCTTTTGGAAGGCAGAAGCTGCAAAAATGATAAGCCTCATGAGAGTGATCTTTGATAATTTGACTTGACAAAGCAGACCAATCTTATACGTAAAGGTCTTGTGTAGAGTTATAGATAAAGCGTTATGTAATCTTCATTAACAACACTGTTATATACTGTATAAAAATTTCACTGTAGGTTCAGATCATGTCAAATGATGTTAGTGACAGTAAGTGATCAGAGACTTAATGCTGACAAGCACAATTTCTCTTTCTTGTACTAAAGGTTTTAACTATACAATTTGGCACCACCACTCATGGTATACTTCTGAGCTTCCCTGACAGGTTGATCTTTCTAGAACTGGCCTTTCTAGAACTGACTTAGTAATTACAAATTAGTTAACTTTCATAGATACTGTACTTCCATTCCAAAATCTTATACTGTGTAAACTCAGTATGTCCATCCATCCATCCATTTTCCAACCCGCTGAATCCGAACACAGGGTCACGGGGAAACTCAGTATGTAATGAATAAAATAATAGCTTATACAAAATTCTGCAAGCAGGTTATTAACACAAAGAAAGCGTATTACGTCTGTTAATTTTGCATGACATTGGCTGCAGATTTCATTCTGATCTGAATGTTTGATAGTTCAAATTTCAGATTGTTCTCTTAGATATTCATTTGCTCATTTGACTTGTTCCGTGTTTAAAGAACGAATCAAAGCAACAGTGATGAAAACATTCTGCCTGTTTTTGTGTCTTTTCAAGCACAGAATAATATCAACAAAGGTCTCAGTTTTAAAAAATGACTCATTTATTAATAGAGAGAGAGAGTGAGAGACACCTCCAAATATTAAAAACAGACGATAAAACAAATGCAGTTACCCCTTTGTTTTAACACATTGACTGACATAGTGAAAACAGATCAATTTGTTCCTAACTCCAATGTAAAACCAGGGTGTTATTTTAATGTGCTGATTAAATGCATTATGTTATTGAGCAAAAATCACAATAAAAATGTATTTTTTCTGAACAAAGTCACCTCGTAGTTGGTGCACGGAACAGAAAATTCTTTTTGTTTGCCAGCTGCAGAATAACTCTGCTGGGTCTAACAAGTTACATCTTGCATAATTTGTTGTAATCAAATGCCAGAGTTTCCTTTTGAACTTTGTAGTAGTGAGACGCTAATTGTTGAGAGATATTCAGATGTTTGTGGTTCTAAATATGTTAATTATTTTTGAGAAAAATAAATGTTATCCAAAACATGGCTAATAAGAAGAAAAAAATCTAACTGAAAGTGAAATATTCTGTTCTGTGATACCAAGGTGATTTTTCATTCTTATTTCCGATGATCATTATCTTCATTTTGCATGTGTTACCCACAAACATACTTGTATTTGGTGTTACAGCCCTGAAGACAGTTGACGAGACAACTCATAGGTGGTGTCTGTTTATAGATTGTCTACTGTAGTACTAAGGATTACATCTTGCCTGAAGAAGGGGCCTGAGTTGCCTCGAAAACTTGCATATTGTAATCTTTTTAGTTAGCCAATAAAAGGTGTAATTTTGCTTGACTTCTCACTAGATTGTGTACTACAAGCTAACTCATCTTTAGCAGTGACGTTGTTGTTGTGTTTTTCAGGATACTAAATTCCATGAGTTAAATAATAATCAAAGAAAACCAGGAGATGAATTAAAAAATGTGAAGACGAAATCATAGTCTAACCTGTGATAGAAGTTCAGGATACCAGGAAAGGTCAAAGAAATGTTTATCCAAGCCTAGTATCTAATGCAGAAGCTAAGGTCAAAACAAAACAAAGCAGAGTTCCTCACGATAACTCATGATAACTAGAATTCTTAGCCCTGATTAGGCCATAAGTCATTGTTTGTTTTTTAAGAATGCATTTCAAAACTAGGTAGGACATTTTTCTTACAGTACCACCATCTTAAATAGGTGGTAGCTGTGATATTTCACTCCACAACCACTTGACCAGCAGCAGGAATCTTTCCCTAAAGCACAATGGTAGCACTGCTACAAAACGGCAAACAAAATGGAGCCACAGTTAGAGATATCATAAGAACCGATACTTCTGTAACAGAGTGATACCAAAATGTCAAAAAACATAATAGTACTAGCATTTTCATAGTATTATAATACTGAATGGAAGTCGCTACCACAATGATGAATGTAAGTAGACAAGTTACTCCGGAAGCCACTATGTGATAAAACTACATTTGAAAATGGCTCACAGTGCTACAGCCCTGCATTAACACACATCATGTCATTTTATAACCCACTTAATCCAGACCTGGGTCATGGGGGGGGGGGTGCTGAAACCTATCCCAGACAGCACAGGGTACAAGGCAGGAACATACCCTGGTCAGAGTGCCAGTCCATCACAGGGTGAACACACACACTCACACACCAAACACACACTAGGGGCAATTTTAGCATAGCCAATTCACTTAACTTTCAAGTTTTTGGACAGTGTGAGGAAACCTGAGCACCTAGTGGAAACCCACTGAGACATGGGGAGAACATGGGAGGGCCTGGAACATGAACACTGGTCTCCCTACTGAAAAGAAGCAGAGTTGCCCTTGTGCCACTGTGCCACCTGCATTAACACATCTCAAAAAGAAAAATATAAGGAGTAATGTTCAGAAATGCTTTGTGTCTGAGACAGAGAATTACAGTGCATGATTCCACAATCATGTGTATATGATCTTTTATTTTTAAGGTAAAACACACACACATACATATTTGTTATTGCCACTTTATCTCATTATGGAGTTAGCTCAGAAATAAATTTGTGCATGCTTTGAGAATGCAATGCCCAGACAGATTAGATGTGACTTGAAATTGTTTAAGTTGTATATGGCGAGGTTAATTGCCTTTTAATGCCATGTTCTCCACAGTTAAACCTCCAGACCCCAATCTTATCTAATCTCTGTTAACACCATTCTCAAAGTTTATTTCAAAACCAAATTTCAGAATCACTTCCAAGATTACGGGAACTCTCTAAGGGAATGGGGCTATTAGATTAAAGTGGCTTCGGTTGGCTCATTCCACTCTGGAATGTCTCATAAAGCATCCATCCTGTAAATCATTTTTTTGGGTTACAACCTCTGTTCTGTTGGCAGTGGGGACCCTTTATCCCACATGGGATATCTCTGCTTCCACCTTCTGGCCTGCTCATTTTGCATAGCCTCAGTCTGTCCAGTGTCCCAGAAGAATTCAGTTCCACTGTACACTCAGTGCAAGCAGTGCTTAATTCACACTGACTGTCCCTGTCTGTCGACATTAATGTTTATAACTGCACTGACTACCAATGGAGACTTCTCACTTTCTGTAAAGTCCCTGTCTGGAGTGTCCCCCTTGATATTTGTTACCTTTACAACGCCAATGTTGTGAACTCCTAAGTGACACAATGCTCACAGTTTATGAAATGAAGAGAACTCAGACCAAGAAATCTTCAAAGGGAACAGACAAAAGAGGAGAGGTTATACAGGCAAGGGTTTGAATTACCAAAAGGACTAAATCAAAAGTGATTGTCAATCAAAATATACAAAACAAGAGTTGAAGTTGAAATGAACATTGTAAAATGCCCTCTGACTCACTTGCTTTTACTTCTAACAAACGATAGATAGATAGATAGATAGATAGATAGATAGATAGATAGATAGATAGATAGATAGATAGATAGATAGATAGATAGATAGATAGATAGATAGATAGATAGATAGATAGATAGATAGATAGATAGATAGATAGATAGATAGATAGATAGATACTTCATTAATCCCAAGGGGAAATTCACATAATCCAGCAGCAGCATACCGACAAAAGACAATATTAAATTAAAGAGTGATAACAATGCAGGTATACAGACAGACAATAACTTTGAACAATGTTAACGTTTACCCCCCCGGGTGGAATTGAAGAGTCGCATAGTGTGGGGGAGGAACGATCTCCTCAGTCTGTCAGTGGAGCTGGACATTGACAGCAGTCTGTCACTGAAGCTGCTCCTCTGTCTGGAGATGATACTGTTTAGTGGATGCAGTGGATTCTCCATGATTGACAGGAGCCTACTCAGTGCCCGTCGCTCTGTCACAGATGTCAAACTGTCCAGCTCTGAGCCTACAATAGAGCCTGCCTTCCTCACCAGTTTGTCCAGGAGTGAGGCGTCCTTCTTCTTAATGCTGCCTCCCCAGCACACCACCACGTAGAAGAGGGCGCTCACCACAACCGTCTGATAGAACATCTGCAGCATCTTATGGGAGATATTGAAGGACGCCAGCCTTCTAAGGAAGTATAGTCAGCTCTGTCCTTTCTTACACAGAGCATCAGTATTGGCAGCCCAGTCCAATTTATCATCCAGCTGCACTCCCAGGTATTTATAGGTCTGCACCCTCTGCACATAGTCACCTCTGATGATCACGGGGTCCATGAGGGGCCTGGGCCTCCTAAAATCCACCACTAGCTCCTTGGTTTTGCTGGTGTTCAGGTGTAGGTGGTTTGAGTCGCACCATTTAACAAAGTCCTTGATTAGGTCCCTATACTCCTCCTCCTCCTGCCCACTCCTGATGCAGCCCACAATAGCAGTGTCGTCAGCAAACTTTTATACTTCCTTAGAAGGCTGGCATCCTTCAACATCTGCAATAAGATGCTGCAGATGTTCTACCAGATGGTTGTGGCGAGCGCCCTCTTCTACGCGGTGGTGTGCTCGGGAGGCAGCATTAAGAAGAAAGACGCCTCACGCCTGGACAAACTGGTGAGGAAGGCAGGCTCTATTTTGGCATGGAGCTAGACAGTTTGACATCTGTGGCAGAGCGACAGGCGCTCAGCAGGCTCCTATCAATTATGGAAAATCCACTGCATCCACTAAACAGTGTCATCTCCAGACAGAAGAGCAGCTTCAGCAACAGACTGCTGTCACTGTCTTGCTCCACTGATACACTGAGAAGATTGTTCCTCCCCCAAACTATGCGACTCTTCAGTTCCACCCGGGGGGGGGGGGGGGGGGGGTAAACATTAACATTATACAAAGATATTGTCTGTTTTTTACCTGCATTATTATCAATCTTTAATTTAATATTGTTTTTTGTATCAGTAAGGTGCTGCTGGAGTATGCGAATTTCCCCTTGGGATTAATAAAATATCTATCTATCTATCTATCTATCTATCTATCTATCTATCTATCTATCTATCTATCTATCTATCTATCTATCTATCTATCTATCTATCTATCTATCTATCTATCTATCTATCTATCTATCTATCTATCTATCTATCTATCTGTAGTAATTAACAGCATGACTGCTGCCACAATCCAAATTCACATATTGAATGTGATTACACCGAAAACCTTTTAAAAATAGAGCGACTCTGATGTCATCCTCAGAGCAATAAAAATGATTAAATAATGCAGAATGAAAAAGTATTCGAAATAGGAAAAATTGATTCCAGGGATGAAACAGATTGTTTCCATCCATTATCCAACCCACTATATCCTAACTACAGGGTCACGGGGTCTGCTGGAGCCAATCCCAGCCAACACAGGGCGCAAGGCAGGAAACAAACCCCAGGCAGGGCACAACCCCACCACAGGACACACACACACACACACACACACCAGGTACAATTTAGAATTGCCAATGCACCTAACCTGCATGTCTTTGGACTGTGGGATGAAACCAGAGTACCCGGAGGAAACCCACGCAGACACGGGGAGAACATGCAAACTCCACACAGGGAGGACCTGGGAAGCAAACCCGGGTCTCCTAACTGCGAGGCAGCAGCGCTACCCACTGCGCCAATGTGAAGATATGACCTTACCAGAAGATTTGATGCCGTAAGCAATTTAGCTGCCAGAAGTAACAGTTTTTTGACATAGTAGGACTTACTGAGTTATTGCTATTCAATATTTAAACAAACTGACAAACTGAACATGTAAGACAGGATCATTCTTTTGCTTTTTTTATTTCAGCGTTAGTGAGTTTATAGTTTCTGCTGTTGACAGCATTAGGTGGTTAAATAGGTTATAACAAATTGTACACAGATCTTACTTCACATATTACTTGTGCAGATAAATAGTTGTAACAAACATACTTATGAGTAAAATAAAATATTTGTTTGCTTTTGTTATGCTGCTACGTTAAGACAAATGTGAGATTTTTCAGGTGAGAAGAAAAAATTTAAAGGTAAGGTAGTCATGTTAGGTAAAAAAGACAAAACGTTCTGAGTTAAGGTAGTCCTACTAACTAATGATGGTGCTGGAGAGTGGAAAAATGTTGCATGTTGATTAGCATATGCAAGTAAAAATTTCACTGTACACTATACACAAAACAAAAAAAAACCTTTAAACTTATAATGTGGACTGAAAATATTACAAAAACCAGGGCTTGGAAGCATTAAAATAATAACCCAACCTTTTACCTTAAAGTTCAGTATTATTCAAGGTGAAGTTATTTCTTCGCAAACATGGTATATAGTTGTATTTGCCATGCAAAATCTTGTTCCAAAGTCCAGCATTTACTGAAAATTAAAAAAAATATGTTGCCCACACTGGCGCTTTACAATGGAGACAATGGGGCATGAAGCACCATCCTCTTCAATAAAATCCCTATGTGCGTCCAGGTGTCCGTGTGTGTGTATCTTGTGGTGAAGTGTGCATGCGTGGGGCACAGTGCGATGCGCAATATTACTGTTAGAGAAAGTTATAGGCGTTTTACGGAAACGCAGTATTACTGCGAGAGGAAATTAAAGGTACACAATACAGTGACGCATATTACAGCCACATACAAGCCAGTATTACTGTCAGAGAAAATTAAAGGCAAATTACCGACGCGCACGCCTGCATTACCGCCAGAGAAAATTAAAGGTATACAGGTAGCAGAAGTACAAGCCAGTATTACTGTCAGAGAAAATTAAAGGCAAATTACCGACGCGCACGCCTGCATTACCGCCAGAGAAAATTAAAGGTATACAGGTAGCAGAAGTACAAGACAGTATTACTGTCACAGAAAATTAAAGCCACACAATACATGGCGGCAGTACATGAAGAACGGTCAGCTCAGCAAGTAAACATCAACAAAAGAAAGGCTGAAAGACAAAGAAAAATACGACCAACAAAAAGAATGAGGTCAAGGTCCCTTGCCATTTAATATAGACTGTTCCTACTAATGTTTGTTTATGCACTACTGTTCTAGCGCCCGTTATTGTAACGGGCTTAATGACTAGTCTGAGAATAAAAGCCTAAAACTTACAGAATGTGTCCTCTTTGAATTTTGATAAAGAAAAACATGCCTTCTATGTTTTTGACACACATTTATGACAACAAAAGGGATCTGGAAATAAGCATATAATGGCATATTCCACGTACTATTTTACATTGTCTATTAGTTTATGTGGGTTCTCACATAAATACAGAATAAATTGAAACAAAACAAACCACATATCACAAAATGTTTACTTTCCAGAGGAAGCCACTCCCCGGTGGAGGGTGAAAAGTTATTGTGGAAGACTACACAAGTGCAACAGATTGTTGTCTTTTAAAATGGCTAAATCTCGTGATAATAGTGAGTTAAAAAATAGCATGCATAACTTATTTTACAAATATGTGTATAATCACAAGATGCAAATTAATACCCATCAACTATCTTGGCTTGAAAAATATTCGTTAAGTTTTAAAGCTTTTGTTTTCTGGCTATACCTGTGCCCGTTAACTTGAATGTAAAACATGGGTGTGCAAAAGATTTTTTTTAAAATTTATACAAAATGCTGGACTTCGGAGCACAGTTTCACATGACAAATGCATAAATACCATATTTGTGAAGAAATAACTTTGACTTGAAAAATACCAAACTGATCCTTTTAAGTTTTTATATTCTTATTAGAACACTGGAACAATTTTAATGCTACAAGCCATTCGGCCCAACAAAGTTCATCAATCTGTGCATTACAGTCATGTGTAAAACCATGTTCATTAAATGAAAATAAAATGCAAAGGATATACATTTTTTAATTCTTCATTATTGTAGGCTTGTTTACCTCAACAATTGAGAATGTTTCTGAAACCTACCCCCTTGAGGTCTCTCCTGACAACTGGATATTTAAAACATGGATCATGATTGATGTGTGGAATGGATCATGGCTCTTCTATCTTTTCTCAACTCTGATAAGAAGGTAACATGCTGATCACATTTACTTCTCAGTTTCAATATGCAGCTTTGTAAGATGCTTTACAAATAACCCAGTAAATTAAATGTATTAGCTTGTATAGTAAGCAAAGTATGAAATGCACAAGTGCTTAGTATGTAGAAAGGTTTCTCAACATGTGTTGCGGACTTGTTTCAAACTAAATTTTGTGTATCTTTTAATCGCTACATTTGTAATTTTTACAATAATTTAACAAATTAGTTTAAATACTCAGCTGACTGACACCCACGTTATTCAGGGAGACAGTATGCTTCAAAAAATGTAAGGATATGTAAGTGGAAGTGTATCTAGGAATCACATCACCGTCAATACCCACTTATTTTGTCATGGGGTGTCACAGAAGCACCCTACTTTATCTGTCATGTCCCTAATTGAATCCCTTTCTGTTTTCTATTGGACAGACCAAACGAAGATTGACTGTACATGTCACTTATCATTACCATACTGTAACACAATGAACAGAGTGTACACAAATCAAGCAGGGGAGCAGGTACCACGTTTTATCACTCATTACAAGTCTTAAGCATAAGTGCCCTGAATTTCTATAATGTGCCTAAAGCTGAAGCAAACTGATTACATGAGGGCAAAGCATTTAATAATAATAATAATAATTCAGTACATTTATATAGCACTTTTTTCACTACTCAAAGTGCTTTATGTAGTGAGTGGGGAGACACTTGAATGATGCAGTGGCAGCTATTTTAAGCGTCAATACGCTCACCACACATTAGCTGTTAGGTTGTGAAGGAGTGAGAGATAGTTAGCCAGTTAGAAACATGGGATCATTAGGGGGCCAGAATAACTAGGCTGAGGTGGGCACTTTTGCCAGGACATTGCAATATATCTTTTATAACCACAGATATTCAGGACCTTGGTTTTATGTCACATCCTGAGGACAGCATCATTTTTACAGCACAGTGTCCCCATCACTGCACTAGGGCAGGGGTAGGCAACGTCGGTCCTGGTGAGCCGCAGTGGCTACAGGTTTTCATTCCAACCCAATTGCTTAATTAGAAACCAATCATTGCCAATCTCAGACCTTATTTAATTTTATGGCTTGTTAGTCTGTGCAATGTAAGGCTCTTATATCGTAGATTTTTTTCCTTTCCAAGGATATCATCCAAATGATATGAAGCCTAAAACAGATCATTTTCAGTCTGTCACATTTTTCTATTAAGTGTTTTATTAAATCAAACCGTGCATGATGAACACACACAGATGTAATTGGAAAAAAGCTAGCTGGAGAACTGCTGGCTGCTTTGTCTTTTACATCTTATTGCTAATAAGGAGCAATTAAAACACTGAATGCAGCAGTTTAAGATTGAAATAAGCAATTAAGGTTGGAGAACCTTAACAAGCGAGACCACTAAAATGAAGCATCAAAATGTCACTTAAGCAATATGTGCTTCATCAGCAATAATTGAGTTCTCGTTAAGGAACTGGGTTGGAACAAAAACCTGCACATACTGCGGCTCACCAGGACCGACGTTGCCTACCCCTGCACTAGGGCATTGGGATCCACATTCAGACAATAGGTTAAATGCCCCCTGCTAACCTCACCAACACCATTTCCAGCAGCAACCCAATCTTTTCCTGGTTGGTCTCCTCTCCAAGTACCGGCTGAACCCAAACATGATCAGCTTCAGATGGATGATCTCTTCTGAAGTGCATGTGGTATGGCTGCTGGCCCACATTTACCCCAAATACAACCTGGAAGTGTCCGGTGCTCAGATGGAGGGTCTTCTCGCACTATGCAGTGAGCTGAACAGTCGTTGTGGCCTGACCTCTAGTTACAGAGGATGCGGGGAGAATACAGAACATTGATTTGCCCTGGAATGTATGTGTATCTTTGTCACACTTGGCATTTTGGAACCAATGGGGCATTGAAGTGTAGGGGCTGACACCCTTAATCAGTCCCATGTAGATTCTACCTTTCTTCTCAAATCATCTGTCAGTCAATGTTTTACCCATGACAACAAATTCACAGGATGTACCTCATGCTTTTATACCCTCAGTCCACCCTG
The DNA here is from genome assembly GCF_900747795.2 of Erpetoichthys calabaricus. NCBI lineage: Eukaryota > Metazoa > Chordata > Cladistia > Polypteriformes > Polypteridae > Erpetoichthys > Erpetoichthys calabaricus. Next base: position 84,013,307 of record NC_041399.2, on the reverse strand, counting down.
AACTGAAATATCCGTTTTTACTGGTTCTAGCCAGTCATGAGGCTAGCCAGGCAGCTCAGCACATCTATTAATAAAGTAATTGCTAGACAAAGTACAATTAACACTAAACTGTCCTGTGTTTTTCTAGTACATGCCTTTATCAATATTTTATTATGTATCCAATCATTACATGCATAAGATATAGAAAACACAGCACATAATTCACATTCATAGTCCATCATAGTCCATCCATGCATCACCATTTTTTCTTCACATTTAGGGCGTTAGTCTGAGACCTTGAGTACATATGTGCCTTTGTTTTAAATGTGTTATTGCAGTTTTAAACTTTATTGCAAAGTATGAATCCTTTGTTTCTGGTAATTTATTTATACAATGTCATAAGTGAAAATAGATTGGTCTGTTTTTAGGAAAGCTAATATTAATAATGACGAACATTCAGTAATAGTATTCATGGAAATTAAAAAGAGTGTTCTCCAATGGTAGATGCCTGGTCACATTTCAATTTTTTACATTAAAGTGTGTCACAATTAAAATCTAGTGGTTTTTTTTTGTAATTATGTAGATTCTGTATAATTATGTTAATTCCTTTATAAAGCATGTATGCAGGACAGATACACATTGACAAAAGCACATGATGACAAGTTCCGACAGGTAGTTGGTTACTCTGTCTATCTCAGACAGTTACTGTGGAGGGAAATTACAGGATTTTAATTTAGTGGACACGTACAAAATCATTAAAAAGGTTTTCCATTATGTTAAAGTTTTATTAGCTGCAGGTTGTATGCCATGTGATGATATGCCCACTTCTATTCCCTCCAGAGCTAGAGGTGTCCAAATCAAAATATGTCCAGCTTAATCACTGCCTGCATGAGGTAATACGAACATATGGATGGTGGATGTTTTTAGACTTTTTGGAAAGGATTAGCACATAATGTGGCAATATAAATTGGACAGTGCCCTTTTATTTATATGGTTCTGATGATTTCGTTCAATTTGTGTCTAATGTTTCTCCTTACATTATATGTTTTATTTTGCCTGTATTAAAGAGGATTACATACTGTAACTGATATTATATTTTTATATGTGTGCTATATATATATAAAAATCATTGACCATGGAACTAGTTGGGGGATGTGGTACATGTGACATGTAAGTCAAGCATGCAGATAAATTCTTTGTATTCTGGAGACGTGGCAGGAAATCTGAATTTTGCTAATTATACCATATTGCATTTTTGGCAAATGAAAACCTTGACCACATGTCATAAAGTTTGTGACTCTAATTAAGACTCAAGCTTTATGTGACATGGTGTGTGCATGCATAATAAAAATGTCGAGGAAGTAAAAAAAAAAAACAAATTATACAAGATATCTAAGCCATGAGAAAACATAAGAAAGTGTCATATTACAAATACATTTTTACAGGGCATGATGAGATGCTCTTCAGCATATGGTAGAGAAAAAGGGAAGCAATGATTGAGGATAGTGCCTTGGTGTAAGTATAAATGATTAGTAACTTTTATTGTTTTTTGCATGTAGACATTTATTTAAGTTAATAATATAGGTAAATTCTGCGTTTAGGCTTTAATGCTAATGAACAGATCCTGAAGCAAACTATTTGTACCCCTACATCTTAGCCTGATAATCTTTACTCTAATCTTTAATGTAAAATAAGTTTTTATATTTTTCTATGTAGTTAGTTTTATAGTTTTTATAGTAGGCAGTATCTGTTTTGATTTTAGGAACAAGTGAACAAATGGTTAAAAATAGAATGAGTGATTAAATATCACAAGGAGTTTGGAATCTGATGACCTTATCATATGGCCATATAGCTACCTAAGCTACTAAAGAAATGGTCCTGCTTATGTTGTCCAGGTTTACATTATCTATAATCCATTATACAGCAACATGTTAGTTTATAATATACCAGGTCCATCACAAAATTCATGAGACTAATTTTCAAAATAATTCAGTTGCAAGAATAACAGTTCTTCCACACCTGAAAGCATTATTATACATTTTCCTTCTGTTAGGTCCATCAATACATTGGTTATGGCTTTTAAGATGTTTTCAATCAGTTTATTTAATTTCATGACAGACTTCATTTTTAAAGGATAATTTCAGTATTTTTCAGGTTTCAGTACCATGGTCCAAAGGTGAAAATAAAATATTAAAACTTACCAAATATGTCAGTTTTTTAAGTCAAAAGTGTAATCCCTGTCTTGAGATTGCACCCATATTGCAAAACAACATATTCTTGTCAATTTAGAAAGGTAAAAAGGCAAAAAGCAAAAATTATTGAGAGACATGGCCATTGTAAAAAGAGACCAGCGGTGCCCTTTACTTTGCTGCTCCTCTTCCTTAAAGACATCTTTTCTGCCCTAGGATTACGGTTTTCTCCCATGTATACTTTTCACTTTCAAAGTTATCTCCATGCACTGTTATGGATGTTATTCAATGTTCTTACCCAGATTTAAATGACTGTATCTGTTCTGTAGACAACTAGGCAATAATCACTGAAAAAGTTATATGATCGCTCACAGTCTTTCACTATATGGAAGCTTACTTCTTTATATCCCAAAATATTGCCTGCTGCTGCCCGATATCATCATTCATGCTTGACGTTTGGTGGTATATTAAAACATCGATTAAGCATTCGCATAGCATGTAGTAAAGTGACAAGAATGGAACAGATGTTATAAACATATATTTCAAATTAATCATGTTGAAGTTTAGTACAGATATTTTATCATGGGCAGAATGGTAGCGCACAGCTGTAATTCCTTCCTCACAGCTCTAGTGTCTGATAGATTTTACATATTCTCCCCAGGCATTTATGGATTGATTGGTATCAGTGAGTGTCAGTGAATTTACTCACTCAAAAACTTTCTCCTCAGTTATTACCATATCCTCAGCAACTCAACATACCCTATAAAATTTGATAACTGATTTGTGAAACATCCATCTGTTTCAACATAGTTTGGCTCTGATGGATTCTCTGCCTTTTTCACTTTCTCAGTATTTTTTATCATGCATGCGCACAGCACACATGTGGAAAGTGCATAACGGCAAATGGTGAATAGCTCTGTGAACGTAGTGGTGACGTGCAGGTGGCTTGGTTCTTTAAAAAATTTAAGGTTTTTATAAAAATAATGCTATAAGGTGTAATCAGTTCAGTTCAGATTTATTGCTATGTGAACAATGAAACGTGCGCTTTTCCCCATCATCCTGCCACTAGGTATGAATCTCCCTCCGCAGGCTTTGTAAATAACTACACAATGTAATTGGCAAAAAGTAGGCGGTGTTTAGAAAAAAATAATGTTATGATTTGAGTGCACATCTGTCATTTGTTAGAAGCCATAGTAGAACATAACCATTAATAAAAACAAAATTGCAGAGACAAAGCTTTAGTTACTGTATTTGGTGAATGGGGAGATTTAAAACTCCTCCCATGATACCTACTGCGAGCAGACATACGAACAGGAAACACATCTTTGCATCAAAATAAAATGTATTATTCCCAGTTTACTTTTGTTGTCACAGGCATGCCTCAGAAATGTGGAAGGCACATTTTTTATAAATTTTGCTGATTCAAAGTGGATGTATTTGGTAGTTTTTAATAGATTTGTTTTCACATTAGGACTTTTGTACCCTTTACCTTCATTATATAATGCAAGAACAGCAGGCTAGGCATTTTTTAAAATTTGTAAAAAAAATGCTTCATTTTAGAATGTAATTTCATATTGACAAATTAACATATACCATGATGAAGAAATAACTGACTTGAAAAATACCAAACTATCCTTTATTATTGCTGGTCACAGGCTGTGACTAATTATGGAGGTCTGTTATAGATTTGTCATTTCTCTGGTAAAAATGATCTGTGTTATATGGTGCCATGGCTTGGTGGGTGTTCCCATTCAGCACTGTGCATCCTATGCAAACATTGGCAAGTGCCGGGGGATATAGTGTAAGAGATGGCTACTTAAGTTACATTTGGGAAGTAGCAGATGGGGGAAGATGTAATACATTAGATTTGGAAAAGCATCATATATTTGATGAGGATGCTAAGTAAGCAAACAGTTGAATAGTGAAATGGGAAGATTTTTAAATTCACTAATCCTAACTGCTCTGAGAGGGAACCACCCTTGACGCCTCCAGTCAAAGATGACATTTTGTCAGATTATTGTCATTCTTACCCAAATACTTAGCTACAGTGCCATACATTAAAAAGAAAAAGCTGCAGGAGTAAACATCAAGTGATGATATCTTGAATCATACATAATAAGTCACAGTGTGCAAAATGTTGCACAGGTACTTCAGTTTCTAGTACCTTAATGAAACTTGAATTTAGAGAGTCAGGATAAATTTTAATTTTAAATGAAACTCTTTAATTTGTTGATAGCCCCACCCAGAACCAAAATGACATAATTGGTCTTAAATGTGATCTTAAAAATAGTTTTTAATCAACCAAGAAATACCTAAAAATGATAAGAATATTTCTAGATACTAAAAATATGTTTTCTTTGTATACAAAAGCATTTAACAACTGAAACTCCAGTGATCCATGAATTCTTACTAGAAGAATATGGGTAAAGTAGTCTTTACTATGTAACAATAGTTATTTGAACAGAAACTGGAATTTGAAGAGGTGTGTGTTCACTAAATTAGATCTTGAAAAAAATTCTAAAAGCAGCAGAACTGACAATTGAGAACATTTTGTAGACTGCAAGCAAGTTAGTATGTCACAGCACGTGCAGAAGGAACTCAGAGTCCAGCTCAGGGCGGTGAAGGAGCAGTACAGAAGAAAGCTGGAGCAGAAATTGCAGAATAACAGCATGAAGGAAGTGTGGGATGGGATGAAGATCATCACTGGCTGCTGCTCGAAGCGAGGTGCCACCATCGAGAGAGATGTGAAGAGAGCAAACCAAATGAACAACTTCTTTAACAGGTTTGACCACCCTAACCCACTCTCACCTCGGAGTACTGCACCCTCCACTCATCCTTCTGCTGATACCAGCACAGGAGAGACATCCCCACCCACAATTACAGCAGCGCAGGTGAGCAGAGAGCTGAGGAGACTTCGTGCTAGCAAAGCAGTGGGTCCAGATGGAGTATCGCCACGACTGCTGAAGGTCTGTGCGCTGGAGCTGGGGAGTCCTCTACAGCGCATCTTCAACCTGAGCCTGGAACAGGGGAGTGTCTCGAGGCTTTGGAAAACATCTTGTATCACACCAGTCCCAAAGGTATCATGTCCTAGTGAGTTGAACAACTTCCGGCCTGTCACTCTGACGTCACATGTGATGAAGACCATGGAGCGGCTGCTGCTTCACCACCTGAGGCCACAGGTCCGTCACGCCCTCAACCCTCTGCAGTTCGAATACCAGGAGAAGGTGGGAGCGGAGGATGCCATCATCTATATGCTACACCGATCACTCTCCCACTTGGACAGAGGCAGTGGTGCTGTAAGAATTATGCTTCTAGACTTCTCTAGCACCTTTAACACCATCCAACCTCTGCTCCTTAGGGACAAGCTGACAGAGATGGGAGTAGATTCACACCTGGTAGCATGGATCGTGGACTTTCTTACAAACAGACCTCAGTATGTGCGTCTCGGGAACTGCAGGTCTGACATTGTGGTCAGCAACACAGGAGCACCGCAGGGGACTGTACTTTCTCCGGTCCTGTTCAACCAATATACATCAGACTTCCAATACAACTCGGAGTCCTGCCACATGCAAAAGTTTGCTGACGACACTGCTATCGTGGGCTGCATCAGGAGTGGGCAGGAGGAGGAGTATAGGAACCTCATCAAGGACTTTGTTAAATGGTGCGACTCAAACCACCTACAACTGAACACCAGCAAAACCAAGGTGCTGGTGGTGGATTTTAGGAGGCCCAGGCCCCTCATGGACCTATAAATACCTGGGAGTGCAGCTGGATGATAAATTGGACTGGACTGCCAATACTGATTCTCTGTGCAAGAGAGGACATAGCCGGCTGTACTTCCTTAGACGACTGGAATCCTTCAACATCTGCAATAAGATGCTGTAGATGTTCTATCAGACGGTTGTGGTGAGCGCCCTCTTCTACACAGTGGTGTGCTGGGGAGGCAGCATTAAGAAGAAGGACGCCTCACGCCTGGACAAACTGGTGAGGAAAGCAGGCTCTATTGTAGGCATGGAGCGGGACAGTTTGACATCCGTGGCAGAGCGACGGGCACTGAGCAGGCTCCTGTCAATCACGGAGAATCCACTGCATCCACTGAACAGTATCATCTCCAGACAGAGGAGCAGCTTCAGCGACAGACTGCTGTCACTGTCCTGTTCCACTGACAGACTGAGGAGATCGTTCCTCCGCCAAACTATGCGACTCTTCAATTCCACCCGGGGGGGTAAACGTTAACATTATTCAAAGTTATTGTCTGTTTTTACCTGAATTTTTATTATTCTTTAATTTAATATTGGGGCGGCACGGTGGCGCAGTGGGTAGCGCTGCTGCCTCGCAGTTGGGTGATCTGGGGACCCGGGTTCGCTTCCCGGGTCCTCCCTGCGTGGAGTTTGCATGTTCTCCCCGTGTCTGCGTGGGTTTCCTCCGGGCACTCCGGTTTCCTCCCACAGTCCAAAGACATGCAGGTTAGGTGGATTGGCGATTCTAAATTGGCCCTAGTGTGTGCTTGGTGTGTGGATGTGTTTGTGTGTGCCCTGCGGTGGGTTGGCACCCTGCCCAGGATTGTTTCCTGCCTTGTGCCCTGTGTTGGCTGGGATTGGCTCCAGCAGACCCCCGTGACCCTGTGTTTGGATTCAGCGGGTTGGAAAATGGATGGATGGATGGAATTTAATATTGTTTTTGTATCAGTATGCTGCTGCTGGAGTCTGTGAATTTCCCCTTGGGATTAATAAAGTATCTATCTATCTATCTATCTATCTATCTATCTATCTATCTATCTATCTATCTATCTATCTATCTATCTATCTATCTATCTATCTATCTGTAATATTAATTACTATTTGCTTAGTGGTGTCAATTTTGGGAATGCTTAGTTCGTAACATCCAGTGTACTTACACTTATGTCTTGTAGGTTGTTTTGATACACAGTTTTATCCCTTATTTGTTTTCTCTGCTCACTAGAAACAGATTTGGTACACTCTGCTGCAACCCTCCCATTCATCCCCCAAGCTTTTATTTACTTTGGATTGGAAGTACATGTCTGGAAATTGGTGGTGTGTTTCTAGTTGATCGACAGTAAGTGATTGTTTTTCTTCTTTCTCTTTTCCCATAGTCAAACACATCTTTACTTGCAATGCAGACTATGCAGAAAAAAAGCTTCAAATAACAAAACCCAAATTCTTAGACAAGCTTTTTCCTGAAATTGAGGCAGAGGAAAGACCCATCACTCTGCATTCTTTTTGTAATTGCTGATTTTTTTTTTTTTGCTGTCTTAATATTTAACTTTTTTATTACTTCCTAAAATGGATTAATTTCACTACATATATAGTGTTTTTAAGACCACCAGGCAGCATAAAAGGTATAAAAGTAAAGATTTCTTCAAGTTATCATTATTAATTACAGCAAACTAATGTTTGGATTATATCCAGTTTGTTAGTCTTGGGCTTCTGTGGATTTGGGCCCATCATAACACAGCTGTTCCAATATTTTTCATCTGCCTAACAGCTGGATGTTTTTCGTCAGTGCTGAGTGCTGTTTTTATATTATGTGTTCATTGGGAGGAAGGTTATGGAACAGCCACAATTTATTTGGGCAGCCAGCATAAGCCTAATGTTCTCTTGTCTTCGGCCTCTTTTCCTGCTTTAGCACACCTTATCAAAAAGGAGGTCTTATTGCTTATTAAGAACTTATTTTGCTTTATTTTTTATTGTATTTTACAGTTTCATGGCTGAAGCTCTGCTCATTAAAGTTCTTGTGGTTCTTGCCAGTTTTACCATGCTATCTATTTCCTATTGGAATGTATATGAATATGGCCATATTTTAAAAGACAGCAGCCCTACAGAAGTCTGGAATATTAGATATCTGGTGGGTGGAAATTCTTTACATTTTTGTTTTATTCATTTAACTGATTTTAGCACCAGTATGGTGACAAGCCAGTTGAGGTGTTTTGGGCATGTAATGGAGCTTGCCTAACTAGGAGAAAGTCCAGGACACACTAGGTGGATTAGAACTTTTGACTAGCCAAGGGGTACCTGGAAATTCTCTAAAAAGACCTGGAAACTATTGGTAAATACTGTATAGAATGAACTGATTATTCCTACTCGCTGTGGTACCACCTCAAAAAGATGGGGTTAATAGATGGAGAGTGAGGAGAGCTTTTAGCTGATCCATTTTTTCAAAGTAACTTATACATAACTAAAAGAAAATACAATTTTGTTAACAAATTTGTAGATTTGTTCAAATATAGTGAAAATTTAACTGCTCCAGTAACCCCCAATTGCTGGACTATGAATCCTTCCTTCCATAAAGTTTTTGCTTTCCTATGTGGGATCAGAGACAAAATGAGACAGAATGCCAAACCCACTTTCAGATTTTTTTGACAGATGGATTATTATAAATCATTCTGCTTCTCTACAGTCTATAACAATGATGTATGTGCCTTGCCTGTTTGCAGACCTTGGCCCATGCCCAGAGACAGGGCCTTAAGTTCAACATACATACCTAAGCATGCCGTGAGTATTTTCTTTTCTCCTAACCACACTGTGAATCCCAAACATAGCACTGGCACCTATCCCAAAGAGCTTGTTAGGGCAAAACACAAGGGAAATCGACTCTCTGATTAACAAGGCGCCTGTCTACAGGCCACAAAATTCTTGCTTAACTTTGTGAATTCAGTCAACTTCAGCTCTGCCAGTGACTCTTGCACTAAGTTCAATAAATTAGATTTAAAAACTCTGTAAAAAATGCATCCAGAGTCAAAATGTGTGTTGTGCCAAATGTTGTCTGTCAATGCTGTGAACTCATCTTTTTGCTAAACACGATAGAGTGAAGGTGAATTGCAGGTTAATGAAGTTCATGTTATTGCCATACCTCTGATAAACATGCACCTCAACATTTCAGAAACACGCTAAGTATGCCTTAGTGCCAAATTGCTAGCAGAATTTCATCACTGAATATGATAATGCAGTAACTGGTAAGATAATGTGCTATTTTTGTATTCCTTTTGCCCATATGCAGTAAAAACAGCACTTATGTAAGCTCTTAACTGCTTAAGTATTATAATGCCAATTATCAAGGGAGCAATACAAGCAATGTAAGATTGTACTGTTGACCCACAAAACATACAATATTAGATTTAACTGTTTCATCATGACCATAAATCTCCCCCTGAATGCCCTGATTTAAGGCCTGATTAACATAAACCACACTCTAGATATAGATGCTCTTGTCAGCATACTCCATAAACAGTTAAGATAACATACTACTACTTACTCAGAGCTTCTTAGGTAAAGTGAACATGCTTTCTATTCTAAAAAAATATCAAGCATCCCAACCCTCATATGAAATATCTCAGTCACCTTTTTAAGCAAGTTTTAAAACACAACACTGACATTTTTCACATTATCCAGGCACCTACCTTTGAAACATCTCTGAGATGCCACGTGATTTGCTGCAGTCTCTGATAAAAAGTTGAAAAGGCAGGCATCTACTTAAAGACCATTGTATGGTGTAAACCTTTAAAAACTCACAAGCAAGATGTCAAGAGGGGTTGAGGCACCATGAGTGATCCAGTATAATGATAATTAATGATGAGTTAAACACACCATTTATATTTCCTCTTCAGAAGAAATTTGTGTGTTTGTTTTACCATAAGCAAAACATCATTAGCACACATATCTTCTTCTGCTCTGCACTATTTTTCTACATGTAGAAAATCATGGGAAAATTAATCCTGGAGCAGCATGTAGGAAGGGGAGCGTGTGTAAAGAGGACTTAGGTGGTGCATCTCCACTTTTAAAATTCATTGGCCTGGGTATGTGGCCACCAGTGAACTCACTTGAATCCTGGCTTTGATCATCTTACGCAGTTGAGGGAAGTGAGGGCAGAGGGTGTTACTTTTGACGCCAGACAAGGGGTGCAAGGAAGAACCAGTGGTGTGAACTTACAGTAAGCACCTTCATACCACGTGGAGTTGCAAGGAAGGAGCTGTGGAGGGTCAAGGCACCATCAGAGGGCGGCCAAGAAAGAAGACAGCAGTTCAGCTGCAAAGTATCCCTAAGGATGGATAGATAGATAGATAGATAGATAGATAGATAGATAGATAGATAGATAGATAGATAGATAGATAGATAGATAGATAGATAGATAGATAGATAGATAGATAGATAGATAGATAGATAGATAGATAGATAGATAGATAGATAGATAGATAGATACTTACTTTATTAATCCCAAGGGGAGAAATACTCTGTTTAAAAATTTTTTAAAAAGCAAATCTTTGCAATGAATGAATTATTATCACTGTCCAGCTCTTCAGCTGATATTAACAGTCTGAGCAGAAGCAAGTTGCTTCATATTCATCACTGACACAGTGTTATAGAAAAATCACTTTGCCTTAAAATGACTCTCTATTAGGCTTAATTACACTTAATACATTTTTTTAGTATCAAATCATATATTGGTTTAATTGGTAAAATAGATTGCCTGGGTTCATACAGTAGGTACATCCATCCATCCATTTTCCAAACCTGAGCAGGGTCACAGGGAATCTGGAGCCTATCCTAACACAGTAGGAACATTTTGATTTTATGCTGTTTGAGTCATTATTGACAAATCAGCCCTGACACTATAAAGTTTTCCCAACCATGGTATAGATGGTGTACAAATTTGAATTGAACATGCCGATAATTTGGAAATTTCGATGGTTATAGAAAAGTTATTGAGGATAGTTTTCCAAGAAATGCAGTGGAAAGACGGGAAGTCACACGAACAGTCAGAAATTGCCAGATGCTTTCTGTAGGGTTCAATATAAAAATGCCACTGATTTGAATTTTGGTTGCAATAAGCATGCATAATTATAGGGCTGGTGGAAGGGAATTGGGGAAGACTGTGGAATGAGGAGCCATTTGCTTTGAGGACTTGGAGATGGAGATACTGTAGGAAAACAGGGAAGAAGAAGGAACAAAGAACTTAAATCTCAGTGACTGGAACATTACAAATCAGGAGCTGCTGAGGATGAAAAAAATTGTTTTGAAGAGCAAGAAAGGGGTGTGTATGTACAAGGCTGGAAAACAACAAAGGTGATTCTCCACCTTTTGACAAATTTGCATAAAAATAGAAAATGAAGGGACTTGAAATACATGTGCACAGTTTTATTTTTAAAAATGTGTATGGGGATACAGAAAGGTGTCTGGGATCGACCTGACTAAGTTCATTAAGAAACCAGGATGGTGGGTTTATGGGTGGGTTTAACCAAATCCATGGCCAGAGAGTAACTACCCAATGATATGGGTCTAAAATTGATTAGAAAGGAGGTTGTCCTTGTCTATTGGAAATCAGAATAAAGTGCTTAATGATTAGTCTCTTGTGAGAGGAGAAACGTTGCACTAACAAAATTAAAGCACAGAACTATGTGTATTTTAATTGTCAAAGTAGAAGTAGAAGATAGGATCCTTGACACTCCTAAGAAAGTAAAATTAATTCAGTTTTACAATATCCTACAAGAAAGGAGAGAAGTCAGTATGTAAATATTTCAACAAACTTGTCAGGGAAATGTGTGGTGGAAAATGGATTGACAGCATACAGAGTTTAAGGGGAGGAGAGCAGATTAAGACCAGTTAATTATATAAGCAGACAGGGTCTCAAAAGAGTTGAACAAACTAAGGATATGAAGGGGATCAGAGGAAGCATTTCCAAGAAACAGTAAAATATCATTTGCATATAAAGAAGTATTCGAAAAATAAGGGTAACTGACACACAATTGCGAAGATGGGTTCACATATAATATTAAAAAGAAGTTGAGATTAGGATCTATCCTTGTCTGGTACCTTTTTGGATAAGAAAGGGATGCAAGATGTATGAATTGGTGAGAAGTATTACCATGGGGGAAGAGTATAACATCCTGATCATTTAGTATAACCCTCACCAAAACCCATTGAGTATAAAACCTTCCAAAGAAAAATCCAGTTTGTGTGGTCAAAAACTTTTGCTACATGAAAACACTAGAAAAGCCACGTGCTGTGTCTATAATACGTGAAAGATGATGGATGTTATCTAGTGTGTTGCTTTAATAGGTAAACCTCATCGTGATCTTTCTGAATTGCTGAAGATTTCACCATATCTTTGTATGTATTTCTTTGCTTTTTATATACTGCTGAGCTTCTTTGTTAAGCTGGAGGAATGTTCATTTATCTTAGCATATTAATGCATTGATTTGACATAAAAAAGATAATGTTCTCTAAACAAACAAAATAATTGAAATTATAATTGAAATTATATACTATATATATTGTTTTCTGGTCAGAGATACAGTGTAGGCTGGAACTGTTGGGCAGTTTTGTTTGGTGACCTTATGTCTTTTACAGTGATAATGGATTTGATAAATATGTATGCTTCAATAGTCTTTGTGCAAAAAAGATACACTTCTGCCCAGATGTATACTGTGTAACAGCTTAACTTCAAGTAAAAAATAAAGCCAAGGCAACATCCTAATGTCATTCTGAATATAAAAGGATGTACAATTTAATACTGAGTAATACACATCATCACATCTTTCTTGAAACTATGCAGCTTCCAATTCTATGCCAATAAATAAAGTCAGTCCAGCATTAAGTGCACATTGCAGTTCTTTCTCCGAGAGATATTGCTTAAAAGAAAAGTGTACTATAGCTTTGGCTTTCATACTAGAGTGATAACTACTCAGATGATCTAATGCTCTTTAAATCATTTCTTCACTGTATTAGGTGAACAGTCCCAAGGAAGCTTTCTTGATCTTTCCGTGATAAAGGCTATATATCATTTGAAAATAAATGGTGTTATGATTCAGCTGCACTCCAAATAGCAAATGTTCTGACTCGCAAGATACAGTTTACAGAAAAATTAAAAATGACCAGAAGAATTGTAATCAGCAAATGGGCAAAGGGTCAACACTGAGACAGAACACAAATCAGTGTCAAAACCAAAACAAAATCGAAAAATTGTCCAAGAACAGAGATTTGAAAACAGAGAAGAGGAAAATAAAATTTTTGTATCGTAATATAAGAAGACTTGTCTGTCAAACTCAGATACCCTGGGACTGCTAAGCACAACCTTTAAACTGTCGTACTGAAGATGTCACAGATGAGCATGACATAATGCATTAAGGGAAACATCAACTACAAAGCTCCTAAAATAGTAGCACCCATCAGAAAAATAAAACGGTGCTCTTATAAAATATGCCAGTACACCACATCTGACCACATATTTTGAATCCTTGCATGTCAAAGCATTAGATTCCATATGTTGATTGCCAGGACTGCAATTTGGAAAAGACATAAATAATTTATGAAAAACAGAGATCATAACAGCGCAGGGCCTCAAAGAAACCCATAAACCAGGCCAGGGCCTTTACTACCCGGAATAAGTACCACCCCAGACAGCATGACCTCCCAAATCCACAGGCAGGCTTCAGTCTACACGGGCCCAAAAAAGAATCTTTATGAATTGAGAGTTTATTACTGGAAAGCAAAAAGAAGCAGAACAGTTGATAAATGAGGTAAAAAGGATTTGCGTAAAAGGCAGTCAAAAGCAAACAAGTTCAATAGGTAATACCCCAATAAAACAAGTAGCATATAAATCCAAGAAATCAGAAAAATCAATGCTTACTATAAATGCACTTTTAAAACATCAATGACCCACTGAACAGTCTGCAAATCAACCTCACAATACAAAGGCTGAAGGTGGTCCTTTGGATGTGATGTCAAGGTGGCCCCACATCTTCATGTTCCTCCTATAAAGCATGAGGAACGTAAGAAAACATAATAATCACAAACATAATCAATAATATAGGATGGCAAATAATATTTGAAAAACAATAAAACATTAAATTAACAAAGACCAAACTTGAACCAGGGTTATGAACCCAGCAACACCATAACAAATGGTTTACATGTTGTCAGTGGGAGCTCAGTCAGCAATAGGTATGCGGGAAATTATGTGCAGTAAGAGACATGAAATGGAAAGTGTGATATTATAGCAAAAGATGCACAACATGTAATAATAATGCATGCTGGACTAGGCTCTGGTCAGTCCTGAGCACTGGGCATCTTAACTAGGGAAAAAATTCCAGAGTTAGTCACTCCAGGTCTAAAAGACCAGGTGCATTCTGGGGATCTGTTAGGCATACATGGCTCCAATCTACCCATTATAATGAACAGGTGACTTGGGAATTGCCTGGCACCTTTATTTAGAAAGTGTAGCTCAAGACAGAAGTCACTCCTAGGACAACTAGGAGGTAATGGACCCAAAGTATACCCCTGACCCCAAAATAAACCATTTAAATGCTTCCAGAAGCATTTAAGAGCAGGGTATTATTATTGGATGATTTTGGAGCTGGGAGGACAAGGTTTGGCAGTAGAGTATTGGTAAAGGGGCAGTAGATTATTTGCTTTGGTGTGCACATTATTGGGGGTGGGGGGGCATTATATACAATTATTTATAGGGGCTGAAAAATGAACCAAAATACTGATGTTTGAGATGAAATAGTACCTCTTCCATAACATAACATTGTGAATTTTTGTTGTTAACAAACTTTGGCTTATGTACATTATAGTTATCTCAATTCAGTTATTCCACCAGAAAATGTACATATTATTAAATATATCATATTAATTACAAATGAACATTTTCCAAAACTGTTCACATACCATGTGCATTCTTATGGTGACACATGAAAACAAAATAAAAAAATGTGAATGTCTAGGAACTAATCTGATGTGCTGGTTATTTAAAACCGTATCATCTTCCTAGCCTCCTCCTGCATGTACGGAAAGTCCAGACCCTGTATGTATAGTACAAGCTGTCTAACTGTCTGTAAAAGCATTTAAACTATTTTAAATGAAGCAAGAGTAGTGATCACCACTGTGACCAGGAGAGCAGTACAATGTGGGGAGTGAGCAGGAGTGGTTTTCATGGACAGCCACGCAACAAGGGAAGCAGGGATAATCCTCGTATAGACAGTCATGAATTCATAGATTTTTATTTTATTACATGTTCAATTTTGTTTCTGGATGTTCTTTGGTTGTGGAACATCCTGAATTTAATTCTCTTCTAAATTTTGTGTTTTGAGTTTTGTTTTAGTGTAACTGATACTTTTTCACATATTTTAATTTTACATTACATATGTTCTTAGCAACAGAGCTCCATCGCATTTACATGACCCGTGGAAGTTGCACCATATGACATCATCTTCTGGATGGTGGCTCGCAGTATTCATAGTCAAAAATTGTACATTAATTACAAGCAAACCTTTCTATGTTTAGTAGCTTTTTAAAGAAAAGGTTATAAGCAGTGACTGAAGTGGAAAAAAGATCTGGTGTACTCCTTGTTGTTTTGGCTGGTAACTGTTGAATCCAGAGTTGGTTTCTGCATGAAGTTTCTGCAAGCACACCAATATACATGAACCCTTTTTAGTGTGAAAGCTAGGTGAAAGGACACTTTGTTTTTCTAAATATGGGTTGATAATGTGGTATGCATACATTAACTGCCGGTATGGATAAGACCAAAAAGGATGAAATTCAGGTAAAGTAAGGAGACCCACTTCAACCATTGATTTATAAGGCAGGTAGATCTGGCTTTGACTTCTGCTTATGTGTAAAGGTACTGCTTCTGTTATTTATTTATTGGACTGGTTTGCTTGCTCAATTTTTTATCCTTTTTTTCTTACATTTCCTTTTTGTTATTTCTTTTTTTAAATAAATATTTAAATATTAAGAAACTTTTTTATATTTGTCCTTTGGACCAGAGGTTTCCTGTTTCCCACTCCTCTATTCTAAACATTTTTGAGAATTTAAACTCTAAAAAACCTTAGGCCTATTTTAAGGCCTCTTCTTCATTCATATATATATATATATATATATAGTCACAAAAGTATGATGAGACATGAAAAGGTTTGGGGCAGCCACCCGTATATTATATCCTGCCTGCCAAGAGGTACATTTTCAAGAGTTCTTTACTCATGCGAGTCCAAAACAGAACTGAATTGCTGACTTAAGATGGTGGCTTTTAAAGACAAGTGGAGGAAGTGATGTCATCAGGTCCAGAACCGGAAGTGACATCATTGGCAGCACTGGAACTGGAAGTGACGTCATCGGTGGCACCATAACTGGGTGTGATGTCATCGGTGGCGCCAGAACCGGGGGGGATTTCCCGAGAATGGTCTGTAATGGATTGAGAGAGACAATTAGTACACCTCGCCGCTCCCTGGTCAGGCATGGAATTATTATTATTCAGGCCCTTTAGTTGTCACTTAATCTAACATGTATATATATACAACAACCCCCACAAATGCACATAAGAACTTTTCTGGCTTGAATAAAAGAGCTCCTTCTGTTGATCAGAGCCTTGTAAGTGTCAGTAAGATGTGGACAGATCTGTTCAGTTGTACTGCAGGTTTACATTTAAAGGTATCGGCGTTAGTGTAGAGAAGTACAGCTTGTGGTGTCCACAAATCACACATGCTAATTAGAGTTTTGTTCATTCTGGTGTTCCGCTTGTTATGTCAGGTTAGAATGATCCATTCATTAGAACATTGCGATATTACTAGGAACATTATTCCTAGAAGCATTGTAGCACACCTTAGACAGCATTTTAGTCACAGGAAGCAAAGGACTTAATTGATGAGTGAAGAATTCTTTTACCATCTAATTGTCTGAAAGTACAATGCAAGACCGACAGCTGTGGAAGAGACAATTGAGCAGTCCATTTGACTACTGTACTGCTAACATGGCTTGCAATGTAATTCAAGTAAAACGTATTTAGCTCTGGATTTTTACTACTAACATTTTAGAAAAATTTACATAAATCCTAGACTGCATAAATTGTTTATTACATAATCTTCAAAATTATTTCTATTTCTTTGAATCTTACTTTTACTTTCATGGTAAAGTTTCACAAGAGCTTAATAACCTCAGAAGCACTAGATACCAAATAATACTAAATGCACGTCTTTCTGCCACAATGAGGACAGCATAAGTGTTAGATGTACTTATGTAATGTAAATATTATCACTCTTGTTCCAAACAAAACCATTTAGGTATATATAAGTGTAAATCAAAAAGTAAAGGCAATTTGAAAATTACTCAATAATTGCAACAAATAGAAGCTGATGCAATACAACATGTTTGCCATGGCTTATGGGCAGTTTAAACACACACAGCGCTGTGCTCTGCCATTAGTCAAGTTAAAGTCAAAGTCAAATTGAACATGAATGATCCACTGTGGGGTGGCACCATTGTTGAACAATGCACAATACTGAGATTTCTTTGGGCAAGGGGGAAAGAAACCTGCTGAAATTCAATAAAAGATGTTGGCCCCATGTGGATGTGAAAACAGCATGTCTTAATGAAAATTTTCTGAATGGTACAAAGACGTAAAGTGGGAAAGAATAAGTGTAACTGATGAAGCTCCATCTGGTCAGCCATTAACATTGCAGAGAAGACCAAAAGTTTATGTTATCTGCTGTTGCTGCACATTTGGATGCTATGGATCTGCACTTGCCATGGTGCATGATGACCAGTGTTATTCTTGTTAACAAACACTAAAATGAAATATGACATTAATGAAAAAATAATAATTTAGTTAACTAAAAGTAAAATAAAAATAACAAAATGTGTGAAAACTAGAACTAAATGAGAACGAGAAAATAAAAACATGAACAAAATCATTTTTTATCATTTTAATTTTGATTATCACCATACTAGTCTTTGTGTATAATGTATATGCAAGTGTGCAATTGCTGGTATGTTTATTAAATATTATTTAAAACCGCACAATTTGTTTAGGATTAGGCATGGAGTTGTGAGCATGTGCAAGTACCCCTGCCTTCTTGCATCTGAATCTGTGGATTTCATTGGTCTTTTCATCCATCAGTCAGTTTCGCTTCCAGAACTGAGAGCGCATGCAAACGTTTCATCACTTGTCAATGACTTATTCTGTGGATTGCGTGGGCCGCAGTTGACTGTCAGTCACAGATGTTCTCTTGTCAGTGAATGACAGGTAACTTTAACTACACTTAAATGAAAAGGAGCTTAAATTAAAACATGCAACATATTACTGTGGAAAATACAGCTGAATGGTTTGAAATGTATAGCCATGGAAGATTTTTCAAGATTGAATAGCTACCCTACATAGCTACGCCCACTATGCTTCAAATTCAGTCTTTTACACCAAAGAAGGTAAAAATTTCAGCAATTTAACTTTACTTCACACAGATATTACTTATTTGTTGATGGTACCTTTGAAGTGACAGATTAGGCAGATGCACAGTATGCAGTCAATGTTATCAACTGAGCTGATGTTACACGTATGTTTAATTTTAACTGAGTTATTATTACTGGTGTTTCAACGTGGATGGTGCTGTGTCACACAGCTTCATGGATAGCAAATTTGATGGACTGCAGTAAGCTTAATATATTTCGAATGTTGACAGTATTGCAAAAATGAAAAAAAGAGTTTGCATCTCTAAGTGCGATGACTCCGTCTGGCCTGTTAACTTTGCAGCGATGCGATAGTCAGTCTGGGATCATTACCTCTGAGCTGAACAGCAAAAGAATATCCATTGAATGGTAAATGTTGTCCAGTGCTTTGGTGTAAAAAACTGATGATGAAATCTGCTCTTAACATATTCATTGTTCCTTATCACTGTGGATGATTGCAACATCTACATTTATGTTCCTACGTGTAATTGTACAAAAATTGTTATTTGTTTGTGTCTTTCTTCTTTTTTTGACTTGGGTATTTTTTAATCTAATTCAGAAATTTGACTTTCAAATATTTATTAATGTTTGTATCCTGTGTTATTAATGTAATTTTGCCTTTATTTCTATTGCATTCCTTACAATAATCCTTTAATTATTTGTAAAGCGCTTTGAGCTTTCAAAAGAAGCTACATAAACAAAATATATTATTATTATTATTATTATTACTACTACTATTACTACACAGCGCCATGGACTCACATTTGATTGCTAGCCTGGTCAGTGCCTGTATGGAGTTTTCATGTTCTCCCCATGTATATGTGAACTGAGTGTGTGTATAACTTCAGATATTGCTTTAACAGCTGGATATTTGAGGTCTGTCATTAAGCACTCTCAATTGACAAAATCTGTTTATTCCTACATGTGTTGTTAAATTTCTCTCCTCCCAGTTTAGGCTAACAGGGAGCACCCCATGTTTTTCATGATGCTTATTAAGTGAATGATCTGAGATTTTGCTATAAACTGGTGTTCAGTATTTAATGTAAATTGTATGTTTGTAGAAATGCAATATATGCATGGAAAAAAACTTTCTCTATTTTTGCTATTATTTTTATTAATACAGTTAAAGAAGTGAATAGTATTTCAGAAAATAATCTAAGTAAGAATTCCCTGAATAAAATAAAAGTTTTAAAATGGGTAGGTGACATATAGGCCATGCAGCAGGAGATGTCAAAACTAAATTGGGATTAATAAAGTATCTATCTATCTATCTATCTATCTATCTATCTATCTATCTATCTATCTATCTATCTATCTATCTATCTATCTATCTATCTATCTATCTATCTATCTATCTATCTAAATATAAAATAAGGGAATATGTGTGCAGTGATCTTACTGCTTGCAAAGTGAATCTTAAAAGTAAAATAGATAATGTTTTTGAAATTACATAAAATTACTTGCAGGTTAAACCAACAAATTACATCAGATGTCACTTGCTATTTGATTCTTCCCATTTTGACCATGCTGGCAGCCTTATACTGTCAAATTATCATGAGAAAATGGACGTTTGTCACAGGCAGTAAAATTGAATGCATTAAGTTGATAGATACAACATGAATTATATACATTTTAATTACTGTAAAGAAAATTGTGTTTTTCACTTGTGCATGTGAACATTTACGGTGTGACAAAAACTAAAAGATAATTGCTGAAAAACAAAATCAAATAAATACAAAAAAAGAGAATAAAATTAGAAAATGGCAAAAAACTAAATTTAAATTAAAACTACAAAATAAAATAAAAAATCTAAATAAAGGCTAAAACAAAAAAAAAATTCTTAAAACTAGAAAAACACTGATGAAGACTTGGTGTGCTGTAAAGAATGCACAAGATGTTTACCCAAACTGCTTACTGATCTGACACAAGCCAACATCCTTTGGTGAATTTCAGCAGGTTTCATTCCCTATGCCCAAAGAAATCCCACTACGCCACACTATTAAGTAATGGTGCAATTCCTCAGCAGAGCATCCATGTTCATTTGATCTTGGATTAAAGTAGACTATCAGCAGCGTGTTCAAACCACCATAAGCCATTGGGAACATGTTGTATTGCGTCAGCTTCTATGCATTGGGATTACCATTATATTTTAATTTCTTTTTCATTTTATATCCTGTATATATATATATATATATATCCATCCATCCATCCATTTTCCAACCTGCTATATATATCCTAATTACAGGGTCACGGTGGTCTGCTGGAGCCAATCCCAGCCAGCACAGGGCACAAGGCAGGTTCAAATCCTGGGTGGGGTGCCAGCCCACAGCAGGACACACACACACACCCACACAGCAGCACACACTAGGAACAATTTCGGATCGCCAATGCATCTAACCTGCATGCCTTTGGACTGTGGGAGGAAACCAGAGCACCCGGAGAAAACCCACGCAGACACGGGAAGAACATGCAAACTCCACGCAGGGGATATACATATATATATATATATACGGCATTCGTAGTCTGAATCACAATCTGATTGTATGGGTGGTTACCTACCAGGTAACGCTTGTGGTTGGTCAGCAAATCAGCTAACATCCACCACGGTGACCACATGCCGTGGCACAATGTTAGGGGCTTCGCCTCTAGCGCTGGCGTCTGAGGTTCGATTCCCGAGAGGGAGTGCAGTAGAGTGTGTATGCCTGATGAGCCCAGAATTAGGGTGAAACACGTGTCGCGTACTCTTTGCATTATTTGACAGTAAACTATTTCAACCATATATATATATATATATATATATATATATATATATATATATATCCATCCATCCATCCATTTTCCAACCCGCTGAATCCGAACACAGGGTCACGGGGGTCTGCTGGAGCCAATCCCAGCCAACACAGGGCACAAGGCAGGAATCAATCCCGGGCAGGGTGCCAACCCACCGCAGATATATATATATATACTAGGGGGCTTCGCCCCCTGCTCGCTTCGCTCGCCAACCCCCGTATTTGGTTTTCCGGATACACACTTTTAAGATTGTTTTTTTCTTTGAATTGTTGCTATTTCATTAGTTTCACTTTTATTTCAGAACTTCTGTAAAAACAATATTTGTAATCTTGCGAGTCCCAATATGCTGAATCTTTTTAATGAGGTCAAGATAGGTTTCTCTGTTTGGAATTTCAGCACAGACAAAATGATCTACATCATCAGCAGTTAATAATTTTTTTTTTACAAAGTAACAAAGTAAGTAGAGTTCTGCATTGGACTCCTGTCTGTAAAGATGTGTTATTTTCCTCTCACAGTTCCAAAAGTACATGGGGTTACGAAGGTGATACCCCAGCTTTTGTCTAGGTTTTTGTACAAGGGCTAGACAGAACGTTTTTGACTCGTGGGGTAAATTTAGGTTTTTAAATAAGCAGACAGATAAATATACATTAACAAAGTAACCAATAAATGCATGTGCGGTAAACTCCATTTTTGAAATTCTCAAGATTCTTTATTTGTCACATGCATAGTTATACAGGACAACACGCAGTGAAATGCATCCTGATCCACTTATGAAAAACTGTGCAAAGTTAGAAGAATATCAGATTAACAAAAAGTCATAGATCGAAAGATAACAGTATAGTAGAACATAATAAATAAGTAAAATTATGTGAATAAAGTAGAATTAAGTGTTAAGGTGCAGTAGTGTAGTAATTATGGTGCAAAACCAAAGTTAGACTGGTGCATAGTTAAATGAGGCAGTTTGTTTACGCTACTGCGATCTTTACTTTTTTATATTTTCTAATTTTCCTAATTTCATATCCTTTAACTTTCTCCACATGTGCATAGCGCCAAGGTTTTTTTTTTTTTTTTTTTGAGCCTTTCTAATTTCCCTGGTTTCATAGTCTCTAACCTGCTGTGCATGTGTTTAGCGCCAACGTTTGTAAACATCTCTATGAAGTTCTACTTTGTTTTTTACTCACTGTCATTTAATTCTGAGCCAGATTGGATGTGCTTTTTTTCAATTCCACTTTTTCCGGGCTGATAATTACTTTCCTTATTTTCTGAATTTGCACCTCGATTATTCTTTATTGCTCTTTTTTCTGTCCAACGCATTTGAGTCTCTTTTCTCCGTGCTTTTCTTTCTTCTTTGTTTAATCGTCGACGTTTCATTTCTACCCTTTTCATTTCAACCGTATTGACCTTATACACTTTATATGTACTGAGAGCCCTGGTGCTGTGTGTGCTGCATGACTGCCTTTACACTACTGATTTGTGTTTTTTTATATTGCTTGTAAGTAGGGTGTGTCTTGCAAGACTCTCGTTCTATGTTCCCGTGAGACGCACCATGGCAGTTCTCTTTCGTCTCGCAGGTCTTTAAATTATCTTCCGAGAAAGATCACGTATCATAGACTATCAGGACAGGGGACAGGATTTCTTTTTATAATAGATAGATAGATATATAAAATCAGAGATTTTGCTTCTAGAGCTTTCTTTTTTATCAGCCTATTAACCACACTGCAATCTCTTTATAGGTACAAAATGGACTGGCACTACATGGAACATGGAACTTGATTGTCACACTTCTGAACCTGGGTATTGTTTTGAGATATTCCATCGGAATGGAGAATTCAGTTGTGAGCACTCTTGTACTTACCCTACTGCTCTGTGCAACACTGTTATGGTATGATATGTTTTTTCATCTTTTTCAACAAGTATTCCTTCCATTGATTCTAGTGCTTCTTTAACTTTTCACGCTGCCTCCACTATGGCTATTATTTGATTATACAGTATGTATAGTTCAAAATAATATACATTGTAATGCGCTAAAACTTTTTAGTCCTTTGTGCTTTAAATTATAGGTTTTGTTACCATCATTTGTAAATGATGGGCTGCACGGTGGCGTGGTGGTAGCGCTGCTGCCTCGCAGTTAGGAGACCTAGGTTTGCTTCCTGGGTCCTCCCTGTGTGGAGTTTGCTTGTTCTCCACGTGTCTGCGTGGGTTTCCTCCGGGTGCTCCGGTGTCCTCTGACTGTAAATGATGGTTAAAACTTTCAGCAATACATAGTCTGTTCTACTTCATGGGTTACACCTTGACACCTTGTTTTTATCCAAACAGCCATTATCTTCACCCATCCATCCAAGTTCGGATGAAGGTAAAGATTACTACAATTGACTTTGTAATAGCAGATTTTCGGTTACTGTATTAATTACACTTACATGCATTCAACACATCTATACATGCTTTTATGAACAAAGCAGAAGCATCTCAGATTAATAATAAAATATCCATCCATCCATTTTCCAACCCGCTGAATCCGAACACAGGGTCACGGGGGTCTGCTGGAGCCAATCCCAGCCAACACTGGGCACAAGGCAGGAACCAATCCTGGGCAGGGTGCCAACCCACCACAGGACACACACACCAGGGCCAATTTAGAATCGCCAATCCACCTAACCTGCATGTCTTTGGACTGTGGGAGGAAACCCACGCAGACACGGGGAGAACATGCAAACTCCACGCAGGGAGGACCCAGGAAGCGAACCCAGGTCTCCTAATTGCAAGGCAGCAGCACTACCACTGCGCCACCGTGCTGCCCAGAATAAAATTTAAACCTAGTAAAAATAAGTAAATAGATAAATTAATAAGTGAATATAGATAAATGGAGAAGAAAAATTAAAAAAAGTAAAAAAGGAGAGTAGGAAGAGAATCTGCTTCCTCAGTGCTTTAAAAGCTTATTCTAAAGCGGTATTGATTAATTCCTGCCAGGTTTGGAAAAATTTCTGCACAGATCCTCTAAGTGAGAATTTTATTTTTCCCAATTTCAAATAATGTATAAAATTAAAAGTTACACACTGACTTAAAAGGGGAGAGTTAGGATTCTTCCATTTTAGCAAGATAAGTCTCTGTGCCAATAGTGAAGTAAAGGCAATCACAGTTTGTTTGTCCTTCTCCACTTCAAGCCCATCTGGAAGTGCACCAAACACAGCTATTAATGAATTAGGAGGGATTGTGTCACCATGGCTGCCTGAAAGGCATTTAAAGATTTTGGTCCAGAATGATGTTAATTTAGCACAGGCCCAAAACATGTGACCCAGTGAGGCTGGAACTTGATTGCAGTGTTTGCAGGTTGGATCTTACACTGGAAATATTTTGGACAATTTTAAACAAGACAGATGTGCTCAATATATAATTTTGAGTTGAATAATTGTATGCTTTGCGCATATGGAGCTCGAGTGAATTCTCTGCATTGCTACCTTCCACTCCTTTTCTGAGATGCTGAGTGAGAGATCCTTTTCCCACTGTCCTCTTCGATCTTTGAAAGGGAGGGACTGTAAAATGGTTTTATATATTGCAGAGATGCTGTCTGAGTCCTTGAAACTGATCAATATATTTTCCAGCATAGAGGGAGGTGGGAGGTGAGGAAAATTGGGCAGGTTCCGTTTAACAAAGTTTCTAATTTGAAGAAAGTGAAAGAAATGTGTTGCTGGAAAATTAAATTTAGAATGTAATTGTTTGTAGGATGCAAAGACGTTGTCTATGTACAGATCTCTAAGTGATTTAATCCCAAATGTTTTCCAGACATTAAAAACTGCATATGTTTGAAAGGGTGGAAAAAGGTGGTTCTCATGTAGAGGTGCCACCGATAAAAGATTCTCTATCTTAAAATGCTTCCTACATTGGTTAACATTAAAGTTTAAGGAGGCACAAAAAATGCCTCTTAGATGCTTTGATGAAAATAGTAACAGGTAGATTCAGTAAGAAATTCTACTGTTGTGGAAATAAATTCTGACTGGCTTCATCAATTTTGAAATAACAAGTTAGAATGCTTCATTAAAAGTCCACAAGGACTAGCTTTGGTCATCATACCTTTTCAGTGTGAGTGCCTGCCTAAGAAGTCTAGCTCCTAGCAAGCACAAATAGCATAATATTGAAGAAAACAAAAATACATGCTTTCTTCTAGAATTAGAAGAACTGACAAGTAGAGAGGTAGGTAGAGCTTTATTTGTCTTCAGGGGTCAATTTAGTTTGTTATAGAAGGTCAATAAATAAATATTAATATACAGTATAATGATAAACAACAACCCCCTATCAAATACATATCAGAATGACTAATAAGACGTAAAAAGAAATAAAACTTTTGACTTGGCTAAACATAAAAAGAGCAGTAGAGTCGCAGTGAGGTGTTACAAAGGCATATTGTTGTAGACATGAAGGAACCCCAGACGTTTTGCTTTATACACTTGTGCTGAATAATTGAAATGCTAACTGCTGAAAGAATTCAAAGCCAGTATGCCAGAGAGCGAATGTGCAGCATTGTTCATAATGATGCTGAGTTGTGTTTTTATTCACTCCTCTGTTACTACATTCAGCGGCTTGAAAGTGCATTCTGTAATTGAGTCTGTATTTTTAATTAACTTGTTGATTCGATGGGACTCTCTTGAAGTGATTTTACTGGCTCAACACACCACAGCACAGAAAATCTCATTGGCGTTGCACCTAAAATGTGCCATACAAAGAAATTCCCCAATGCTTGCTTTTTGATGATTCAGTAACTCCACAATACATTCTTTGTTATAGTGGGCTTAAAAAACATTTAAGAGCTTTGCATTCACTTTGTTACATGTTTGAAGTTTACATAAACATTAAACATTGAGATAATCAAAATTTTGGATTACTAATTTCTGCTGTATAATTACACTATGCTCTGTGCCTTTTATGGCGCACCCCTTAGATACAAGGATGAGGCAGTGGATTGCACGTTACCTTTTATTGTAACATATAATATCTGTTCACACCCAAATGCACAGATAATCCCACTAAATTTAACTAAAAACAGGTAAGAAAAATGGGAATTTTTTTTCTTTCACTTTGTCTCCTTTAAAATCTTTTCTGGCCCAAATAAGACATCCTTTGTCACTTTTAGTTATTACTCGTTTCTGAATCTGGTACCATACCTGCTGGTTTACTGTCTCTTTTATTGTCTTTACAGGTACCAGAAGACCCAGGGCTAAAAGCTCTGGGAAAACTGGTGTAGTTGCCTCAGGCACCTTCAACAGACACCTTTGACTTCTCTGTACTCATAAACAGCCACTTTGGATAAATACTGGGGAGTTCACCTTCAGGTTTCCCATCAATAATCACATCAGTCCTGCTGTACATTTACATGTGCTATAATAACCTGGTTATGCACAGCAACCTGGTTTCTAAAGTGCCATGAAAACCCGTAGAGAGACTGAGTTATTAGTCTCTGAGAAACCAGTTTAACACACATAGATTTTCTGTGAGTAGTCTGTTTATTTGGTAGCTATGTAAACCCTTAACCAAGTTACAGTTAAGGATTTTGTAGTCTGCACATGTCCATTGTTAGCATCCTTTTCCCAATATACAAAGCATCTCTCCTCTGCACATGTCCAAACCAACGCAATCTCTTCTCTCTGACGTTGTCTCTCAATAAATGCGTATTATCTTATGGAGACAAGAAAATATACAAGTCACTGTATATGCCCTGTAGTCTTTAAGAAATGGAAAGAGAATAGTAAATCTGCCTAGAGCAAGCTGGACACATAAACTAAATTATTACTCAATAGGAACACTCGTGAGGGGGGCCACTACGAGAACTCTGATAACTCTGAAGGAGTTACAAGCTACAGTAGCTCAGATTGAAGTGAATACAACAAATGTTGCCTGGGTGCTTCATCTGTCATAGCTTTAAGGTAGAGTGGAAAAGAGAAAGACACAGCTAAAGAAAAATGCACAGAAGGCACTGGAAGACTCTGAAGTCAGTTTTTTAAAAGGTTCTATGGTCTGATAAGGCCATCATCAAGCTTTTCTGCCCATCAGACTAAACGTCATGTTTGACGTAGGATAATCACTGCACCTTATCAAATATCACACAATCTTCACCAGGAAGACTGAAGGTAGCAGCTTCATGCTATGTGGACACTTCTCTGCAGCAAGACCTATAAGGGTAGAAGATAAATTGACTGCAGCAGAATACTGTGAAATCCTGTAGAAAAACCAGGTGCAATTTGCAAGAATCCTGTGCCTTGGAATATTTGTTTTCTAGAAGGACAATAACCCCAAGACTAACACAAAGCTTGCATAGGAACAGCTTAAAAAGAATGATGTTAATGTCCTGGAGTGGGCGAGTCAGAATCCAGATCTCAATTTAGTTGAGAATTTATGACTGGACTGTAAAAAGTCTGCTCACCAACAATCGCTATGCAACCTGAAAAATGTTTGAGTAGTTTTGCAAAAGAGAATGAGGAAAAACTGCAAAGCTGATAGAATTAGACCTGAGCATACAGACTCAATGCTACCAAAAGTATATAGGCCTAAACTAAATACAGACTTGAAGAATGTGAATACTTAATGTGATCAATTATTTTGTTTCTAATTAATTTGGATTATTATGCGGAGCTCTGTCTTCACTTTGACTTTAAAGAGTCTTGATCAGTGTCAGAAAAGCCAATTTATGTCCAGTGTGATTCAATTTTGTATAATAATAATGAAATGTGAAAACTCCCAAGGGGTTAATACTTTTATATAGTCACCATATATTTTTTTAGTTGCTGACTGGAGTTTTTTTTGGTCTGGTCCCAGAAACCATATTTTTCCTCCCAGGATGCCAAACTACAACTCACTTTTAATGGCCCCAGACATTTCTACAACCCTGACTCTTCCATCAAAGTGTCTGGTCTCCACAGCAACCTGTCAGATGCCTGCCCTCTCCATGGATTTAGCTAGAATGTTAATGTATTTGGCAGCACATGCAACTCTGCTGACAGAGACAGCTGCTGCTCAGAAAGGCACCATCACAGCAAACAGGCCAAAACTACCACTGGCTGAAGGAGATTTCCTTTAGTGCAGAGGTAAAACTGAGAGTGTGTAATTCCACCATTGTGAGTTTACACCCCACCTCAGCTATCTCAGGGTGTAGAAATTAATCACATGTATAGAATCAAGATGTGCTGCCCCCATTGCCTCAACCTCTCACATTGGCCTCTACTAGACCTCAACTTTCCTCCAGAGTAACTTTCTCTCTGTTCCTCCATGAGATTTATAATAATAATAATAATAATTCTTTACATTTATATAGCGCTTTTCTCACTACTCAAATCGCTCTAAAGTTAGGGTTGCTCTGTACAATTCTGATACTTCCATTGCCCCCTGGCAACCTCTGTCCAAACAGGAGCTTTGTCGCACATATTAAGATTTTTTGATATTCTTCTGAGAGTACAGCATGATTCAAATTCAAGGAGAATTATTGCACACATGTAGCAGCATCAACAAAACGTTATCTGGTCTTAACCTAACAGGCTCAACCAGTTTGCACACTGGGATATTTTCTGTGGAATTTGTTTGAGCAAATTTCCTTTCATCCCTCCTAATCAGAACCAATTGCTCTGTTCGCAGTTACTAGCAGGTGTCATTCCATCTGAGACACTAGCATCTTTAGTAGCTTTTATTATCTATGCTGTGTGAACAATTATTAGGCAAGTCAGTATTCTGACCTTATCATTATATCTATGCAGATTTTCCAACTCTAAACCATATAAACCTGTATTGTTATTGATTGTGCTCATTGTTTTAAAAAGAACAGAATAAGAAATGAGACAATCAGAGGTACAACAAAAGTGTTAGAAATACTGTATCTAAGAAAATACAGGAAAATAGGTTAAAGTAGTATGGACATGAATAATGGGCAAAAAAGTGATGGGAATGGACGTACAGGGGAAAAGAAAGCGAGGGAGGCCAAAGCAGAAGTGGATGGATAAAGTAAAAGACCTGAAGGAAAAGGGCTTGACTGGTGAGGAGGTGCAGGACCAAGCTGTTTGGAGAAGGTTGATCAAACACATTGACCCCATATAGAACTGAGACAAGATGAGAATGGAATAAGTATGTAATAGTTTAATGAGGGAGTGTGTGGCTTAAAGTGATTAACACCTTATATTAGGGCAGCATGGTGGTGCAGTGCCTCACAGTAAGGAGACCTGGGTTTGCTTCCTGAGTCTTCCCTGCGTGGAGTTTGCATGTTCTCCCCGTGTCTGCAAGGGTTTCCTCCCACAGTCCAAAGACATGCAGGTTAGGTGCATTGGCGATTCTAAATTGTCCCTAGTGTGTACTTGGTGTGTGGGTGTGTGCCCTGCGGTGGGCTGGTGCCCTGCCCAGGGTTTGTTCCCACCTTGCACCCTGTGCTGGCTGGGATTGGCTCCAGGAGACCCCTGTGACCCTGTGTTAAGATATAGCGGGTTGGACAATGACTGACTGACACCTTATATTAAGGTACATGCAATTATTGGGCAACTTTATTACCTCATATAAAATGGACCAAAAACTTGGAAAATGCCTTTCTGACATATGCAGCACTCTGAAAACTGCTAAACAAATGGAGTGTGACCACCGGGCAATTACACATTTTGTGGCAAATACACAAAGAATGTGCGGCGAAGAAAAGGTGCAAATTAACTGCAAAGAACTTCAAAAGAAATAAACATGAAGCTACCAGGACCCCATACACTTTTGGTGCAACCATGCTCCAGAACTACGACTTACCCAGAGTGTCCAGAAGTTCAGTGCTCAGAGATGTGGCTAAGGTAAAGAAAACTGAAACATGACCATCACTGAATAAGTTTCACAAGTTGAAGCATGAAGATTGGGCTAAGAAATCCCTGAACTCTGGATTTTCATGGACAGGTAAAATGAGAATGACTCTTGATGGAAAGGGCCACAGTTTGAGTCAAGTGCCAACAAGGTGGTGATGTGGCACTGGTGTGGGTTGTTATCATTAAGGATGTGCTAGCTGGACATTTTCAGGTTGAAGATTGACTGAAAATCAACTTCCAAACCTACTGCTAGTTTCTGGAAGATACTTTCTTCAAGCAGTGGTGCGGGCAGAAATCAACATCACACAAGAAGGCCATGACCTTTATGCACCGTGTTCCATTACATCCATCCAAGTACTCCATTGCTTAGTCAGCCAACAAAGATGACTGAATAATGACCTGACCTCTTTCCTCACCTGACTTTTATTCTATTGAGAACTTGTGGGTTCTTCTCAAATGTGAGATTTATAATGAGGGAAGACAACACTCCTCTTTGAAGAGCATTTGGGAGTTCATTGTGAAGCGATCAAGAAACTGACAGGGAGGCTTGTGACAGTCATTGAAAAGAAGGGTGGATAGACTGATAGATTGATCATTGAAAAATTTTGAAAGGACAAAAATGTTCATGGTTTTATGTCATTTTATGTTACTTATTTGTTACACTTACTGTAAAACCTGAGAATAAACACGTGAGTGGGGAAAAAATCATTTGTAATTTAGTCACCTAATAGTTGTGCACACATATATTTTCCCCTGAAAAAGTCAAAACTAACTGTTTCTTTGTTAAACATTCGGGTTTGATGTAAATTTAAATTTTGGTTTGACTGAGAGCATTGTATCTGTTAACAATAAAATTGATCCTGAGGATAACAATTTGCCTTATACAGTGGAACCTCGGGTCACGACCGTAATTCGTTCCAAAACTCTGGTCGTAACCCGAAGTAATTTCCCCCATAGGATTGTATGTAAATACAATTAATCCATTCCAGACCGTACGAACTGTATGTAAATAATTTTTTAAAGATTTTTAAGCACAAATAGAGTTAATAATACCATAGAATGCACAGCGTAACAGTAAACTAAATGTAAAAACATTGAATAACACTGAGAAACCTTGAACATCAGAGAAAACTAACATTGCAAGAGTTTGCGCTATAGCGCTACGAACCGCTCGCTAAAAACACTTTTTTTAATGAGTTTTAAGCACAGGGAAAAAAGAAACATTTGAAAAATCCGTAATTTAATAAACAACCAAGAAAAGTAATATTGCAACAATGCATGCTACGAACCGATCTCTGTAAACAGAAGTGAAGTGGAGGTTAAAATCCAATAGAAAAAAGTCTTCATTAAATACGAGGTTAAAACAATGCTCGACTCAATCTCTTTAAAAACAAGCCCGGTGCATTCTTTAACTGCCTTCTCGGCCTTATGTGGACAGCCCTCTCTCTCTCGCGCGCGCGCATGTGTGTGTGTCTCTCTCTCGCACACGTGTGTGTCTGTCTCTTTCTCTCGCGCGCTTGTGTGTGCGTCTCTCTCGCGCACTTGTGTGCGTCTCTCTCGCGCTCTCTCGCGCGCGTGTGTGTGTGTCTCTCTCTCACACGC
This sequence comes from Erpetoichthys calabaricus, assembly GCF_900747795.2. Lineage (NCBI taxonomy): Eukaryota > Metazoa > Chordata > Cladistia > Polypteriformes > Polypteridae > Erpetoichthys > Erpetoichthys calabaricus. The sequence goes on along the minus strand of NC_041399.2, from coordinate 83,981,708 downwards.
GTGTGTGTCTATCTCTTTCTCTCGCGCGCGTGTGTCTGTCTCTCTCTTGCGCGTGCTTGTGTGTCTGTCTCTCTCTCGCGCACTTGTGTGTGTCTCTCTTGCGTGTGTGTCTGTCTGTCTGTCTCTCTCTCTCTCTCTCTCGCTCGCTACACAGGGAATGCACAGGGAGAGACTGAACATGTGCGGAAATCATCGGCATGCTCAAACCAAAAGGGAAAGTGGCTTGTTTGTATACTAAGTGTGTGGTCGTGAACAGATGCAAAAGTTTGGTGAACTTTTTGGTCGTAACCCGATTTGTACGTGTTCAGAGACGTTCATGAACCGAGGTTCCACTGTAATTGTGAGTACAGTGCAGTGATTGTTGTTTTGGTACTTATGACTTCATTTTTCTTTTTCAGGTTCCTGTTGGAAAATGTCATTTTTGAGAAGGAAATGCGCTATACCTTTACTGTCTACCCAGTAGTGATTTTGGCTGCAGGAGCAATGTTCACAAGAAACTATATTTACAACTATATTACCAATAACACCATTTATTGTGGTAAGTTTATGGCATAATGCTAGAAGATATTTGATGATATGCAGTATGTTGAGTGTGCTTTTGCCTCACAGATCCAGTGTCCCAGGAATGAAATTTGCACGTCTTTGTTGTTTGTGTGAGATGAGATGTGCATGTTAGACTGACTGGCCATTAGTAATGAGCAGAAAATCCAAGTTTTGTTTCACCTGAAGCTTTGCAAAACACAAAACACATTTGTTTGGGATTAAAGTTTTTTTTGAGTGGAAAGCAATATGGCAAATATTATGCCATTATATAAAAAGAGTGAGCTAGCAGACATAAGTAACTATAGTTCAATAAGTTTAACATGCGTTACAAGTAAATTAATGGAAGGAATAAGGATAAGACTGAACAACACATGGCAAGAACAGGCGTGTTAGTGAACAGTTAGCATGGGTTCTGATGAAGGAAGTCATGTTTTACTGCCATGCTGGAATTCTATGAGGAAGCAACAAAAGGATACAACTAGAGTAGTGCATGTGGTATTATTCATCTTGACTTTCAGAAAGCATTTGATAAGGTGCCACATGAGAGGTTTGTCATCAAACTAAAAGAAGTGGGAGAAGTGGAAGGGTGTTGTGTGGAGGTGGGTGCAAAATTGGATAAAAAACAGGAAGCAGAGGGTTATGATATGAGGAACCTTGGGTAAAGTTAAGAGTGGTGCTCCTTAGGGGTCAGTGTTAGGTCTGCTGCTGTTTTTAATATGCACTGTTTAAAAAAAAAATAAGGGAACACTTAATCATCACAGTCTAATACCAAGTCAATTAAGCTTCAGGGGTGTCAATCTGTCTAGCAAGGACGCATAAGCGAATCAACTTAACCTGCTTTGATGCAAATGAAAGTGGCAACAAATGTACTGGACAGGCAACAGCAAGACAACCCCAAAAAAGGGAATAATTGTGCAGGTGGTGGCCACAGAGCACTTTCCTCATCCATCCTAACTGATTGTTCTCTAGTTTTGTAAGTATCCTTGTCACTCCTGGTAGCACAAGGTGGTACCTGCAGCCGATTCAGGTTGCACACGTAGTCCAGGTTCTCCAGGATGGCACACCCATACGTGCAGTTGCAGAAAAGTTTGCTGTGTCTCCCAGCACAGTCTTAAGAGCATGGAGGAGAAACCAATATATGGGGTTGTTACACAAGGAAAGCTGAACAGGGCCATAGAAAGGCATCAGCCCAGCAGCAGGACTGGTATCTGCTCCTTTGTGCAAAGAGGAACAGGACGACAACTGCTAGAGGCCTACAAAGTGACTTCCAACTGGCTACTGGTGTGCATGTGTCTGATCAAACTGTCAGAAACAGACTCCATGAAGGTAACATGAGGGCCCGATGCCCTCCATTGGGACCTGTGCACAGCCCATCACCGTGCAGCTTGATTGGCATTCGCCAGAGAATACCACAACTGGCAGCTCCACCATTGGTGTCCTATTCTCTTCAACAGATTAGAACAGGTTCACACTGAGATGTGAAAGAGTCTGGCGATGCTGTGGTGAACATTATGCAGCCTGCAACATCATCCAGCATGAACAGTTTGGCGGTGGATCAGTGATGGCCTTGGGAGGAATATCCTTGGAGGGTCGCACAGACCCCCATGTGCTGGGCAATGTTACCCTGACTGCTGTAAGGTACTGGGATGTAATCCTCAGAGCCATTGTCAGACTGTTCATTTGTGCAGTGGGCCCTGAGTTACTCCTGGTGCAGGACAATGTCATGAAGCCAGAATATGTAGGCAGTTTCTGGATAACAAAGGCATTGATGTCATTGACTGGCCTGCTCGTTACCCAGATCTCCTTGTGTAACTGCCTGGTGTCTCTTCCATGCTTGCAACGACACGTATGGATATGCCATCCCAGAGGAGCTGGACTACCTGTGCAACCTGAATCGGCTCATCAACAAGGATTCTATATTCTTTTTCATGGGAAAGTCTTCAGGTAAGTGTTTCCCACGGCTCTATGCATAGATACAATGTAAAACACTTTGCAACTCTCTCTCTCTCTGTCACTGCCTCCACTCCTCTACGCCACTGTTGTCCACCTCCTCCCAATTCTGGCTTCTCGAGCTGTGGCAGGCAGCTCCTTTTATGTAATCCCTGGAAGTACTCCCAGTGTCCCAAAGCTGTGGATTGGAAGCACTTCCAGGTAAGGTAGGAGCCTGACAAAGCAGTGCTCACCAGTCCACCTAGCTCCCTCTGGTAGTACCCATAGAACCCAACAGTCCTGAGCCGATAAACTCCCAATTCCCATGATGCCCTGTGGGAATCCTTGGAGATTCTCTAATCCAAGGGAGAATGCCATCTAGTGCCTGGAGGGTGACAAAATCCTGTGCAAATTGTTTCCCCTTGTCCTCCCATGCTGTGGGCATCCCGGTTGGGTAAGGTTCCCAGGCGGTGCCCTTCACACTGGTTAAAACTTACTGTATGAAGGTAGCACCTCACCTTGTTTTCACCTTGTCTTGTTGGGTCATTGCAGCTGGTGTGCGCTGTGCTGCACCTAAATGCCATGACCACCATTTGAATGCCAAGTGTAAATGTCAATTGCCGATAGAATCTTTATGTGAAACTCGTACTAAAGGTGATCTTTGAGAAAACTAATTGTCGTCATTGGTCATATGTAACATGTTTTGAATATGGAAGAATTAAAAAGATCCAACACAGGCCTTGAGTTTGACACCCCTGAACCAGACTGACCAAACTAACATCAAGTCAACATCTGAAGCTCCCTGGAGTCCTATTGCCCACCATCTGTCTATGCTGACTAAGCTCTGAACCCACTGAAGAGGATTCTTCACTTGGCTTCTTTAATACAAATGCATTTTATCCTCCTTTATATTTTATTTGTCAGTCATGAAACATGTTTGCTACTTATACAAGTGTTTGTAGTACTGCCTATTTTTTCTAACCATGCTTTTCTTTTTTACTTTTTTTTATTTTTACAGGCGCCATTATGATTATTGCTGCTGTGGTCTGTATAATTCGATTAATAGCAACATGCTTTTATGATGACAAATACCGAGAAAGAACAGATCCCTTTGGCAGAAGTAACATCTCAAAGCAGGATCTGAACAGCAAATTTGGTATTGTCAACCCACACTTTATGAAAAATTAGCTGGCAAAACTGCCCAAGTGTGAAACGCTGAAGCACAAGGAGAGGTAATTTAAAAAAACTCCTTGTACTCTGCACTTTTCTAGATGTGTTTAAGGCAAAAAAAGTACACTTGGATTTGAGTTGTGGATAATAATTAACATAATCTCTAAGCCAAAGGTGAACAAACTGGCAAAACATGAACTTTGCTTGAACTGAGATTAAGATTTAGATTAGAAGAGCTGTGGGGCATGCAAGAGGATAAAGGCCATGAAACCCGCCAAAAAGATAAATATCAAAAATTGGCAATTATTTTCAAAAATGCATCTATCGATCAAGATCTATATCTACCCTTTTATGTAAAAACATGTCACTTTTCCTGCACGTTATTTTTTTTAATTCCACACCTCTTCATCTGCAGACTATAGAATACACTGTGCTTTTAGTTTCTCCTGATCTGCTTCTTAATGTAATGCAATGAGGTAATTCAAAAATAGCTGAGGGGTTCAAATTAATATGTATATCTGTATTGCCCATTCTTCAGAATTAAAAGTTGACAATTTAAATGCTGTATTCTGGGTTTTTTTTCTAAACTAAACAGCTACAGTGGTTTCAGGAAGTACTTGGACCCCTTCACTTTTTACACACTTCATTGTGTTGTAGATTGAATCTTAAACTAGTAGTGCTCACCGTCAAAAACGGGCTGAAATCTAAGTAATCAACACAGACCTCAGCATTAGCGTTTGTAGTACAGTGTGTCCATCCACTTACTATATCTTTGTTACATGTCATTTGGTATAGGAGTTGGAAAAGCAGTGCTAATGTTTCTGATGCACCATCTGTTGGAGAGCAGACCTACTGTACTGTTATTCGTTTTTTAAGGTGGATGGATAAATTTGCCACTTTTGCCCATCAATCTACATTCAATAATCCCTAACGAGAAGGTTAAAATATTTTTTCACAAAGGTTTAGACTGTTCTGTTACGCTAAAGTGGGGAATTTATTTGTTGATCCTATCATTGTTTTTTTCACGAAACCGCACTCATAAACAATACCTGAAAACAGAAGAATGAACATTAAAAATTGAAATGGCCTGGTATCGTTTTAGAATATTAGAATATATAGAAAGATTTAGATGAGAACAGTGTAGTGGTAGTGCTGCTGCCTCGCAGTTAGGAGACTTGGGTTCGCTTCCCGGGTCCTCCCTGCGTGGAGTTTGCATGTTCTCCCTGTGTCTGTGTGGGTTTCCTCCGGGTGCTCCGGTTTCCAAAGACATGCAGGTTAGGTGCATTGGTGATCCTAAATTGTCCCTAGTGTGTGCTTGGTGTGTGGATGTGTGTGTCCTGCGGTGGGCTGGCACCCTGCCTGGGATGTTCCTGCCTTGTGCCCTGTGTTGGCTGGGATTGGCTCCAGTAGACCCCCATGACCCTGTGTTAGGATATAGCGGGTTGGATAATGCCCAACAAAGCCCACCAATCCTATCTACTTAATGTCGAGTTCTGAATGTTCCTGAAGTTCTACCATACCACTTGGTAGCTTATTCCATGTGTCTATTGTTCTCTGTGTGAAGGAAAACTTCCTAATGTTTGGGCAAAATTTACTCTTAACAATTTTCCAACTGTGTCCCCATGTTTTTGAATAACTCATTTTAAAGTAACAGTCTTGATCCACTGGATTAGTTAAGTTTCTTCACAATTTTAAAATCTTCATCTATCTCATCCAGATTCCACTTAAAGGTTGTCAAGGTTTCTGCTTCCACTACATGTCTCGGGAGTTTGTTCCAGAGTCCCATAACTCTTTCTGTAAAGAAGTGCTTCCTGGCTTCAGTTACACAGTCCCTTAATTTTCAATGTCGTCTTTGAGTATGTGATTCAACCTTAAGCTGAAAGAATTCTGCTGAATCTGCTTTATCAATACCTTTGAGAATTTTGAAGACCAGGATTTAGTCCCCATGCTATCGCCTCAGTTCAAGACTAAACAGGTTTAATTCTCTGAGTATGTCAGAGTATGACATGTCCTTAAGTCCTGGGATGCACTTGCATGCTCTCCTTTGCACAGCTTCAAGTGCTGCTACACTATGTCTTTCTTGTACTGTAGTGACCAGGGGCCTCATGTATAAACGGTGCGTACGCACAGAAATGTTGCGTAAGAACGTTTCCACGTTCAAATCGCGATGTATAAAACCTAAACTTGGTGTAAAGCCACGCACATTTCCACGGTACCTCATACCCTGGCGTACGCAAGTTCTCCGCTCGGTTCTGCAGACTGGCGGCACCCAGCATCAAAGCAGTGCTACTGTTCCTGTGTGGTCACCCTTACTTTCTTAGATCCACATTCATGACGCGGCTTTATAAATTCACTGAAACAAACTGCATATTGTGTATTAGTGTAATGCATCTGATTGTACAGTAATTAACCTGTAATAATATAATGGTCCAGGGAATAGCCATAGTATTCCAAATACCATAACTGCTTTAGCGTTGTTACTGTCACTGCACCTTCTTCTTCTTCTTTCAGCTGCTCCCATTACAGGTTGCCACAGCAGATCATCTTTTTCCACATTACTCTCTCTGCACCACTCAGAGTGTTTATATCACTGCATCTGAGTTTGGAATCACAGCAGCAGCTGATTGGAAAGAGAATTATCGGGATACAGCATCAAGCACACACTGCCTCAGTAACAGCAAAACACATCAGAGCATTTCCTGTGCGGACCTCGTGGTTCAGAAACAGTTTCATCCCAAGAACTTTAAATGCACTCAATCAAGTGCTCCTTGTAGAACTGTTTGTACTTATAAGTACAAGTACCTCACTGTAAACTTGCACAACAGTTATAATATTGCACAAGCTGCGCCACTTTATAAAGCGCGTATTTACATATGATGACGATATCATTTTTAAGATGAAATGCAGCAAAATATGTTGATTATATTATACAAATAAAACTTTAACTTCATTTAAATAATCTATATTGTTAATAATCAAACATGTGAGGACACGGTGCCGCAGCGCTGGTTAGTTCACAGATTATTCTATACCTCGTGCTTTATTCTTGCTGGGCTGGCGCGACACTAGTAGGATAGACACGTACTACGAAGATATTTCAATGTTCCTTAAACGTTTTGAAGAATCGGCGTCCTAAGCTTACAGATGGCTTAACGTCTATTACAGAGCTGATTGTGTGGCGATTGGGTATTTGGAGAAAGAAAAATAAGGACAAGAATTGGAGGTTAGTATTTTTGAAAGAGACAGTACTGCTGCGATAAATTATTTCATTGAAGGTCGTGTATGGCGCAGCAAGCATCTTGCATGAGACATGAACAAGCACTGCGCCACCGTGTTCCCATGTTTAATAACATGCTTTCATTCCTATCATCATGAAAAAGATATCTCGTATACATCTCAGTATTTTAATTATTCAGACAGCTGTAATATTACGAACGTAATGGATTCTGTGTCCTGTCGGAGAAAGAGAAAACCAATTTAAGAAGCGGGTAGTGATTCACACACATAGAGCAAATAGAAGATCAAATACAGAATAAAGCATTTAACGTGCTACTTTAGTTACGATGGGATTTGAGAAACTAGTAAATTAAACGATTTTAAGATGAAGTTTATGATGTTCTACTTTAATGGCAAAATAAACTACGTGATTAAAGTGGAAATTTCGAGATTAAAGTTGACATTTCATGCTTTTTTCCCCACTGTGTGCCTTTTTTTTTTCACTATACCCTAATAAGCTTTCATATGACACTCAGACGGTGGGCTACGAGTCACCTTTTCACGCCGACTTTGATATGTGACAACTTCTTTTTTATTTCGGGCACTGTGCGACTTTGTGAACTTGTGCTTTCGAGTTTCTCCGACATACCATGTCACTCGATCAACTTCCTTTTGTTGATTATATCACTGTTTAAACCAATAAATAGTACGTTTTTCCTTGCCTAAACTTGGTATTCGCTGAAATTCTTATATTTTCCCACGTGCTTTTCCCATTGTCTTTTCACAGAAGGCTGAGCTTAAGGGCTATGTATATTGATTTGCATATTCAAAGAGGCATAATTCTGGGAGGAGTTGGGGCGGGACAGCAGGCGCGTGCACGAGCGTTACTTTTCACGCCGACTGGGATTTATGTAGCGGAAGAACGTGGAAGTTGACGAATGCACAGATTTATGCATCTGGATTTTTCTGTGCATAAGCACATTTCGGCTTTTGTGTTTATGTCATGTTATAGTGCGAATTCTACGCACGGTGTTATGCATGAGGCCCTAGAACTGTACACAGTACTCCAGATGTGGTCCTACTAGTGCATTATATTGTCTAAGCATGATGTCTCTTAACTTAAAATGAACAGTTTTTACCATAACGTAACATTTTATTTGCCTTTTTAATTGTTTTTGTGCATTGCCTACTCAATGAATATGTTGCTTCAACATATACTCACTGGCCACTTTATTAGGCACAACTTGCTAGTACTGGGATGGACCCCCTTTTACCTTCAGAACTGCCATAATTCTTCATGGCATAGATTCAATAAGGTGCTGGAAACATTCCTCAGGGATCTTGGTCCATATAGACAAGATAGCATCACATTGTTCCTGCAGATTTGTCAGCTGAACATCCATGATACGTATCTCCTGTTCCACCACATCCCAAAAGTGCTCTACTGGATTAAGATCTGATGACTGTGGAGACCATTTGAGTACAGTAAACTCATTGTCATGTTGAAGAAACCAGTTTGCGATGAACTGAACTTTTTCCTGTTGTCCAATTTTGGTGAGTTCATGCAAATTGTAGTCTCAATTGTCTGTTCTTAGCTAACAGGAGTGGCACCCAGTATGGTCTCCAGCTGATGTTGCACATCTGCTTCAAGGTTCGACGTGTTGCATGTTCAGAGACATTCTTCTGCATACCATGGTTCTAACAAGTAGTTATTTGAGCTACTGTTGCCTTTCTAGTCTGGCTATTCTCCTTTGACCTCTGGCATCAACAAAGCATTTTCACCCAGAGAACTGCTACTTACTGGATAGTTTTCCTTTTTCGGACCATTCTCTGTAAACCTTTGAGATGGTCGTGCGTGAAAATCCTAGTAGAACAGCAGTTTCTGAAATACTCAGACCAGCCCGTTTGGTACCAACCACCACACCACATTCAAAGCACTTAAATCACCTTTCTTCCCCATTCTGGTGCTCATTTTCAACTTCAGCAGGTCATCCTGACAATGTCTACATGCCTAAATACACTGAGTTGCTGCCATGTGATTGGTTGATTGGATACTGCACTAATAAGCAGCTGAACCTAATAAAGTGGCCGGTGAGTGTACAACCCTAAATCCTTTACAGAAGTTGCTTCCCGTATGACAGTGTCTCCCATCTTGTATCTATGATGTTCCTTTTGACCAAGTGTAGCACATTGCTCTTTTCTACATTAAACTGCACTTTCCAGGTGTTGGCCCAGTTCTGAAGCTTGTCCAAAGCTTATTGAATACTTTTTGCTGCCTCCCCATTGTAAGCCATCCCTCTAATTTTAGTGTCATTTGCAAATTTCACACGTTTATTAACTGCACATCATCCTTCTCATAAGTTATATTTTCATTTTTCAGATCTCCCATTGTGAACCTACAGTAAATCTTACATTTTTACTTCCTACATGTAATATTTTACATTTACTTACATTAAATTCTATCTGCCACAAATCTGCCCAAGTGTGTGTGCTGTCCAAGTCCCTCAGTAATGAATCAACAGATTCAAGATTATCTGCCAATCCACCTATCTTGGTATCATCTGCAAACTTAACCAGCTTGTTACTTGTATTCCAATCCATATCACTTATAGATATACTGTATATTAAAAATAACAGCTGTCCTAGCACTAATCACTGAGGGGCAACACTCTTAAAGTCAGACATAACCCTCTGTTTTTTGTGCCCGTGCCAATTCTGCACCCATCTACACAAAACACCCCGAACTCTTAACTTCTTTAAGTTTGATTCCCAATCTCTCATGTGAGACCTTATCATATGCTTTCTGAAAGTCAAGATAAATAATATAATAAGCAACACTCTGATTTTATCCTTTTGTTGCTTCCTCAAAGAATTCCAGCATGTAAAATATTACCTGGTCCTGGTGATTTATTTAATTTCAGCCTATTTAATCTGAACAGCTCTTCTCCCTTTACAATTTCCAAATCACTCAGTACCTTAATATTAGTCCCTTTTATTGCTGGGAGATTTTCCACTTCTTTACATGTGAAAACCTCAGAAAAATGCAAGTTTAGAGCATACTGTTGACTTATTGATAACAAGTCTCCCTTTGCATAGTGTTGTGAAAAATTATTTGCCCATGCCTTCGTGTAAAATTATTTTGTCTGTATCAGATTAGTACAAGAATTACAAAGGACAACAATTTTAATGTCTTGATTATGGTGTGATTAAGGTCAGGACCCCAAATGATGCCAGGGGCACACTATACAATTTTTGCCCCAGTTTTTCTGTAGCAGTCACACTGTACTTCTGAGATCGATAACAAATCCCTCAGATCATAAAAGATTTGTAGCCACGTCAGTTATTAGCTAAACTAACATCTTTCAAACCCTAGTGCCTCCCCTCATTTGTTACATACTTGTCCACACCAAACATTCATCTTTGGGGAACATTCAAAAAACAATTCTGGTCTGGTTGAGTCTCTTAGAATAAATAACCCTTGAAGTTTCTTGATAGTGAAGAGATATGAGGGTCACTAGTGGAGATGTTTGGAGGAGGCAACTGTACTTTGTGGTTCTTCTGAATAAGTCTAAAAGAAACACCAAACCATAAGTCTGTATTAACTGCTGTAGGCACCGATTAACCTGGATATACTGTATCTTGATCTGGATGCTGGAGTGGGTGGAGTGGCCAAAAGTCAATGTCACATTATAATGACAGATTTGGATGGTTTCAGTAGAAAATGGGTTAATGTACAATGAAAAAGTGAAGGCAATTTGAAAATTATGCAGTAACTACAATGGATAACGCAATATAAACATTTGTGATGGCTTATGGGTAGTTTGAACACGAACAGTACAGCACTCTGCTGTTCGTCTACTTGAAGCCAAGGTCAAGTGAACATGGACTGTGGGATTGCACCACTGTTGAACAGGGTGCCATAGTGAGATTTGTTTGTAAAGTTAGGAGTTGTTAAAAAGTAAAAAAAAAAAAAGATTTTTATTTCTACTTCTAAAAGTAGGACCAATTTGCATCACTCTTGAGATTTTTGAGGGAGTTAGCACTGTCTTCATATTTGGAGATGATTAACAAATAGAGGCACAAGTTTTGATATCCCTATTTGCTCCATTTTTGGAAAGATGTGTGTTTAGGCCTTTGTAATTGATATTAGAATGGAACGATTCTTACAAGAGTTGGTCTAAAGAGTTGATTAGATTTTCAATGAATATAACTTTATGGTAAGCAGTCATGATATTACTCAGGAGTTTGCTAAATTTGGCATACAATTACAACTATGAAAGAAAGAATTTGTGAATTTTGAGTTTAATCCAAAGCAATTACAAATTTAAATCACAAAATAAATGATCACTTACTATAAGAATTCAGTACCTTTAATATGACACACCTCAATCATTACTGGTGCAGCCAACTGATTTAAGAAGTCGCATAATTAGTTCAATGGAGATCGCCTGTCTGTAGTCAAGGGGTTTCAGTTGATTGTAGTATAAATGCGCCTTATCTGGAAGGTCCACCTTGTGGTAAGTCAGTCTCATGGCCTTATGTACACAGTGATGACAAAAGAATACTGCAAGCAGCTCCATTAAAATGGAACAGATGTAAAACTGCCTAAAGCAGGACATCCACAAAAATTGAATGATCATACAAGAAGAAGACTATTGATGGACGCCACCAAGAGATCTCTCATTACTCTGAAGGAGTCACAAGCTGCAGGGGTTAACATTGGACAGACCGTGCATACGACGACTGTTTCTCAGGTGCTTCACTGTCTCAGCTTTTCGGAAGAATGACAAAAAAAACCAAAACAAATGCCACTGTTAAAGAAGCACATGACATTTCGACAGAAGACTCTGAAGGCAGTGGGAAGAAAGTTCTGTGGTTTGTAGCTTTTTGGCCATCAAACTACTGTAAACGTCATGTTTGATGCAAGTTAAACCCTGTACATTGCCAAAAATACACTATCCCCACTTAGAAGCATGGTGGTGGCAGCATCAGGCTGTGGGGATACTTCTCTGCAGCAGATTGTGTAAAGCTTGTTATGGTAGACAGGGAATTCCTGAAGGAAGACCTGATGCAGACTGTAAGAATCCACAGCATTGGGGGAATATTTGTTTTCCAACAAGATAATGACCCCAAGCATACAGCCAAAGTTACACAGGAATGGCTAAAAACAACAATGTTAATGTCCTGAAGTGGCCGAGTCAAAGTCCAGATCTCAATGTAGTTGAGAATGCATGGCTGGACTTTATAAGGCCGGTCACTCACAATCCCCAAGCAAATTGGCAGAGCTTGAGTTGTTCTGCAAAGAAGAATGTAGACAGATTGCAGAATCCAGATGTGCAAAGCAAACAGAGAGTGACCTCAATGCTGCAATGGCTGCCAAAGGTGTATCTAATAAATACAGACTTGAATGGGTGACTATTCACAAGAACATATTATTTTGTGCTTTATATTTGTAATTAACAGATCAGTTTTCATTTTGACATTAAAGCATCTTTTTCTGTTGATTAGTGTTAATTTAAGTCCCATGTGATCCAAAGTTGGATAATAATAAAATGTGAAAAGCTCCCAAGGGGTGGCATACTTTTTATAGGCACTGTATAAAGAAGCACTGTTTACATTTTCTGCCTTTATTAAATTGCCAATATGTCTATTTTGTTTTATTGAATATATTGAACCTTTTTTGTGTTTAAAAAAAAAAGAAAAAGCTTTACTGCTTTAAGTTTTGAACTTATGAGTTGGGGTGCCAGTTCCAAGGCCATCCTAGTTGCCTTAAAGCTACAGTTCCATCTTTGCTAAATTTCAACATCCAAAATTAAATAAACCATAAACGAAGGAGTTAATACAACAGTAATTCATTGCTCCAATCCTGGCAAAAAGGTTTCATATTTTAGTTTCATGAAAAATAATTTTTTTTGTATAGATTTACTTTTAAAGTGGATTGCATTTTGAAAAATAAACTTTAGTATTAATAAGTTTTGTGAATATATTGGTAAATTCACACCATATACTGTATTTGTAAATGTGGAACAAGTCATGCTGGACTCACCAGATATTCTTCTTCTTGTCACTGAAAAAATAAATGCAGTAAGAATTCCAATGAACTGGTAACATACACCAAACAGCAATGATGCTTGACAATAAATGAGCTGCAAATATTTATTCTGTCATAGCCAGTGTGGATAATCATGGCTACTGTACTTGGGTGTTTGAACTTGACCCTCTTGTGACCATATAAGCCATGTTAAGTTTAAATGCTGCCTCACTGACGGAACTGTGTGTGAGGTGCACTGTGTAAAACAGGTGAGTGACTTTACCTGCAAAGTGGTTCATTTTATATTGACAGAGTGGGACAATAACATGCAACAAGAGTGCAAAGCTCAACAGATTATTTGAATTGCAGGATTCACTTATGTAGTTCTAGAGGTTGTATGTGTATGGTGGCACACTGGTTCTCTCTGGTGACTCAGTGCTCCAAAAGTAGGGGTTTAAGTGCCACTCCGGTCGCTGTCTGTGGGGAGCTTCCATATTTTCTCACAGGAACATCAGTTACAATTCATTTTCTGCTTTTTAACAGTAAGTGAAAACTCATTTAACTTAATTTAGGTTTTAAATTGTAAATAGACGTCATGAATTTTTCTAGTGCACTGCAAATCTGCATGATACTTTTCTCATTTTGCCAACAAAGAATTTTAGGCAAGGTATACAAATTAGAAACTTCAAATCTAATGCCACTCTTAGATTAATTTAATTCATCAAATTATAACTCTTCGTTCTTCAGTTTATGCCCCTGTCAAAATTTGAAAATGATTGACTGCTTGCTGCAAAATAAACAAACAAAAACCTGAATAATAGTGAAGTGACAACTGTTAATGCTGCCTGAGGTTCAGGTATGATACATCTTGACAAACACATTAATTAGTTAACACTTTTGGGTAAATTATAATACAACTCACAGCTCAGATGGTACCAGAAATTTCCTTTAAGTAATGATAAGATTTTGCACTAATTTCCTAATGAATAAAAACATGCAAATGTCCAAATGTTGATGGATCCTAATTATTTTTTAATATTTCGGAATACTATTAATATAAATTTTTTTGTGGCTAAGGCTAACAGATGGCTTTGGTGGTTAGTATTGTTGCTCACGTATAAAAGCACCCAGAGTTTAAATCCCACACACAGTTGATGCAGATGGCACTTTCTTCTCAGGTCTGCACAGGAAATCTTTTGGATTCTCTGGTTTTCCCCCCATATTCCCAGAGATATAGGTGTTACTTTTGTGGTAACTCTAAACTGGTTCTGTGTGCATTTATGTGTGGGTCCAGTGATGAACTGGTACCCTTCTGTGGTGTTCCAGTGGAGAATCAAGAGATAAATTTATTTTCAGCAGCATGAAACATCAGTGTTGTTGGCCCTGTTGTTGTACCTATGTGTCAGAAGTTAAGAATGTGAAATAAAAAGTCTAGAGAACTGCTGTGCTTTTCAATATTTCCTATTATTGTTTTTTTTAAAACAAGGCAAGAATGTTACAGCTTTAGTGATTAGTATATGAATCAGGCAGATCATCTAATGAACAAAAAGTGTGATGAATTACTACGTTTTGTGATAACATGTTCCAAAGGTAGTAAAGAATGATAATATATTTAATTGAAAATTTAATTCACATTTATTGTATTTAGACAGATTACAAGTCTGTGTTAAGACAAGAAAAGTTATTTTCATTAACAACATACAAAATATCAGATTAAATCCACAGACATTATTACAGCTTTCATGATAAAGCATCTTAACTATGCTAAAAGTAAGCATTTTCATGCTGGTGGCACATGATCATATATACATCAAATTACACTGTGAAAACAGTAAATGGCTCAAAAGGTACACTTAAAATAAATATTTTTAATCTTCTGAGTTTAAGGGAAAAAAAACCTTCATGTATAAGGGAATACTCTGAATTAGAGCTAGAATTGATTATTATATTTCAAATAGTTACATTATTATATGAATTTGATCCATAGTTATCTTAATTTCCATTATTCTTCAGTCACATATAATCGATACAACAGTGTAACAAGAGCTGCTGCTATTCCTGGAATTACCCAACTGGTCCAACAACTGAAAAAAAAAACACAAAAAAAGTATAAAAAAATTTTTAAATTACAATTCAAACAAAAATATGTTTAAAGTGTCAGAGAGACATATGTGAGAGGATTAACACATACTAAAACTAGCACAAGAGCCAGTGTGAGATGAAGTGCTATCATCATGAGGCCTTTGTTTACCTCAATCTAGTTCTTCATGTTGCCACTAGGCAAAAACATGTATATAGGATAAAGAAATCCTCAAGATCCATGAAGCCATGAAATGGGGTAAATGATAACCTTTATATGTTGTTAAAGCTAAACTATCCGCCTGAGAAAATGTACTCCAATACATTGCATTTTCCTTATAAAGTATGTTATATATAGCTTTTACTTATTTTAAATCCTTCTCTGCTACAGTATTAAATAGGAAACATGTCATTTTTTAATGCTTTATTTAATAATAACAACAAAATGTTCTAAATTAAGTGCCCATGTGGTTCTTTATGAATTTATTTAAATTATAACTTAATCTTTACACTATACAATTTGCACCAAACTTCAATAGTCCAGTCACCTACAGGGCCTAGAGTTCACAACTACTGCCACCATACTCGGCTCCTATAACCTTTTATGTACTCCATAAATCTTTCATCTTTCTATGCCTTCACATATTGGATTAAATTCCTATTCAACTAGCATTTCAAATAATATCAAGTTTAAGATCTTTAGATAATCAATATGGTTTAGATATAACTATCCATGTACTTACAATTTTGGCAATAAAACAGTTTTTAACATATACACAAAGTGTTCTGTTAACATTCCTCTAACTGTCTCTAGTATCTTTACAATTTTAACATTTCGGTACCTGATTAAAAAGAGAAGTGAGCAATTTGACAGCTTTTATTGAACTGTTCTCATGTGTGGTGGTGCCTAAAGGCTACTAAATATTAACGCATTATTTTCAAACCTGCATAATCCAATTCAAACACGCAGGACACTGGAGCCTTTTAAGGCCTGGGGTGAATTGTGGCAAGGGTCTGAGGCGTGATCAGCAGGCAAGAGCACGTGCAGGATAGCGTGGCTCAGACGTTGAGGGTATACAGTAGGTATGTGCGGGAGGAAAGTCATGCAGCCTCAGAGTGCTTAATTAGGGAACTCATTCACATGCATAAGTACAGTTGGCATAGCTATCCCTCATTAGTGCTCTGTGGTTCGTTATGAAAGCTTCTACACTCACAGGACTATAAAAAACATCTGAGTAGGTCAGAGAGGGCAGAAAAAAAAATAATGAAAAAGAAAGAAGAGGAAGAAAAATCAAGGACAAGAAAGAAGGAGAGAGCAGAGTTGGGCGGTCAGGCCAGTGAAATGGAGAAGAGGCTAAGCGGTTAGGGATGCCGAGCAGTGGAGCAAGAGGAAATGCACTCCAGGGGAGGATCAAACATGTAAAGAGGTTGGACCAAGAGATCCTGCAGGTACCGATTGAAGTGGAAAGATGAAAGTATCAGGAGCCAGTTGGTGGACCACATTCCCCGAAGTTTCAGCCTTGCTGAGCAGGCTAATGGGTGGATAAGAGAGAACTAGAGCAAGAGAGCTCTAGGGAACGAAAGGGAAGAACCAATCTGACTGTGATTTTTATTGTTTATTATTATTTTCTTTTTGGCCTCCTTATTATAGGCACTATTTTATGGATTATTTATTGAAGAGTTAGACACTGTTTGTTGGCTGACTTAAATGAAAAGAACTCTACTTTTTTGCACCATACTTGTTGCTGTGTCCTCACTTTCTCTACTCTATTTTTGGATATGACTATTGATGTTCTGGGGCATCTCAAGGGTGTTCACTAGGAAGGGTAGCAGCACTGCAGCAGAGAAGCATTGTAGGGCTAGTGGAAGTTCACACAGGGGCAGTTAACCTAACCTACAAGAACTTGAAGATCTAGGAGGAAAGCTGGAGTACCAGAGGAAAATCTATGAAGACAACTTTAAAATGTGTACAACAATAACACAAAAAACAGCTCGGCTCAAGTTTTGAAACCAGGACACTTGATCTGTGTAGCAGCTGTAGTAATCCTTGTCATACCAAAAGCTATTAAAGTTATCTATTAAACCTTACATAACATGACGGATCAGTCAATCTTGGCCAATGCTCAGGCCTCTAGGTTCCTTCTGTTCTCATGTGTAATAAAAGAACCAAATACCATGCCCCTTACCATCCCTGTCCAATCATCGGGACTCACGAGATGAGGGACTACTTCAAGTTAAGACTGAACCATTCTAAGTAGTATTCAGTGGTGCTCCTCAATTAAATTAATTCAATATAATATTGTTATAATGATACTGAATGCTCCTTTCAATTATGTGCCCTTATAACATTAAAAACAAAGATAAATATGTTCTTTCATGGGTGATAAAAATCACCTGATGCAATCTAACCCTTACCAGAATCAGTAGACTGAATGTGAACACTACAAATACAGTGTTATATCTTCACATAACATATGACCTCTCAGAAAGAACTTATTGTTACTGTACAGCCAGGACCAGCAACAGACACAATATACCACATAGCTTTCTGGCTATGGGAAATTTACAAAATATAATAACCCTAGAAACCTATAATATCTCACAGTTTTACACTTTACTGTGAAATCATGCATCCATACACCACTTTAATATTTCTTTAATGGTCTTTTATTCATAAGGCACGAGTTGAATTGTTTTGCTTATTGCCTTATTGTCTGTTTAACCAAAAAAAAAAAACATTACAATATTTTGGAAGCAGCAATACATTCTATACATCCTTTTTGGAATTCCAGTAGTATAGGCACAATACAAAAAATACCACAAGCAGTGTGGTAGACATTCAATCTCCTATGCAAACGCAAAGCATCCAAAGAATTTGAGGAAAAAGACTAACTAATACTAACATAACAGCTGTGATTTTACCAATAAAGCCATATTAGTAAATATTATATAAAACTGCAAATATAAAATGAGACTTACACTATGTTTTGTAGCATGTGATTTCACTGCTAAACTCTACACTGTATTTAAGCTGCCCTAGATACTGTACATATAAAGTAATGCATTTAAAAGAACGTGAGGCAATAAAATATTTTAGAGTCTGCTAAAAAGTGAAAAGTAGTTTTGCTCACAACTGACGAATGACTTCTTATAAATAAACCACTAGCTGACCTTAATGCTTGCCTTCACAATGGCCTTCGTACAAAGGAAAAGATAAAAATGTGTATCTGCTAATGTCAAAAGAATGTTCCAAACTAATGTTGTCAATGATCTCCATGCAATACTCCCCCAACAATCTAAATGTTAAAGTGCAACAGCTGTTAATACAAAGGTCTTTTCAGACATATTAAGATATAGCCCAGTGTTCCTGACAAGTGGAATAAGATCACTGTCAAGTATCTCTTGTTAGATAAAAAAGCAAGGAGCAAATGTGGGTTTGGTGGTGGGTAATAATGCATTAGAGATTTGTTAAAGATTTATTTTTTAAACAAAATTAGCATTCACACATTAACATTTTATTAATAAACTTATCACTCTTGTACTTACTGTCCTATGAAGAAAAAAGGGGGGAATAAACCTACCTTGTTTCAGGCACCATTTTAAGGGGTGGCTCCTGAAAGTCAAGAATGGAAAAAAATTAATAAAATATGTACAATAACCTAAACATTATTCACATTACACTACTGTGATGACATACTTTGACATACTCAAGGGTTAAAAAAGACCTTCCTCCATTACACACAATAATAATAAAGCATTTTCTTGTGGTAAACCCAAAGCACTTTCAAAGTCTACTCTAAAATAATAAGAGAATTGTAGTTAATTATTAAGGTGGAATATTGCTCCTAAAACTAATGATAACTAGACTATATATTTATTATTTTCATTAATGTACATCTCACCACTGGTTTTGCAATTTTTGGATGATCTTCCTGTGGAAAAATAAAGAAAAAGAGGAAAATATAATCTATATGCATTTTTCAGTTTCTTATTTTACAGAAACAAATTTTAAAAAGTGTTCACAAAGGCAGATTTTACCTGTCTGTTTACAAAACAAAACAAACAAGTAGGTGAATGCATGAAAGAGATTGTTAAGATTGTTTGGTAATGTTAATTGTGACCAAAAGATATCAGTTACACACTATAACTTATCTGAAGAGTTTACAGAGAAAGAAATAATCTGTTAAGTCCCAAAAACTATGTATGCTATTCACATATTCAAAGACTGACTCAATAAATGTTAAAAATACTTCTTTGACCATTTTTGAAACAAGTAAAACTAGCATTAAAAGTGAATGCCAAACAATCAAAAGCACATAAGAACATAAAAACAATTTAAGAAGTAATAGTAGTATCTTGAAAAGGCTATTTTAAAATGATAAAATACATTTGTAATAAAACATGTCCTAGCTGTGTACATTACACAGCCTAAAAATGTACACTCAGAAGCAATAATCTCAAGTAGGAGAACTTTAGTGTTTAAAAGATGAGAATTTATTCAGACTTAATGTTCTAGGCCGTGTCAGTACAAACCCTTCACCTGCTGCTGTAGTTTATACATGGAATAAATACATTTTTATGCCTTAGTTAAACAGAGAAAAAAAAACATTTTAATTCCCTTTCTCAAAAAAGAGAAAGGGAGGCTCTATTTTCACCCTATTACTGGATTCTCAATATACTGCATCTGGCTATTTCGTTGTAGTAAACAGTAATACATATACTTACTGGATGAAGCTCGCCTATAACATATGTCTGAGTCAGAGTTTTAGCATCTGAAGAATGACCAACATCTTCAAAGCTCTCCGTAGCATCCCCCCCAGCTTGCTCTCTTAGAACTTCTTCTCCTCCAGGGTGCTGCAAGTTGAAATAAAATTCACTACTGATTACAAGTAAAGTATACAGCAATAAATGACAACATCTGAGACTTTAAACTTGCTTAGGTCTTAGAATACAGGTAACTGCCTTCACTAAATTTTCAAATTAAATCTTCTCATTGTAGTCTAATTTTTTATATTACATCCCTCTATTTCTCTTTGGAGATATGTTGTTTCTTTTACTTTTAGGTGATACACTGACTCAATTGCATCTTTTATATGCAACAGAATGTATATTACCGGTCAAAAGTTTTAGTACCAGTTCCCACTTTTCCAGTTTTCAGTGATATGTAACCAGTTTAGGCCTAGTGAATAACCTGAAATGGTACAAAAGTAAGCAATAAACTTCCAGAAGTTAAATAAAAAAAGTTAATTTTCAGTTATACTACAAAATAGCCTTTTCATGGAACAATTAATGGGTAAACAACTTATAGCTTTTCGACAGCAATGGAAACTAATTAAGTCTTTAAAGTCGACGCAAGCAATTCCTATAGGTGTCCCAACTTTTGTTGATTTGTTATCAACCTGCTGTATAAAAACACTGTTGGAACAAACTGTGTTGCTACACCCCTTGAAATAATATGTGGGCAAAATTGCAGTGTATACTGCTATCATAATGGCAAGAAAAGGCAAGTAACAAAGGAGGACAGGCAGACAATTCTAATCCTTAAAAGTGTTGGTCTCTCCTTTAGTGGAATTGAAAAGAAAGCCAAGTTGTCAGCGAGTACAGTCTCCTATACCATCAAAAGGAACCTGGAAACTCTGATAAGAACAGGTTTGGCAGACTTTAAGTAACACAGGGTTACGTAATGTTGGAAATTCTGTGTGGCTAAGGAGTGAATTCTGTGTTTTTATTAACTCAAGAGAGTGAGTGAAACAGTGAGTTCATGTGGATTACTATAAGACAAGTGTGTAGGTTTACTAAATCTGGAGTTTAAATAAAGCATATGATTCAAAGAGAAGAGTCAAGTTTCATGTAAACTGTTTTTTCATTTGATGGTGTACAAAACATTAATACGTCAAAAGAACAATGGATATTATACAAGCTTCACCTACTTTTAGACTTTTGTTTTTTATTTGGCAGCACATTCAGTTTTATAGAAAACAAGCTGTGTTACTCGGGGTCGCCCAGGAAGCAAATGTTGTTAGTCAGATTGGTTAAAGGAATCAGTCAAATAATAAGTAATAATATTATTAGGTTATTGGAGCTGATTATTCTTGAAGATGTTAAATACAATTGTCCATGAGTAAAACACTTCCGCATTATATCAATGGCTGCCTAGTAATTTGGCTTTTGTTAACAGTCACTGCAAAACACAATTTTATAGGAAAGTGTATTCTTTTAAATTGAAATAGGCAATTAAGAGGAGCAATGTAAAATATGAGTACATATTATAATCATTATTAAATGTTTATGATTTTCATCTTTCACTCAAGTATTTCTTTCTGTGTTTCTCAACAGTTGTATGTGGTCCCTATTTATAAATACATTTGCATCTGCAGACTTTAAAGAATATCAGACAGCGGGGCAGTGGGGCCAAGCAGGCGCACAGGGGATCCCCTTTCAAAGCCTATTGATATATATTACAATGGAGTTGCATGTGGAGGACCTTGCAGTTGGTCTACAGAGGCATTTCTAGGATTTGCAGCAATCAGTGTCTTAGCCCTTTTTCTTTGTCACATGTGGTTTTACATGTATATAGAATCGAAAACTGGATGGCTGATTAATCCCTTTGGGCTCATATTCATATAATGGTGTAACATTGATCAGGAGTTATATTGTATATAAAGGACAAAAAGATCAGGGGCTTACTGCTATTCATCATGTATATAAAATCAAGAAAAAGATCAGGGACTGGGCACAATTGACTGGTGCCTAAGCCTCTAAATCACCTACACCCCTCCGGACACCTCTGTATCACTGCTGGCTTATTTTGGCTTCAAAGATACCACTTCCACCTCTACTGTTTTCTCCCTTTTTTTTTTCCAGCAACACCTTCGCTTGTGGCCACAGCGCATGGCACTGGTGCTGACACTCGAGATTTATTGCTTACCGTTGAGCTTCACATCTTCCATGCTAGCTTATGCAAACATCACTTACTAGTTTTCAATATAATCATCTATTCATATGCAATAATAAGATTGTACATATTATACAAAAACACTTGAAACCTTATGTATTGAAGTGGCATTTCTTTTAAAACTATTCAGACACGAACAATTCATTCAATCACTTGTTTATCAAGCTGGAATAATATATTGAATGTTGCATTTGTCTAGGTGTTAAAAATAATTACCCAAAATATCTGTGTGTCTTTCTTTAATAGAAAATTATATACAACCAGAATATTTCAAATCATTCCACACTTGATTTAAAATATCTATAAATCATGACTCTGTAATTACAAAAGAAATAAAAGCAGAGTCATATTGCACATTTGCAAAAATGACTTATCAAAAGACTTTAGCCACCTTCATAAAAGTTAAAAACAGAGAGCAAGAAAAGAAAATGTTTAGGTTCATCCTAAATTGTAATACATCCTACATAAAAATAAATAAATTGCCGTCTTCTTGACAGTGTGACTCTGATGGACAAGAGGCGTTTCGGTGATGAAGAGTGTGCTGATTACTATAATCCAGTCACTTCCACAGGCCAGCATGTATTTGTCTTTGCATATTTTAAAGAAATTGTTTTCCTGCTATACTACTGAATATATTTCACATATCATTGTGAATAAAAACTCTGATTTTTAGAATATTCTAATTGTTACAAATGTTGACAACTTGATGTAGGACCTAATTCTTCACAAACTGTTGTCTCTGGGGTTCTTCTTTGACTCAGTGGTTTGAACTCACAGCTTCAAGCTTTCTTCTTCAAATCTTGAGTATTTGTCGATATATTCAGCTATAGAACTTTGCTTTGCCATGTTTCACAAACCAGTTACTTCCAAGTGAATACCAATATGTGCATGAATACCTTTTGCAACAGGTGGTCATTAAGCCAAACTATTTTGGTCAGTTTTGTGTCAACTTTCAAAGGATTTGACTATAGGCTTTACATGCCAGGTTGGGGATGAAGTACAGTTCCTGACTCAGTTCTTCATATGCTTCTACAAAATTGTGAGTGGTGCAACTTAATGTTGTGCTCAACTGTATGTGCGCACTTCAGAGAAAATAACAATCAAAAGTATGCTTACAAAATAAAAAACAAACAAAAATATTTATACCCACTTTTATTTTAGTTCAGTTGGTTTCCAAGTAAGTGGTTTTAATTTTGATTCAGTTTTCATTTTTCACTCAGCTTTTACGACAGTTTTTATTTTGTTAATTAAATGCTTTTTTAGTTATCCTAGTGACAGTTTTCATTCACAGACTGTTTAATTTAATTATAGTGGCACAGCTCAATCTTATGACACAAGCAGGGCATCACTTGGAACACATCTTTAAAAGAAGCTGCCTGACTATACTATACATTCTTAAGTGTATGCTGACTGTCTTATTAAATATAAACAGGCAGCTATCAGATGAAATTACTACTCCACCATCACTATGATTGGTCAGAGTAATCCTAACCCTTTTTTTTTTTTTTTAAAGTGCATTTGCATATAATGTGCAAACCACCTATTTGCTATCTGTTTCATGCATGGAAACTTTTTTCAGCATATTCCTTTTGCTTTATGAAGTCTTCCGAGCAGTTTGACCACAAACGGAAAAGAACCAGTGCACCAGCATTTCACTGCTCTTAATGCTTTAAAGCAGTGTTTCGCTATGGACTGGCACTGGTCCTGTTCTGGAGGCATTTTGTGCTAGTTCGCAAGAAGGCAAGCATGGCAAGTATATCAACTCTGTTAGTGCCTCCTGTTGGCCTACAAACAGTCCACGGTCCGCAGAACTCCACTGACAGTAAACCCAGAAGGAACTTGTTCTTCTAACTATTATTAATTGATCAAGACACTCAAAACCCCATAGGGAACCCTCACTCTTTGATCGAACACTAATCAATCAATCTACTCAAATCCACATGAAGAACCCTCCTGGTCCATGAAGACATTCTCTAAATAAAAACAGTCTGCTTGTGGAGAAGATCGAAAGAAACTCTAAATTGCATGAACCTCCTAACTGCAGAAGTATGAAATGCAAACAAGGAAAAGAAAATATTATTTATGCATGAATGAAGTACCCTGTGGTGTGACTATTTCAGTGACACAATAATTTACTAGGGTGACCAGACGTCCCAGTGACAACAGACAGCACCAATTTCAGGCTATATGTACCGATAAATAACTGAAGATTATCAAAATGTCCCCTTTTTAACAAGCTGCCCATCTAGGAAAGTTTTCAGCGCCACAAACATTGCTTTGATGAAACAAACATCACTACAATATATTTACAACAGCATGCACAAAATCCAAGATAGAACCCCGCTTGATTATTAACTTGTGTTACATTTAAACTGCATCCCAAGGAACAAGAAGCAGACAAAAACAGAGCACAGACATTTATTTGTTTATACTTCAACCACTGTGTGTAATCCTACGTGTGTATTTCTGAAGGTGTTTTTTTCCTGTGCCTTGATCCCTCTCTGATGATGATGAGATAAAGCAGGCATTATAAGAGAAGGTTTTACGCGTGGGCATACATGGCTACGCAAGTGTCTTGGTTTGGGACTTTGGTAAATTATGGGGTGACCAGATTTTCCATATCCATAATGGCAACTTGCTGTAATAAATTTTGCTTTTCACTTCTGTTACTTCCTAACATTTATAATAACTGAATAGCTGTGCAAGCCCCATTTCATGAAAATTACTACAGTCAGACATGCTCAAGCACAGAAGGAATTAATACAAAAAGGTTTAATTATCTATGTACTTAGGTTATGTAAACTGACAACTGAAAATTGTTACTGTATATGAATATGGTGTGGGTGTGTGCATATGAGTAAGAGTGATCACTGTGATAAAGTAGAGTCATGTCCAGGGATGTTTTCAGCCTTCTGCCCAGTCCCAGTGCCCTTTGGCCCCAACTACCTTGGAATGGATAGAGATGGTTATAGAACCTGCTAAACTTAGTTTTTTGATGGCTACAGTGCCTGCACAGTCCTCAAATGCACCTTAATGTTACGCCAGGCCTAGATTTTCTAACTTATTTAGTCTTCTTTAGAAATGTAGTTCCTTATAAAAGTTATTTTTCAATTCAAATTCAATGCCAGTCACCAACACCTTACCTGCAAATCACTTCCATCACTTCTACCTTGTATGAGTACAGTAGACCCTTGCGAAGTCACGGTTCAGAGTTCGCGGCCTCAGTCTTTTGCGGATTTTTCCATAGAACCTATCTAATAATTGTTAGCGGAAACCACAAATATCCTCTGCAATTTTTATTGCTTTTATCGTGGCAATACTGCACTGTATAGAGACCAGGAAGCAACTGTATTGGAAAACGCAGCTTGGGATGGTGAAAGTAGCCAACAGAATTTGAAACTGCAACTCCCAGCAGTCCCTGCAGTGTCTCTGATTGGTCTTCTGCTGAGGGTGCTGGGGCTGTTGGGGTCAAAGGATGTCAGCGTGACTTTTAAAAAGGGGGCTGGTGACCAAAAGCAAAAAAAAAAAAGTTTTTCTAATTAGTGTTACAAGTTCCTGTCTGCCTGCCTTCTGTTGGGTTACCTGTATTTATTCATTTTGTCCTGGATCGTTTCGTGTGTCTTGATTGTCTGCTGTCTGCCTGTGTACATGAGGACTGTAAGTGGATTCATGGCCATCCTGCAAAAAAAGGAGCGTTCCTGAACCAGTCTTCACCATTTCAGGAACTTGCGGTAGGACTATCTTTACATTCCCATTCAACCTGCGGATCTCTGGACTATCTATTTTCATCATTACATTTCATCCGTTGCCGTTTTTCATGAACGTTTTTCATGATTTACTCTGTGTGTTTTGTTTGTGCTTTGTTGTATTTAATGTGTAGATAGATAGATAGATAGATAGATACTTTATTAATCCCAATGGGAAATTCACATCGTAATAATCGCCGTACGGGGAATAGGGGTGGTATTGTTGTTTTCATTTATTTCATTTGTTTTCATTACATTCTTTATTTGCTTTTTGATTACCAGTTTGTATTGTTTTTTGTCTCTGTGAGTGCGTGCAGGTCTGGCCAAGGCTGGGTGCGTCCCTGGAATCTCCACCATAAAAATAAATAAATCACCGTCTTCTCGACGGTGTGAATCTTAGCGGCACTGGACCGCTACAGCGTTATTCATTTCTCCTTGCTGCCGATTGACTATGATACATCTCCAGCTGAGTGTTCTTGTGTTTTCCGTTTTGTTCCTCTTAACCCTTAAACCACCACAACTGGCTATAGTCATTTCCAAGTGCCATTTGCGAGCACGCAGGACCTGATCAGTCAGTGCCATACATTTATTGACCAGCCAGCTCATGACCACAGCCAGCCCCTTGTGAGCACCCCTAGAAAACACAGACGCTCCTCAAAAAAACCTTCTTAACGCTGTTATTAGCAGATTACTTCATCAATATTCCAGAGTTGGTGCATATAGGGCTCAATGACTGTTAGTTTTCTGAAAATCTCCTTTAAAGTGCATTTCATACATACAAAAAGTAAACAATATGGTCTGTGAAGGGGACCCTCACATAATCTCATAGTACACTGGGGGGCCTAGAACGAATTGATAACCACTGCTTTAAAACTTTTTCTTTTTATTTTGTTTTATGGTAGTTATTGCTAATATGTTATGCATTTTAAGGATCTATCTTGTAATGTGGTCTTCAGCATCTTGAAAGACACAAGATAAAAAGTACTACAGGTTAAGTATCCTTAATCCATAATTTCAAAATCTGAAATGCTACAAATGTCCTCACAGATGGCGCAGTGGTAGTGCCGCTGCTTTGCAGTAAGGAGACTGTGGAAGATTGTGGGTTCGCTTCCAGGTTCCTCCCTGTGTGGATAGTGCTTTGAGTACCAAGAAAAGCGCTACATAAATGTAATGAATTATTATTATTATTACAAAATCTAAAACTTTTTGAGCACTTACATGACGCCACAAGTGGAAAATTACATACCTGACCTTATTTACCCATGTGGGGCTCTGCCAACGTTCCCTTGTTTTTTTGTTTTTTTTTAACTGATGTGAAGAACACATGCTTGCCATTTACAAGCAAGTTCTTCAGTCTCCCTTTGAATTTAATTAGAAATGCCAACACATCTGTAGAGTTTTGGGAGCAGCAGGTGAAAGGTGCGATAACTGCTGTGCTATGTGGCACTTGCAACTGCAATACAGGATTCAAAGCATGCCACATCTTAGCAGGAATATAGGCTCTGATGCTCTGTGGATGCCAGTTTGTTATACCAACCATTA
Source organism: Erpetoichthys calabaricus (assembly GCF_900747795.2). Taxonomy (NCBI): domain Eukaryota; kingdom Metazoa; phylum Chordata; class Cladistia; order Polypteriformes; family Polypteridae; genus Erpetoichthys; species Erpetoichthys calabaricus. The sequence continues at coordinate 83,954,497 of NC_041399.2, read as the reverse complement.
TCACTGCCAGTCCTATGTGCATTACTCATTGTGTTTTTTGCTTATTCTCTGTATACAGTAGATTGAAAGCCTGCTATTGTTTGTTGTTGCTGTATTGTACCAGCTGATAAAGATATTCTGCTGATGATACTGTGCACAAAAGTACTTTTTTATGCACAAAAGTAATGAAAAAATATTGTGCAAATTTACTTTCAGGATATGTGTTGTGACGGATGGCCGGGGCCCATGCCTGGCTGGGACGCCCATTCACCATATCTGCAAGGGGGACAAGGGTGGGAAGCCCAGTATCTCCCCCTGGACACTAGATGGAAGCCTTCCTGGGTTGCAGCGTTGCCTCGGACTCCCCCAGGGCTTCATGGGGATTGGAGTTCTGTGCAGCTCTGTGGGGTTTCGCAGGCGTTGCCAGGGGGTTCTGCAACAGGAACGACTGGGCCCTTTTGGGCACTGGTTTCGCCTTACCCGGAAGTGCAGCCGGATGTCGATAATCAGCCGGATGTCGATAATCAACCACCTGTAGCACTTCCGGGTACCCAATAAAAGGGAGCCAGCAACCACCACTCGGCAGCCAGAGTCGGGTGGAAGGAGGACAAAGCTGTGGAGGAGTGGTGGTGAAAGAGAGAGGAGTGTGGTGACTCAGTGCTGAGTGCTTGGGACTGTGTTGTGGCTGGAGTGATTACGGGGAAAACGTGCCATCCAGCTGAAGAAAAATAAAAGTCTTTTTGTTTTATACGTGCCTCCTGTGTCAAGTCTGTGTCGGGTCGGGTTCAATATAGCGCCTTTATTACAGTGTATAAGGTGTTTATGAAACATAAATAAATATAATTTTTACATTTGGGTCCTATCCCCAAGATATCCCATTATGTACATGCAGATATTCCAAAATCCAAAAATATATGAAATTCAAAATACATCTGGTCCCAGGCATTTTGGATTAGGGATGCTCAACCTGTATTAAATATTTTTAACAGACTTGGAAAAAACATTGCTAGACATGCTATGATATTTAACATTACCCATTATATAACATTGAGGAGCTAGGGGACTCACGAAAAAAGAGAATTTGTGAAATGGTGGTGGTGGTGTCATTAAAATATTATATATATATATATATATATATATATATATATATATATATATATATATATATATATATATATATATATATATATATATATATATTTTAAAAATATTTAAAAATAAATTTCAACTTAAAAATCTAAATAAAATAAATCTTAACTATTCTTGTCAGAGATTTTAATCACAGCCTACATTTCCATTACAGTTATGTTATGGTTAGAACACCAAAACATTTTGATGAGAACAGGACACTCTGCCCACAAAGCTTTGAATGTCCCTAAAGTCATATTCTCTACCACCTGTAACTTATTCCATGTTTCTTCATGTTTAAGATTTACCCTAACATGCTTCTAACTGTGCTCCCATGTTCTTGTTGAATTTATTTTAAAGTAACAGCCTGGATCCACTGTACTAATTCCTTACATAATATATTAAACACTTCAATTATGTCACCTCCTACTCTCAGTTTGCCTAAAATGTTCCTGGGTATGTTACCTAGGAAGGGAAAGGAACGGCAGCCTTATCAAAACTGGCATAAACTTTTTCTTTTTACAATTTCCAGTTTAGGGTGTTGTACCGTGTTAGCCATTATGGATGTAGTGAGAAGTCAAGCAAAATGACACCTTTTATTGGCTAACTAAAAATATTACAATAAACAAGCTTTCAAAGCAACTCAGGCTCCTTCTTAAGGCAAGATGTAGGCCTGAAGAAGGGGCCGGAGTTGCCTTGAAAGCTTGCATATTGTAATATTTTTAGTTATCCAATAAAAGGTGTCATTTTGCTTGACTTCTCACAATTTGAAAAGTAAACAATTTGACAATTGGGCCTTACTGAATGCTTTTTTTGGTCCACACAAAAGCTCCATGTTACTCATGACATAAACATGCACTTTATCTCAGCTAAACGTGACAGAATGCACTCTGCCATGAACAATATCAAATGAACGTCTAGAAACAGGTTTCAGGAAATAAATCGGTTTGCTTTGTTTTTATCTCTGTTTGTGAGTGCGTGCAGGTTGGGCCAAGGCTGGGTGCGTCCCTGGAATCTCCACCATAAAAATAAATCACCGTCTTCTTGACGGTGTGAATCTTAGCAGCACCAGACCGCTACAGCATTTGTCATTTCTCCTTGCTGCTGATTGACTGTGATGCATCTCCAGCTGAATGTGCTTGTATTTTACGTTTTGTTCCTCTGAACCCTTAAACCGCCACAACCGGCTATAGTCGTTTACCAGTGCCCGTACTGTTGCCCATACATTCATTGAGCAGCCAGCTCATGATCACTGCCAGCCCCTTGTGAGCGGGGGGCTGAACGCACCCCTAGAAGACATGGACGCTCCTCAAAAAAAACGCTGATAAACTACCTTCACATTGCTCCCTTACTTGCGGCTGCTTTGTCGCATGATACGCTTCTCGCGCTACACTACACTACACTACACTACACTACACTACACTACACTACACTACGCTCACTTGCTCGCTCACTCACTCACTCACTCACTCACTCACTCACTCACTCACTCACTCACTCACTCAAAAGCCTGAACACCACGTGTCCTTTTTGGCTGATTGCTTTGTTTGTCTCTCCTCCCCCAGACATCCTCTGCTCTTGTTGCGGGTCCCGCTCCCGTTGTGCTCCCCTAAGATGTTTGCCTATTCTTCTAAACAAGAACTAACTGCATACTGAGCTCGTTTTACTTCTGAAAGAGACATGTTTGTTTGAAGTGTTTGAATAAAGTTCTTGTCTCTACAATCTCCTGTGTTTCTGTGCAATTCTGTGACCCAAGTGTGACATCCTGTAGCACTGCAGCCTCACTGTTCCTGTGATTGAGCCGCTGCACTAGACTAACCTGCCAGCATCAGCGCTTTCCTCTGTGTGCTTGCGTGCAGCCAATTCAAGCGCAGTTGGCTCAGTGATTTCATCCTTGGCATCAGTTACACCTTGTACATATTGTTCCAGTAGTTTTTTTTTATAGTTTTTACAGTTCATTAGCAGTGTGTAAAATTATCAGTGTTGCAGTAATTGTGATGCTCTTTGCATGAAAAAAATGTGTTCCATTAAAATTTCATTTTCTTTGTGAATTGTGACGTTTACTTAAAGTGCAGCAAAAAAAGTATTTGGCATCCAGGGATGCATTAACCCCCAAGTATGTGGCAGTTTAAGGCTTAAAGCCCCAAGATGCCGTCGAAACGCTGTGCACCTTCTAAGGCTTCTGACAATGTAAACGCGCTTGCATGAATTACAGTACATATAGCGGTAACATCAGTATTTTACATTCTAGCACTGCAGGAGACATAGCAGTACAGTACTGTGCAGTATACAGGTTTACTTTTACATTCTTTTTTTAGGTAATGTATTAAGCTGAGTTTGAAATTAAATTAATGTGTTTTGGGGGCATATTTAGGGTTTAAACTATAAAAATATAAAAAAATTTTTTTAACCACATCCAAAATTTACGGTTTTTCACAATTCGCTGGTGCTCTAGGAACGAAACCTCCGTGAAATTTGGGGGTGTACTATATAGCTATTGCTAATGCTTATAATAGTGATTGGCTCTGTAACTTGACAGTTATGTCATTTTTGACTTTGCAAAGAGATGTACAGTGCATCCGGAAAGTATTCACAGCGCATCACTTTTTCCACATTTTGTTATGTTACAGCCTTATTCCAAAATGGATTAAATTAATTTTTTTCCTCAGAATTCTACACACAACACCCCATAATGACAACGTGAAAAACGTTTACTTGAGGTTTTTACAAATTTATTAAAAATGAAAAAACTGAGAAATCACATGTACATAAGTATTCATAGCCTTTGCTCAATACTTTGTCGATGCACCGTTGGCAGCAATTACAGCCTCAAGTCTTTTTGAATATGATGCCACAAACTTGGCACACCTAACCTTGAACAGTTTCGCCCATTCCTCTTTGCAGCACCTCTCAAGCTCCATCAGGTTAGATGTGAAGCGTCAGTGCACAACCACTTTAAGATCTCTCCACAGATGTTCAATCGGATTCAAGTCTGGGCTCTGGCTGGGCCACTCAAGGACATTCACAGAGTTGTCCTGAAGCCACTCCTTTGATATCTTGGCTGTGTGCTTAGGGTCGTTGTCCTGCTGAAAGATGAACTGTCGCCCCAGTCTGAGGTCAAGAGCGTTCTGGAGCAGGTTTTCATCCAGGATGTCTCTGTACATTGCTGCAGTCATCTTTCGCTTTATCCTGACTAGTCTCCCAGTCCCTGCCGCTGAAAAACATCCCCACAGCATGATGCTGCCACCACCATGCTTCACTGTAGGGATGGTATTGGCCTGGTGATGAGCGGTGCCTGGTTTCCTCCAAACGTGACGCCTGGCATTCACACCAAAGAGTTCAATCTTTGTCTCATCAGACCAGAGAATTTTCTTTCTCATGGTCTGAGAGTCCTTCGGGTGCCTTTTGGCAAACTCCAGGCGGGCTGCCATGTGCCTTTTACTAAGGAGTGGCTTCCGTCTGGCCACTCTACCATACAGGCCTGATTGGTGGATTGCTGCAGAGATGGTTGTCCTTCTGGAAGGTTCTCCTCTCTCCACAGAGGACCTCTGGAGCTCTGACAGAGTGACCATCGGGTTCTTGGTCACCTCCCTGACTAAGGCCCTTCTCCCCTGATCACTCAGTTTAGATGGCCGGCCAGCTCTAGGAAGAGTCCTGGTGGTTTCGAACTTCTTCCACTTACGGATGATGGAGGCCACTGTGCTCATTGGGACCTTCAAAGCAGCAGAAATTTTTCTGTAACCTTCCCCAGATATGTGCCTCGAGACAATCCTGTCTTGGAGGTCTACAGACAGTTCCTTTGATTCATGCTTGGTTTGTACTCTGACATGAACTGTCAACTGTGGGACCTTATATAGACAGGTGTGTGCCTTTCCAAATCATGTCCAATCAACTGAATTTACCACATGTGGACTCCAATTAAGCTGCAGAAACATCTCAAGGATGATCAGGGGAAACAGGATGCACCTGAGCTCAATTTTGAGCTTCATGGCAAAGGCTGTGAATACTTATGTACATGTGCTTTCTCAATTTTTTTATTTTTAATAAATTTGCAAAAATCTCAAGTAAACTTTTTTCACGTTGTCATTATGGGGTGTTGTGTGTAGAATTCTGAGGAAAAAAATGAATTTTGGAATAAGGCTGTAACATAACAAAATGTGGAAAAAATGATGCGCTGTGAATACTTTCCGGATGCACTGTATGTATCCCCCATCTCCAAAACTAAAATGGACACAGGGAACTCTCCCAAATGTCATAGTATAATTTCCATCTTGTTTTCACTGTACTAAATTTATGATTAAGAGATGCTTAAAACATGAAAATCCTACTTTTCATTTATCTTAATTTTTTAATATAAACCATACTGTTACATTTCTAAGAAAATTATACCAAATCCTGTGAGGCATTTTTTAGGTAATCAAATAAGTGCACAATGAGGGACTGAATCTACTTAATTAATGGTAAGAATTATGTCTGATAACAAAAATGGTTTCAACAAAAACTAGTAGCTATAGTGTTTTTTTTACAACCAAGTATGGGAACAGGTGTATAAGGTAATGATTTAACTGAATTCAAAATAATTTAGTGTACTCATGACTCAAAGTATATTAAAAGTACATTTCACTAATCACACTGATGTAAAAACATCAAAAATGCAGGAAAATGTAGTAGATATTCCACTGATTTAGCATAGCATACACAAATCACTGAACAGAGCTACGTCAATTAAGAATAGCCTTGAAAGCTACAATAATTCATGCTATAATATAGGAAGATTATTTCTTGTGCATACGTGTGTGGTTTAAGATGATGAAAAATTATTTCTTCAGTTACCTTTTGTAATAAATGTCCTGTATGGATGACAGCATGGCCCCAGTAATGAGTAGGGCCATTTTAATCACCCACTCCAGGATATAGGATAATAAGGAAGCATATTAGGGCCATGGATAGGGCTGCACGATTAATCTTTTTTTTCTCATGATAACGATATTTATGACCCACGATCAGTTAATAAATATCGTCGCGATTTTACAGTATAAAGACCAAACTGTTTTTTATGGGCTGAGTTTACGGATTGGACTGCGTCACTATGACGTTACTGCGTCTAGATTGCAAGCGCTTTCTGAAGCAGTAGAAGTCAATAGCAGCAATAACAGTCAGTCAGAATAAACATATGATGGCGGAGCAACGTGAGGAAGGTGCAGAAGTGCGATCGTTAGTTCCTAAAAAGGGGTCATACTCAGTTGTCTGGAACTATTTCGGTTTCGAGGAATGTGATGTTGATCAGGTACGAGTCTTGTGCAAACTTTGCTCCTGTTCCATCCAAACGTCCCAAGGTAACACAACAAACCTCATCAACCACCTTAAAAGCCACCACAAAGTACACTATCAAGAATTTCAACGACTGAAGGCACAAACAGCAACAACAAAAAATTACCAGCCATCCACAACACAGACAACAATATCAGGGACATTGTTCAACACAATACCATATCTGCCTAGCTTGCAAAGACACTGGGAAATAACAGAGGCGATCATGTACCATATAGCCAAGGATATGTGTCCAATAACCACCGTGAACAGTGAGGGGTTTAAAAAAATGATCGCAACACTTGATAAAAGATATAGCATTCCCTCACGCAACCATTTTTCCAATGTTGCGCTGCCTTCGCTGTATGCGAAATGCCGAAAAGAAATAGAAAGAGAAATTCTCAGGCTCAGCCTTGAATATTTTGCTGCCACGACCGACTTATGGTCAAGCAGAACTGCGGAACCGTATTTGAGCTTGACAGTTCATTTTATTGACAGCGAGTTTGAGATGAAAAGCAAGCTTTTGCAAACTTCGTTTTTCCCACAAGACCATACAGCGGAGTTTATTGCAGTGGGCCTCAAAGAAGCGATGTCCGCTTGGGGCTTGGTGGAAGAAAGACTTGTGTGCATCACAACGGACAACGCAGCTAATATGATTAGGGCAGCATCTGTGAATAACTGGCCGAGGCTACACTGCTTTGGTCACAGACTTCATTTAGCCATCGGTAAGTTGTATGTTTTTTTCCCAGATATATTGAAACAATTTGACAATTTAAAAATATTAATTGTTGTTGTTTTAGTGATATTATAATCAGGGGTGCACATAACTGGTACGCAGGTACACATGCGTGGCAAAAATGATGAACGCGTAACGTCATTTTGTTACTACAGCACTTTCGCGTACAAAACAGAAGAGCTCTTGACTGTGACCGTTTTTTGACAGCGTGCGATTAAAATTTCACCTTCACTATTTGTTTTATGTCCTTTCGGTTTAGGTACTGCGTTTATGTTCGAAAAGTGTTTATTCCTCCGACTCAGGACCCTATTCTGCACCGGCGGAAAGCACCATACAAAGTGGTTTAGTTTTGAAATAAAATAATTTTGCGTGTTTTCCGCTTGTGGCAGTGGTAATTTTTAAATGAGGCGCAGCTGTGCGCATTTTCGGCTACTTTAAGACGGCCAAATGACAGTGCGCTCTTCACCAACGGTCTTTAGTCAGTGACGTTATTTATTAAACGATATTAGATACGTACTCAAATAGCATTTTATTTTATTTTATTTCGGTTTTATCACAAAAGAACAACTGATTCTTTCATACCATTTTTAATGAAACGCAATACATTTGTTTAATGCATATTACGCTCAAGACGCAACCTTGTGTTCCGTCAAGTTGCACAATGACAATAAAAACCACAAAACCTTAAGGGAGCGATCTGCACTTATTAAGACCTCGCTGCGGAGTGCGTACCAAACACCAGCTCCTGCTACTCACCTGAGGAACACACTCAAAAAGTTATGTGCACCCCTGATTATAATGACACATTATAATGACAATGAGTCATATGTCTACAGTATAATAATCATCATTTTTATTCTGCTAATCTATCAGATTAGATACATTTAAAAGTTAAAAAATATTTGATTAGTCAAATACTATTATGTTAATGTTTGTGAACCCAGATGAGTTTAGAATAAGTGAGTGTTTATTATTTATTAATAAATGTTTGATAATTGTCTTATGTAGGTGTATATAATTAGTGAAATAAAAAACATTTTTTTTTATTTCTGATCAAAAGTTGCATAAACAACAAGAGTCTTCCTGTGTCTTACTGTTTTTTTTCTGATCATGTTTATTTCCTGAAGAGAATGCCATGAAGGATCCAAGAATTGACTGGGCTGTGGGGCTCTGTAAAAAGTTGGTGAGCTCCTTCTCTTACAGCTGGAAGCGTAAGAGAGAGTTTTTAGCTGCACAAAAGGAGATGAAACTCCCAGAGCACTCACTGAAAACAGAGTGTCCAACAAGGTGGGGATCATGTCAGGCCATGATAGAATCATCGAGCAGCAAAAGGCCATTGCACATGTCCTGTCCTCTGACAAGAAGTCTCGTCATCTTATCCCAACATGGCAGGACATGGATGTACTAGAGGCAATCAACAAATCCTTGCACTCTCTAGTTAATTTTACAGATGCACTGTCTGGCGAGAAGTACGTCAGCGTGTCATTTGTTAAGCCAGTTCTTCATCTTTTCAACGCATCGATCTTGAAAGTTAAGGATGATGATACTGACCTGTCAAGAGCAATCAAGTCTAAAATTTTGGAGTACCTAAACGAAAAATACAGTGACCCAGACATCCAAGCTCTATTGGACATGGCATCTACGGTGGATCCACGATTTAAGATGAGATACACGGCTGAGGACAACAAAACAACAAATCACTCCAGACTCAAAGCTGAGATGCAGACTTTGGCAATGATGGTAATAAAAATGAGCTGCACTGAGATCTATATTAGTGTTTTGAGTCTCAATTAGTTAAATTTGTTCTAAATGCCTTTTTCTGTGTTTAGGTGCCACCCCAAGAAACAGCACAAGAGACCAGCAAGGAGGATGCTAGCTGGATGTGCCCCAAAGAAAAAGATGACTTTAGGAAGCTACTTTAAAACTGCTGAACAAGCCTTGCCACCTAACAACCAGAAATCCAGTGTAGCCTGTGAGCTGGAATCTTACTTGCAGTCAAGCTACCTGGATAGTGAGGGGGACCCATTAAAATGGTGGAAAGAACATGAAAAGATCTACCTAAGGCTTTCAAAAGTGGCAAAAAAATACTTATACCAGCCACAAGCTCTCCTTCAGAGAGGGCTTTTAGTTCCGGTGGAAATGTAGTTACTTGCTTGCGGTCTTCCCTAAAGCCCGATCAAGTTGACAGGCTTGTGTTCTTAGCCAAAAATCTGTAACATGTTGTAAAAATTTTTTATTCTTATTTGATTTTATTACAAGTTGATGTAAAAGAGGCAGTTTAATTTTATTTATTTACCACAGCTAAGAAAAACTCTCCATTCTAAACATGTTTGGTTTGTTTATTTTTCTTTATTTGTGGCTGTAAAGTGCAATAAGAATACACAAGTGAATAAAAGTTCATTACCAAAGGAATAATCGTCATTATTAATCGTGATAAAAATTTTGAGCAAAATAATCGTGATAATCATTTTTTCTGTTATCGTGCAGCCCTAGCCATGGAGAAGAAAAAAAAAATACGGACTCAGTGAAGAATAAAAAAAGTCGACATGTCGATTTTATTTTCAACATTTCCACTTTATCTAGCTGGCTTCACATTGGTCTCCAGCAAGTCACAGTAACTTGCACTAGTGACTGTAGTACCCCTCAGCATGTAGTGACAATAACTCAGGTGCATGAGTGGTTGCGAGGACAAGATAAAACCTTTTACTCAGGCAGGTGGCGTAAGTGCATTGAGAAGGGTGGAGACTACATTGAGAAATTACATTATCAGTATTGTTAAGGTTTGCTCCATTTTCTAAGAAATCCCATTTTCTAACTTTAGCTTGACTTCTCCATATACCTTGTTAAAACAAAACAAAAAAACTCCACACAGCCAGCAACTCTGTTGGAATTAAAATTTACACTCGCTCTACAAAAAACATTTATTCTTATGTTCTTCTAAATCCACTTTCTCCATAAGCAAGATTCAAAAACAAAAGACCAGCACTGGACAGGATGCCAGTCCACCACTTTATAAAAACATACAAAATAAATGTATTTAAAAATAAATAATGTCACTGAAATATCAAAATAAAAATGATAACTGAGTGAATGTAAATTAGAGGAGAGAGAAGAAACAATGATGATATGTCACTTTAATTTTACCTTTTATAACAATGTTGCATAAATAACACTTGAAACAGTAACTAGGAATTATTCATATCAAAAATGAAATTGGCAAAAAAGATTGCACCACAATGCTTATCAAGTCGGCATGGTGGCATAGTGGTAGCACTGCTGCCTCGCAGTAACGAGACCTGGGTTCGCATCTCAGGTCCTCCCTTTGTGGAGTTTGCATGTTCTCCCCATGTCTGCATGGGTTTTCTCTGGGTGCTCCGGTTTCCTAACACAGTCCAAAGACATGCAGGTTAGGTGCATTGGCGATCCTAAATTGTCCCTAGTGTGTGCTTGGTGTGTGTCTGGCCGGGATTTGTTCCTGCCTTGCGCCCTGTGTTGGCTGGGATTGGCTCCAGCAGACCCCCGTGACCCTGTGTTAGGGTATAGCGGGTTGGATAATGGATGGATACCATATTGTAAAGTAATAGTCAAAATGACAAAGATATCATAGCAGACAGAAGCACGTCTCAAGTGTGTATGGCCAAGTAGCTTCAATAGTCTACGTGTGCATGCATTTGTGTGTCTCTTCTGTCACCACGCTCATTACAATGTATCAATCATTACATTTTAGTTACAATATGCTAATGGGCTCCTGAAACAACAAAAGCAATTTTATTTCTTATTTTCACTCTGTGCCAAGTATTTTGCTCAGTTTCATTTGCTCTCTCCATGAAACCATGGCAATTTAAAAGTTTACAAACTGGAAGAACTGGGGGCGGTGTTTTAGAAAGAGGCCCTGTGAGTGTAGCCTTTGCAGCAATAGATTTCTCCTCTATTCATTGCAAAATTTTAGCAAATTGTCCCAAGACATTTATTCTCATTTGAGAATCATACCTGGCCCCACAAGACTAATCTCCCCAAACTCTTTCACTGGCATACTATGTTAAAATTTTTTAATGTTAACTTTGGGTATTTTTCAAGTCAAGTTTATTTTTTCACAATCATACCCTTCATTAATTTGCCATGCCAAATTCTGTCCATAAGTTAAACATTTTTTTTTATAAATGAACAAACAAAATAACACAACTGTTCTTAACGTTTAAAATAGAGTCCACTGAGAATTTGTTCACACATGAAGAAAAAACTTTAAAACTTATATATATCAACATCGTAATGCTAAAGGTTTAAATTTCAAAAAACACCCTCCATTGTTCTTTTTTTAAATATATTTTTATTAATTTATTTGAAGCAAGTAATATTTCATACAATCAGGTCAAATTTAACAAACCAAAATTCAACCAAGAGAAAGAGAGGAGAGCTAACAACCAGAGAGAATCTTTAAAAGCAGCACAGAAGGAAGAGTATCCCTTTCCCTGATATAGATGCTTATTCTAAAATGTTATTGATTAGATCCTGCCATATTTAAAAAAAAATTAACAGATCCACTTAAGTAAGAATTTGATTTTTTCCATTTTCGAATTGTATAGAACATCAGTTACCTACTGACTTAAGAGGTGGGGTGAGATTCTTCCCACTGAGCAAGATAAGACTATGTGCTAGTATTGAGGTAAAGGCATACAGTTTGTTTGTCCTTCTCCACCATAAACCCATCTGGGAGTACACCAAACACAGTTGTTAATGGGTTACTATCAATGTCAATTTATTTAGAGAGCACATTTAAAACAACATCAGTAATGCTGTATCCAAAGTGCTTTACGTTAAAACATAAATTAAACACAAATAAAATAAATAGAAATAAAATACAATAAAACACAATACAATCATCAGTATCACTGAAGGCTACAGAAAATGAGAGAATAGAAATGCGAGAATAGAAATGCATTTTCAATCTAGTTTTAGATAGTTCAGTTGAAGGCGACTGCTTAATGTAATTAGGTAAAGCATTCCACGGATGAGACATACAGATGCAAAAGGCCAGTCTCCCTTAGTTTTACACTTAGTACGAGAGACCACAAGAGACAACTGACCGATAGATCTAAGCTCTCTGGATGGCTGGTATAAAACACACTATTTGGATAAATAGACATGAGCATGCCCATATATTGATTTAAAACCAGCAGCAAAATTTTAAAATCAAATCTGAATCTAACAGACAGCCAGTGTAAAGAGGCTAAAATTGGAGATACAGAATCAAATTTTCTTGCCCCAACCTAAAAATGAGCAGCAGCATTCTGAACCAACTGCAACTTGCATATCAGAGATTTGCTAATCGCGTAATACAACGAGTTACAATATTCAAGCTGAGAAAAAAATAAAAGCATGAGTAACTTTCAAAAGGATCTCTAGGAGAAGGCTGAACCTTGGCTAAAAGACAAAGCTGGAAAAAGCAACACTTGCCCACAGAATTAATTTGTTTCTCAAAAGAGAGGTTGCTATCCACAATAACCCCAAGATTGTGAACTTGCAAAAATCCATGAAAAAGCCAATAAGTTCAAAATCAATTTGAACTTTGGCTGCAGATTGAAGACTGTCTTTCTTCAGCCTCTATTCAGCAATCCTACAGCAGCAGTGCAGCTGCCGTGTGGTGTCATCAAGCCATGGAGCAGGTCTTGCCTTTTTTCAGCGTATTTTGAGGGGAGCAGTTGTGTCAAACTGTTTTACATGATGAATTTAAACCTAAGACACAATCGTCAATACTAATGCACTGGCCTTGTAGATCAAAACATGGTTTTAAAATCAGATATAGAAGAATTTAAAAAGCAAGAGTAGCATGGAGCACAGCTTATAGTGGCACTGTCAACAGTAATATTCAAATCCATTGTTAGAGAAAAATGATCAGTAAAAGGAACAGCACATACATCGATATTATTAATTGAAATACCACATGTAAAAACAAGATCAAGGGTATGACCAAGAGAATGACTTGGAGCATCAATATGCAGGATAAAATCAAGAGTCCAATAATGATAAAAAGTCATTAACCAAACGTTTAGATTGAGTACTTTATCATATCAGAGCATAATATCAGCTAAGAGATCAGAGAATTCAGAAATAAATGTATCATTAATTACAAAGAGTACAGAGAGAGAGAGAGAGAGAGAGAGAGAGAGAGAGAGAGAGAGAGAGAGAGAGAGAGATTTGGAGCATGTACTGATTGTACGTTGCCACACCAACCACACAACGAACCACCTGGATTGGGACCAAGTGCAGAGAGTGGAAGGCCTATAAACCACAGCACACAGCAAAGATGAAGGTGCTACACACTTTGAAAATGATGCCGCCTTGAGATGGGGAAATTAAGTCCAGTTTTCATCGCCTCAGGGCCAGGGCCAGCATACCATAGAGGACAAGACAGGTCAAAGATTACTCTCAAAGAACAAAGGTCAAATAGGTCAAAGATGCTTGAGAATGCAAGCCTGATGAGGAAAGACTGAGCCAGCATTGTTTAACAGCAATGCCGGCTCACCTTCATCTGGAGTGTCTGCGTCTCCAAGGGATACTCAGCTCACTCATACTTATGAATACCAGCATCCAGGAAAAGAAGTCAGGAAATGAATAAAACAAGGGATGGAATTTCAAATAAAGTTATATCAGAAGAAGGACCTTGAGAGGATATTATGGCAGAAAAGATATTAACATTCGAATCCCTGAAGCCACGAAAAAAGTCGTAATGCCGGGCCACTTTAAATTCGCACCTCTTCATCATTGATTAATAATAATAATAGCAGCTGACTACTCAAAAGAAGGAGAGCCCAGACTCGAACCCACAACCTTTGGTTTACATGACAGACACGTCAACTTTCTGTCAATTAATATTTGAGCTTTTGTTTTACTCATTGACAGCAAAATGTACATTGAATAATTTCTTTTTCATTGGTTATATTCCTGAATAAAAGCACACTTGTTTTGTTATACCTTATTTGAAAGTGTTTATTTGATATTTGTACTTCAGTCTTTACACATTATACACTTCACATCAGTATTTAACATGAAAAAAGTTTCTGTTTTAGTTATGTGTTCAACATTTCTTGCCTTGCATTTTCCTGTCATTCTACATTTACTCAAATCGTTGTAGACATGGAACACACATGAAATGTATGTATTTCAAAAATGATATATTATTTACCCCATACAATTTAAGGCACCTCACACCCAGATAAACACACTTGAGCTGGGAGAACTTTACGAAAGACTTCAGCTGAGTCGGTGGGGGATGGGATGGCAGGCTGCTTGCTTGTGCTGATTGACACATTTTCAAAACAAAGACACTGACGAAGAGGTGCGAAGGAATTTAAGGAGGCCCGGCATTACGACTTTTTTTGTAGGTTTCAGGGATTCTGATATTAAGTAAGGAAAACATGATTATAGGACAGTAGCCACTGGGATATACTAACACACAGAAACAGCCACACCAGAATGGGTTAAGGAGTGATTGTGACACCAAGGCTGTCAGAAAGGCATTCAAAGATTTTGTCCAAAATTATATTAATTTGGTGCACGCCCAAAACATGTAGCCCAGTGAGACTGGAGCTTGATTGCAACGTTCGCAGGTTGAATCTTGCCCTGGATACATTTTTGACAATTTTAAATGAGATAAATGCACTTGATAAAAGCTCATATGGAGCTAGACTGTATTCCATGCATGGCTGCCTTCTACTCCTTTTCTGAAATAGTAAGTGAAAGGTCTTTTCCACACCATACCCTGGGATCTTTGAAAGGAAGGGATGTTAAAATGTTTTGATAAACATATGTTTTTGTGACATATGTTTACAACAAAAAAAAGGAAATTGGAGAAAATTGGAGGAAATACATTTTATCACTGATTCTAGCCACTATTGTTACTGGGTTAAAGATGCATACTGTACCTGTTCAGTTGTCGGAGCATAGCAAGCATTGTATACAGGTAAATAATAATGTAAAACAACATGAAACTACACATGGTCTGAAGCCATTTAGCTTGGTGTGCAACAAAGCATTGCAGCATTAGTGCTGAAAATGTTGTTTATTGACAAACTTAATACTACAAACATGAACAGTTTTAATGTGGAGAAGCACTTTAGCACTACTACTACATGGATATAGCATCCTGGGTTTGAATCTCATACCCGATTGTTTTTTCATGAAGAGATAGCACTCCTTGAGTGGATGTTGGATTTCCTCCCATTTCCCCAAAAACATGCAGGTTAGGCAAAGGGGCACTTTCAAGTTTGTATGAATGAAAATATGGATGGGTTATATGTCCAATTGGGTATAAATTGACAATGGATTTGTCTCTGTCCTGAGAAAAATCTTAATTAAGTCAGTGCTGAACATGTCCAAAGCATAAGTTGTATCTGTCAAACACGTATAAGGTGGCACCCATTAGCACTCAGGGTCAGCATACAGAAAATCCAATTCACAAAACAGTCTATTCAGTGCAGTGTAACAGATGATCATAAAATAAAAAATACAAAATAAACATTGGCATACCAAATCAAGAATGAGTCTTCAATAGTTGAGCCTACCACATGCATGCTGCAAGCAAAGCTAATTAAATAACACCGCAAATACACTGTCAGCTTAATAGTTAGCTAACAAAAAACTTCCTTAAAGATAAATTAAAACTGCACTGGGTCTGATGAATATTAGTAGGTTAAACACACAAAGGTAGATGTTAAACCACTGAACTAACCATTATTAGAGGTGAACTTAATGAGACTGGGACATAACACTGCTGCAGTCATGATGAAAATTAAAAGATGATTATTTTTATTCAGTGAATTTACATTATGTTCATTTTTATGACAAAAAATACATACATTAAAAAGTGTATACACCTATCTAAAAATATGCTCTAAAAGAAATTGTTTTAGCTGTGTCCTAAGCCCTCAAGTTACTCTCAGCAGAAACGAGAATTGCAGAACCAAAGAAAAAAGTAGCAGGGAAAAAAAAGAAAACACCCTGAGGTGAAAGGTTGCAGCGGAAGGAGACAATGCAATGAGGGAAGAACATGACCAGACTTCTTTTAATATATCAGAATTTCACAAAAAAAAATTAAAATATTTTATACATTCCCATGTAAATGACTTGGGAAGTACTGCTTTACAATACGTGTGCAATCTCAGGACATAGATCAAAACTCAAGAACATTCTTGGCGCATCTGGTAAGTTTTTAATTTTTTTTTTTTTTTTTACACATTTGCACCCAATGCCCTGTGGAACCTATATAGGACTGCATATATATATATATATATATATATATATATATTTGCAGCTGGAGATCCACGAAGGGAGAAAAAACGAATCACGTATCATAAAATGTTTTTTTTTTTTGCTCAGCGGTATACATAGGACAAACGTCAAAGAGAATCTCAACACGTGTACAGGAACATCGCAACGCCGTCAGAAGAAAGGACGCACTATCTTTGATATATGCACATACTAAATCGACAGGACACACATTCAACTGGGACAACGTAAAAGTAAAATTTAAGGCCAGTACTAAAAGTGCCAGAGAGTTGGCCGAGTCTTGGCTATCAGATGAAAACGCCATCAACAGACACTTGGACATAAATCCAGCATATGCCAACTTAAGAAGGACATGTACACAATAAATAAACTATACAACCCCCCCCCCCCCCCCTTGATCATACTGACTTAGTCACCTCCAAGTTTCCCTGGTAAATGAATGAATATCATGACAGTAAAATACATTTGACTTGAAAAATACCAAACCTTCTTTAACAGTGTAACCTAGTGGTATATGTTTTAGACTTGTGCAACCCCTACCATCAACCTACACTAAGTAAATCACTATATCTCTTTATGCATCAGTTTTAAAAGTCACTATAAGTAAAACTGAAAGTCAACTAGACAAATGTAACAGAAGGTGTTTTATAAAAAAAGAGCTGGAACTTTTAACAGGAATGATACAATTTTTTTTTTATTTTGAACTTGCACAATTTATGTTACGTTCACTCTCAAAGCAATCATACATTAAAGTGTTTAGTTTACACTGGGTCTGGACATTCCCAAGAAGACAACATGCCAAAAGCATAAAGCTGACCTGGAAATAATGGAGTCAATTGCTGGGTACGAGCAAAGTCATGCACAAACGTATAACTGTCAAAATTAAGACAACCTGGCATTACTTTTTAATGAAGAGATAAAGATGGAGGTCACACAGGATACCTACATAAACACTGGAAACTCTTAACACCATACACTGAAAGAACCCTGGCTTTCATTATGTTTTATTAAATTTAGGAAACAATACTGACTCTCAAAAAATCCAAAAATAAACATGTCTGTTTAACAGAATAATAATATCATGAAATCAATACTTTTAAAGTTTTCTCTCTTTGTACAACTGAATGTAGTTTAAGCCATAGGAAGATAATACTAAGGAAGTGGTACAGACAATAGAAAATTTGTGATACCATTATACATTCTACTTAATTGTGGACATTTGTTGAAGAAATATACAGTATGCACATTATGTACCACACCACCTACAAACAAATTATGCACATATAGTAGAAATAGCTTCATGATTTAAAGTGTTATATTTTATACAAGACCAAAGAAAGACAAACACTCAGTTTTAAAATCAGAATACTAAATGTTTTTTCTTCTGGCCCTAAACTGGACTAAGTAGGTTTAAGAATGTATTTATGTATAAGAAATATTTTGCTTTCACTGGAGTTTATTGCAGGATTTAAATTTTCATTCCTAAGACAGACTACTTAAATTCAAACTAGTGGTTTAGTGAACCCTAAGTGTCAACTGCGTACCGGTTTCAGGTTTTTAGATGCAGTAAGAAGTGTTTTTAAACATTATACACCAAACTTCACTATGTACCATAAAAATATAAAGTAAATCTTACTTAAAATACCTCTTCAAATCTACCAGTGATCACAATAGCCACAGATGTCTTAGAACTCGTTGTGCTTCATGAGTGGTCTCTAAATTTGGAGAAGTAGTTAAATGATTTTTATCAGTTGTGATGAGCTTGTGATTTTCTTTCTTGTTTTTCTGTTTTGTCTCTTTCCTGAGAGCTAATTATTTGTGTTCTGGGTTGAATCTTGGAATGCACCCAATTTGAAAATATGTTGCTGTCCAACGGGCGTTTCTGCATGTCCAGTCTGTGATGAGGCAACTCAGGGCTTTGAACCCTACAGAAGTTTGTGATTGACTATTTATTCAACAAACACATTCTTTCAGAAAATTCTGTAACTTGCCTCCTACATTTTTAGGTAATCAATTGGCAGTACCTGTAGTTTGTCATAACCATTAAACCATTTTTAATCATTTTTAAAACAGCGTTACCAATATCTGATAGTGAATATTACACTTAATCAGCATTTCATACTGCAGTCAATAAATCCACAATTAACACTGTGGCATCAAAGTTCCAGAGTAATGGGTTTGAATCATATACGTGGTAACTGTTTTCTGTGGAATTTGCACTTTCTCCAAACGGCCTGTGTGAGCTCATTTCTATGTACTCCAGTTTTCATTCCACAATCCCATTCATGTTTTATTTTTTAGTGTCTTCAGGAGTGGGCCTTTTGATAGACTGTTATCCCTTCCAGTGTTGTTTCTTGATTTACACCGGATGTTGTCAGGATTAAAATGGCCCTGCAATAGTCACGTTATAATAATTGTCATACTGTTAACATCAAGCAGGACTTCTGTGAACAGTACATAAAAATGATAGCATTAACAAAAAAAAAATGCAGATGCACCGGGGGATGCAAGACCCGCACCTTCCATCAGTAATAAAGGAGTTATGGGTTGGGGTAAAGTTTCGGTTGCGAACTGAACCGAATTAGCTCAAAAGTATAAAAATTAGGCTATCACTAGAAAACTTAGTTGTTCAATAAAAGTGAGAGGCGCAAAACGAATACAAGCACTACTTAGAAATGAAAAGAAACTTTATACTTGTTGCAAATCCATTACTTTAACTGTCGACTCTAGACTGGCTCGCTATGTGCGAAAGCGTTCTGCGTTTGACTGGCACTCCGTCCACGGCTGACTGCTGATTTGCGCCTTATGCTTGTCGAAGACTCCTGCTCAAGCCAACCCAAGTAAAGGTTTCAGAAAAAATGACCGATAAGGGAGTCTAACATCTAAAACGATCAAGATTCCAAATTAAAATACAGATTTCAAAATTGTACAAGAGTGTCCCGCATTAAATGCACATATGATGTTGAATCGTATAAGGTTTATGCAGTAATAAAGCATATCTCGAGTAGGTGGAAAACCCATTTCAACCAAAACACAGACGGAACGTGCACCATACATTGCAACAACGGGGCGAGTGAGTAAGCCAATTTGGAAATACATATATGCATATCGAGTCGTAGAATTCAGTTTACAAAAAGTACATTCACGCGTGACTGAAGCAAAGTAAATACAATTATTAGAATTACAACCATAAAAGTCGTCCGCCGCACATCAAAAGCATTCCCGTTGAGCTATCGGTTTTACGAATGTGTATACATATAAAAATTACCGCCTTTACAATTGACGTAAAAAAATAAACGCTTACGTGTGGATCATTACCACATGCACGTTATGAAAAATGCGCTATACAGTAATCAAAGCAGGTGTCAGGTTTAGCAACTCGCACTGCTATTTAACACAGTTAAAAAAGGAGCGGTCTCATTTTCCATGAACTTTCTCTTACCTCTTCTAGAAACTTGGTCACATCATAAACCTTATGGTGAATGATAATCCAACAGCTTTTACTTGAGTTGTGGCTTTGGATTTCCTCCAGACGGTAATATTTTACTTGGTTCTGTTCTCCTTTCTTTTCACTCATTTTTGGGGAAATATATATTTTTTCACGCTCCCTTTCTTTACTCCGTCCAACCTACAATAGCAAGTTTTATCAAACAGCTTCCTGACGCAAAAAGAAAACAAGCAAAATCCTCATAAGCTTACGTCCCGCCCACTGGCGCGGTAAAGACTTGGGTCAAAGGTGAACAGAATGCGTTACTGTAGGGAAGTCGTGCCTGCTTGTTGCAATGACCAATGGGACATACGAGCGTGAGCTACGTGCCTAGACACGCAGTCTCGGACAGCTCTAACTCGGGCGTTTTCTTTGCTTACTATTCATAAACCACTGACCAATCATGTTGAGGTTATTTGAATAAATGCATATATGTAAAAGATCGTACTCGCTGTACTGTTAATACGTTACACGGCGCAAATATAGGAACTGTGTGTGTGCATGATTAGGTATATGGTCAAACAGATCTTGCCGTAGCTCCCTACAGAGCTAGTTAATACTGTGCACTTAATACCCCACCCTACAGTCAGAATAAATGAACGAATATATTTAGACTGTAAATAAACATTATGCCCACTAAGCTGAAAATCACGACAAATTAAAAATATAAAGAAAATGCATTGGTTAAGAGATTACTAAAACCGGTTCATTTGTAGTAGCTTTAACCTATTATTTCGCAAGAACCTGAATATCTTCTAGCGCATTTCGCTATGTATACTCTGAGGTGTACAGAGTGAACAGAGTCAGGACTGTTCCTTGTGGTGCTTATCCATATCATGTTTTTAAAAATGTATTTTCTGGGACCACCCAACAATTTTGATTTTAAGGCTTTCAAGAGGTCCTCCATATTTCACCCAGTATTCCTGTATTCTGCCCCTTAGTTTCACCCCCTTGTGACGTAGAACTGAAAAAAGAATAAGTAAATAATTACAGTTTGATTTATTTTTAGCTGTATACTCAGAGCTGAGAAGTCTGATTTGCTTTAAATGTTTGTTTTCTTTTAAAAGAAATATTTTTTTACATTATGCTCAAGACCATGGTGTCTGAATTCAACATTTTCTTTTGCCAGAACAAAAGTACATGAAGACAACTGCTAATTCACCACTGAGGTAATCTAATACTTCATGCACAAAGGAAGGATTTAGTTATTTCTAAAGGCAGGCAATCTAGAGGTTTGGGTGAAACATCTCTTTAAAGCCTGATATTGTCAATGTTCTAATTGAAATATGTGAGTAAAGGAAATTTATGTGCATGTGTTTCTGGTCAGGAATGCTATACCACAATGTGTTTTGTTCAGAGTATAAAGGGATACATCCTGTAATATGGATGAAAAACACACAGATATAGACCACAAAAAAACAGACTTTATGGACAAGTGGAAACTTCCAGAAAAGACACCATGGGAGAATAAAAACTTCTCAATTAAAAGTGATAGGTGGCATCACTTCAGAAGCATCTTGATCCTGTCTTAAAGTAAATATTGTACAAATTCATATTATGTTATATAAAGAACTGACCAATACAGATGTGTAAAGGATTAAAAAAATAAGACTAGAAAGATGTTGTTCATGAAAATGAAAAATAAGTCAAGAATTCAGATCTAAAGGAATATCATAAACTGTAATGAAGGATTCAAAAACATTTAAAGGTTAATAGAAACAAATTGCTACTGAAGCCAAACAAGTAGAAAAACATTTTTAAGCACTACTCCGGGTAAAAAGAACAAAACAAAAAAAACCAGAAAGATATTTTAATTAGTTTCTGTGATGCATAAGAAAAATCATCAGCTTTTAAAAGAAGGAATAATTGAAATGTTTAAGGCAGAAGCTCAAATTTTAATATTTTAAAATAGACGAGTCAGCTGTGCACCAGACCCTTGATGCTTTACAAACTAATACATCTCCCAATCCTCCTGACTTTTGCCGCACTCATTGTTCAAAGAAATTTTCTGAAAAGTCATAAAATATATTGTATACTTTGCTTTGTACTTCTGTTGACCATTCAAAAATGTGTAATAAATTAGTTTGCTCTCATTAGCTCATCCCTTTTGTTATATAGAGTATTAATTTCATATAAATTGTACTGATGGGATTTTACTATTAGTTTTAAAGTAAATAAATAAAAAAACAAAATATTTATAAACCTTTATTAAGTTTATTTTGGCAGTCACTTCAGATGGAAGTACCTGATGAGTGAGAAGTTGCACATGTGACTCTTTCCTCAAGAAGGATGACAAAATGGATTACAGTAATTCTAAACTATTAAGTCGTACTTCTAACCCATGACAAAATTTTAAAACTGTAATTAAAAATCTATCTAACAAGAGGCATGGGATTATGAGAGCAAAACACATGTTGGAATGTTCAACAGAAGTAGTAAACCAAAGCAAAGCCTGCAATATAGTTTATTACTTTTCAGACAAAGAAATATCTTTGAAAAAATAGTGAGACAAATGCGAGCAAAATATGACCAGTTAGAGCCATATGGATTCACAGGGTCAGACAGACTAACTGACCAATATGACAATATATTGTGAATGCACATTCTTAATTATGAACACAAAATAACCAATTCTAGTCTACAGGAAGGAGCCCCTGAAAAGGACTTTGGAGGTTTATATTGTTGGAATGGGCGGCACGGTGGCGCAGTGGTAGCGCTGCTGCCTTGCAGTTAGGAAACCCGGGTTTGCTTCCCAGGTCCTCCCTTCGTGGAGTTTGCATGTTCTCCCTGTGTCTGCGTGGGTTTCCTCCCTTAGTCCAAAGACATGCAGGTTAGGTGCATTTGCGATTCTAAATTGTCCCTAGTATGTGTGTGTGTGTGTGCCCTGCAGTGGACTGGTGCCCTGCCTGGGGTTTGTTTCCTGCCTTGCGCCCTATGTTGGCTGGGATTGGCTCCAGCAGACCCCTGTGACCCTGTAGTTAGGATATAGCGGGTTGGATAATGGATGGATGGATATTGTTGTAACGTTTTCATCATTTATGTCAGGGGTCTCCAGTCTTGGTCAGCTGCAGGATTTTGTTTCAACTAATCTCCAATTTTAGGAGCTGAATTCTGCTCTTAATGAAGCAAGTAATTTAATAATATGCCTTGTATGCCTTCTCATTCTTCCTTGTCTGGCATTTCAAATAATATAAAGTTTGTTTAGTACATAAAAGAATTTTCTGGCTGCTTTGTTGTTGAGGAGATTTAGGCACTTATGACTGGAAAAACATTTGTCTTCTTTTCTTTGTTAATATAATTAATATTTTCATCAAGTAGTACATAAGCCTGTGCAAGGTTGTTTTCTGCTTTGTCCCAAATGCATGCTTAGATTGGTATTGGTTACCAGTGACCCAGAACTGGAAAGGAAATTTTAAAAATGGATGGATTGCTGGTAGTATGCATATATTGCAGTTCATTCACATAAAATATGTCATTTTAAAGCCATTTTTACATATTTTCTAAATGGCAGTAGTAATTTTTATGCTGCTCAGCAAAACCTTATAGGCTACAGTTGAAAGGTGCAAAGATTAGCTTTAACAGTTAGCAAATATTCAACCATGTCAGCTTTAAAACTGGATCAAAGATCACTTGATTTATTTACAGAAGAAATGAACGAATACTTTGAAAAAAGTCACTTTTTAGTTTTGTTTCACAGAAATAGAAAATATACATCTATGTAGAAAATAATAACAGTTTACTAACAGACTCAAAACACACAGTATACTGAATTTACTACAGTCTATTATCGAACAAAAAATGTAATTTTTGAAGTTTTCATAATATGTTGATCATAGAATTGTATTAATGTTTTGAACAAATATTTTCTTTCAAACTTATATTGACTTATTTAAGTATTATATGATCAGTGGTGGGCATCTAAGTGAGAGGGGGAGGTAGTTGTTTCATGTGCAATTACAGTAAAATACTATTAGATCCACTAGTTTAAAACTGTGGAATCTAATACAGAAACTAACTCAATCTATCTATCTATCTATCTATCTATCTATCTATCTATCTATCTATCTATCTATCTATCTATCTATCTATCTATCTATCTATCTATCTATCTATCTATCTATCTATCTATCTATCTATCTATCTATCTATCTATCTATCTATCTATCTATCTATCTATCAAACGTAAATTGTAATGCTAAACTCACATCAGAAATACTCTAGACAACTCAACTGAAATGACCGACATCAGATTTCTACCTCAAATGAAATTTTCCTACCACTGATCCACAGGCACATATATATCCACAGCTATACCTCATTTTATATCATTGCTGAAAACTTAAGAGAAGAACAAAAATGCTGGAAAGTGGTGACTTGAGATATCTTAGATAAAAATAAGCACCACTTCAGCCTGAAGTAAATCTAATAAAAACTTAATTTTTTTTAATGTTAATTAGCAGCCTTCTTTTCAATGACTAATGGACTTAGTGAAAGCACTGCACATCATGGCAGCAGTGAGCTCCAAATATAATAAATAAAAATGCATCAGAGCTTTGTGCTTATTATATCTGGTTCCTTCCATCTTCAAAATGTCCTTTGCATCAATATTATTTATTTATTTTTTTGCAGTGTCAGTCAAGATGAACACACATTGAAGAGAAGTAATGTTAACGGTAAGCAGATTGGATAATAGTGATACAAAGTAAAACAGAAAATAAAAATTATAAAATATATGTATAAAGATATCAATGATACTGAAAGAGTATAGATAATAATGGGGAAACGGGACAGAAGCAGTCATGGAACATATTGTTTTGTAGGTGAGATTGTCTAGGCTGTTGAATTATAATCAATGGATGAACTGTACACAAAAGATTTGATGATCAGGATTGTTGAAGAATGCGAGAATACTAGGTTTACAGATGAATATGTCATTAGCAAGTGGTGCAGGAAGCAGAGCAGCACCAACATCAACATCTCTTCCAGCAGCAACCCAAGCTTTCTCTAAATGGTCTTTGATCCCAGTACTGGCCAGCCTCAAACATACTTAGCTTTATGTGGAATACCTGTTCTGAAGTGCAGGTGCTCTGGCTGCTGGCTAAGAAAAAAATTCACCTGCTTTCACTTGACAGTATATTTGAATTTTGTTCTTCATGAAATATTATTTGTTGTACATTGGGCACAGTGTGAATATTTGAATTTTAGTTAAAAAATGTATGCTTACATAAGTACAGCTTTTCACAACTGAATCCATAAAAGGAAACAAGCAACTGGAGGTAGTCAGCAACATGGTAATTTAGTCAAGGATCTGCATGCAGAATTGGAATAAATAACTGAGATAGCAAAGGCAATTTACCATTGTTAATCAGTGAAAATGTTCAGGAGCACAGAAGGCATGAGAAAGACAAAGGAACATTAGAAAGTATTGTCCCAGATGAAAAATAGATAAATATAAACTTCTAATTTAAGTACTAATACTGATCAAAAAAGAAGGTGTGTGCATAGAGAGAAGCCTAATTAAGTAACACTAAAATCACAAGTAATAATGGAGAGAAAAGCTTGTATATTGTAATCTTTTTAGTTAGCCAATAAAAGGTGTCATTTTGCTTGGCTTTTCTCTACATTCATAATGGCTAACACGGTACAACACCATAGTGCTAAGTAATAATGGGAAATGTTAACCTTTATTGCCTCTTTGCTGTAAGCAAAAAGTACAGCGAACTTCTAACTACCTCTATCATTTCCTGCTGTGATTTCACAAGCCTCTGCGCTGTTGACACTGAGCAGGGTTAGCAAGCATTTTTAAGGAAAAAGTACTTTCCATTTTGAGTGCTGTATTTCAGGTCAGACATTGCCAATCATCGTTGGAAGCAAATGTCAGTTTTGCAATTTGTGGGTTATACTTTCCTTTCCATTGTTTAAGAGTTGAAAACTTTGTGAGTTTCCTGGATTGAAGTATTGAATCACATTGTTTGTTATACAGTTTCTTTCCTAGTACTGTATCTGCAAGTGGCTGATTTTTATCTTGGCTGGGTTTTAATGATTAATTGCTTACTGGAGTTTATTACAGTGAAGCAAGAATAAATTGTTAAGTTAGAAAGAATAAGTAGAAAAAACATTTCACAATTCAATATAAAAGAAGAACAATAAAACAAACCACCTAATGGATAAAACAAGGGGGTAAAGATTTCTTAATCTTCATTATGAATATTTATACTGATGCAACATAAACTAAATAACTGAAATTAATACACATTATTCTTCCTTAGTTTATCTTGTTTTAATTGCTGTTTTTTCATTATATAAGCTTATTGTTTATTTTTCCTATAATTTGAAAATGCAGTTTTATGCAGTCTTTAATGCAAGTTATCACAGTAGTACTATTAATTTTCTACATTGCCCTGTCTCTTACAGTTGAGTTATCCTACAAAGCAAAAATAACTGTATGCGATTCCACTTACTGTCAGTAGATGTTACTATATGTAAAAAACTGAATTGATGAATTCATTGAAAATCTATTTGCAATATCATATTTTACTCATTATTATGATACTGTATTTGAATGTGTCATATGTAGTTGATGTAAAAGTAATGGCCCAACTAAACTGCTTTTAAACTAAATTTCAGGAGTCTAACCTTTTTTCAGCAGTACTGCCCATTTGTGTTTCATTTGTATCATAGACAGATATAGTAAATAGACAGTATGTTATTTGTCCGAAGTGGGAAATTTAGCTCAAGACATATTATGACAACAACAACAACAACACAAATAACAACTTTCAAATACACAAAGAATTATAAAAATGATGACAAATTCTGACTTGGCAAGAGTTAAGAGAAAAGCCACAGTAAGGCATTATTAGGACACATTGCTGTAGGTATAAAGTAGCCCCAGCAGCGCTTCTGGACACACTTATGTTGAATAATGAATTGCTTAAAAGTACTCAGTGACTGTATGTGAGAAAATATGATACAGTGTATTGGAAATATAATATGTTTGATATTCCATGGGGATTGAAAGGGTGCCTGACTGAAACCTGCTCATTGAATGTGCCTCTAGATTGATGGCCATTTGAAACATCTGGGTGGGTTACAAAAGTTTAGAAAGATATGGATGTCTATCTTCAAACTGAATTAGTCAACCTGCCTGCCACATCATTTGAATCAAGATAATATAATGCCTGAAACACCATTCTAAAAAATGCATGTGGAGTAGAAAGAGTTGTAGTCAGGAAGGGCAGCAGTCTTGACTTTAATCTAAGAGATGTTCAATTTATTTTTTGCAAGTCAGCCTTGAATAAATCTTTAGCTTTAATAATGCATCATTATAATGAGAAAACCTACACAGTGATAATATCTGTTTTAAGGTAATATTTTAGGTAACAGAATATTATAATATGTTGAAAAATGCAACGACTTAAAGAGGATAATTGCTTATATCTAAACATGAATGACTGAACAAAACACAGACATAGACAAAGACCACATGCAACCCAGAATCTGTATTTCTAAGCTTTTTTAGAATTTTTCAGCTTTTCCAAGAAAAACACAGGGGTTTAGCTTCTAGTTTATTTCACAATCTTGTTTTGATCCATAATGATATTATATCGTCAGTTACTAAATCATGCATGATATCATACTTTTTGTACTCATACTGTAGTTCCAGTTTGAATAAGAGAGAACCTTGGCTTCTAATTATGGAGTTTAAAATGTTAGCAATAGTTAGAAGTTTACTTGAAACCATTACTGCTAATCCATGTTGCAAACTAACAGTTAAATATAGGACACTAACATACAGAAATTATTTGCTGGATTATTTCCTTGCTACAAAATACTTGATGTGATTTTGACACAGGTAAGGCAGTTCAATAATATCCTGCTTTATTTGACATTTGTTTGACTGACTCTGTCATAACTAATTCTGTTTTTGTTAAATGAGTATAGCCTAATATACTAATGTCTGATCAAAAAAGTCTTGTCTCTACCTATGACTGATATATATATATATATATATATATATATATATATATATATATATATATATATATATATATATAAAATCCCTATGTGCGTCCAGGTGTCCGTGTGTGGGTGTCTTCTGATGCGCGGGGCACGGTGCGATGCGCGATATTACTGTCAGAGAAAGTTAGAGGCGTTTTACGGAAATACAAACCAGTATTACTGCGAGAGGAAATTAAAGGTACACAATACAGTGACGCATATTACAGACACATACAAGCCAGTATTACTGTCAGAGGAGATTAAAGGCATATTACCGACACGCACGCCTGTATTACCGCCAGAGAAAATTAAAGGTATATTACGGACATACAAGCCAGCGGATGTACAAGACGGTATCCTTCAATAAGGGCACGCACAGGCATCCTTCAATAAGGGCGCGCACAAAAAGGCGAGCCTCAAAAGGGCGACCTCAATTGGGCGCAGCAAATAAAGGCGCGCGTAAATAAAGATCTGCACCTTTGTTGCTCTTCACATATTCCAGAGCCATTTGAACTAAATTATCTACGAACGCCTTTATTCGCCGCGCTCAATTGAGGTCGCCCTTTTGAAGCTCGCCTTTTTTGTGCGCGCCCTTATTGAATAGAGCCGTACAAGACAGTATTACTGTCACAGAAAATTAAAGACACACAATGCACGGCGGCAGCCCACGAAGAACGGTCAGCTCAGCAAGTAAACATCAACAAAAGAAAGGCTGAAAGAAAGAAAAATACGACCAACAAAAAGAATGAGGTCAAAGTCACTTGCCATTTAATATAGACTGTTCCTACTAATGTTTATGCACTACTGTTTTAGTGCCCGTTATTGTAACGGGCTAAATAACGGGTTTGTGTGCTCAGCCCGCTCCTCTACACCCTCTACACATATGACTGTGTCCCCACTCACCATAGCAACAAGATTATAAAGTTCGCGGATGACACGATGGTGGTCGGACTCATCTCGGGCAAGGAGGGTGAGCTAGCATACAGGGACGAGGTGGAGCGACTGTCAGAGTGGTGCACAGTCAATAACCTGCTCCTCAACACCAAAAAACAAAGGAGCTTGTTATTGACTTTAGGAAAAGCAAAACTGACATCCAGCCACTCATCATTGGCAGGGCCTGTGTGGAGAGGGTCCTGGTGTTCAGGTTTCTGGGTATGGAGCTGGAGGATGACCTGACCTGGAGCGCCAACACCAAGGAGCTGCTAAAGAAGGTGCAGCAGGGACTGTATTTTCTGAGAATTCTCAGAAAGAACCATCTCCCAAAAAATCTGCTCCTTGCTTTTTATCACTGTTCCATCGAGAGTGTGCTCACGTACGGACTGTGTGTGTGGTACGGCAGCTGCACTTCCTCAGAAAAGAAAGCGCTCCACAGGGTCGTCAGGACAGCGGAGAGAACAATTGGTTGTACCCTCCCCACTCTGGAACAAATCTACACGTCCCAATGCCGCAAA
Source organism: Erpetoichthys calabaricus (assembly GCF_900747795.2). Lineage (NCBI taxonomy): Eukaryota > Metazoa > Chordata > Cladistia > Polypteriformes > Polypteridae > Erpetoichthys > Erpetoichthys calabaricus. The sequence goes on along the minus strand of NC_041399.2, from coordinate 83,925,120 downwards.
AAAGCAATTGACATTTCACAGGATTCATCACATCCCGGTCATTGCCTCTTCCAGCTTTTGCCATCGGGCAAGAGATACAGAGCTATGAAAACTAGGACAAACCGCCTTAAAAACAGCTTTTATCCGAAAGCAATCATGGCCCTGAACTCAGAATAAAACTGCTCCATATTATTCTACCAATGTGCAATATAGACTTAAGTCAACAAGTGCAATTTGTATATTTATTGCTATTCAGTTTGTTATTATTTTCTCTTTTCTTGTCTTTTTGTCTTTTTAACTCTTATTCCTCACACTGAGTCGATTGCACCTTCAATTTCATTGTTCCTTTGTAAAAGTGACAATGACAATAAAGATCTATCTATCTATCTATCTATCTATCTATCTATCTATCTATCTATCTATCTATCTATCTATCTATCTATCTATCTATCTATCTATCTATCTATCTATCTATCTATCTATCTATCTATCTATCTATCTATATAGTTGCCTTCAAACCTGCACTGTGCAGTGTCTGGTCTGGTGCTAAAGTTTTCCACCTGAAGCCAAGCTTTTTATTCCCTTTATTTGCTCAGAAAGGGCTTATGTGCTGCTAAAAGCCTTGGCAAAAAGGCATTGTTCATTTATTCTAACAATATCTACATGAAACTATAGTAAAAGTAGCAAGAAAACTATTTTTGATTTAGTTGATATGTTAGGGCAGCATAGTGGTAGACTGGTTTGTGCTACTCTGTTATAGCTCTAGGATACAGGGTTTGAATCCAAGACTTGTTCACTGCCTGTGTGGAGTTTACTCATTCTCCTTGTTTCTGTTTGTATTTTTCGCTGACTACTGATTTGCCTCATATATCTCAAAGATGTACATTTTACTTCATTTTTTTAAATATTCATAAAATATGCATGTTTTGTTAATGATAACAATAATAACATCACTTATTACTTCTGAGTTTGGATGTGGATCTAAGGTTGGATACTCCTCTATTCGGAAAGCTTTTGTGATGGTACCTGAGTAGTACAAAGTTAGTACAGATAATGATTTTTTTTGATATGCTAGCTTCTACCATCATTTAGTTGGTTATGCCCTTAAAATTCCACTGAGCAAAAAGAGAGAATGTTCACATTCCTTTTCTTCCTGTGCAAGTTGCTATAATTATAAAAAGCAATGCTGCATTTTTCTGGTGTATAGTTGGCTAAAGTATGCCCATCACAAGGAACAGATGCACATAACATTTAAAGCAGGGTGGAACTTTAATTTGACCATTTTTATTTTTACTACTAGAAGGAAATAAATCACAACATGAGAAAAAATATGTTCTAGCTCATTTTATTTTCTTATTCTTTTGATGAATACTACACACACATAATGAATGTTATTAATAAAAATGCTACAGAAAATACAGTTACTACACAAAATGAGATATCAAAGATAAACAGTTATTTAGCCTACATTTTTGACATTGCTTAATTTAAAAGTAAAAACATCTGTATTTATAAAAAGTAACTATAAATGGCATGCTTAATTTTTTAACATACTGTATATATAAGTATAGTAATAAAGACTGATATTGTTCTCTTCAACTTTTCTAGAAATTGTGAAAGATAAATATTGTATATCTTTGGAAAAGGACACAAAATCCTTTGCTAGTTAATTTAATGCATCTTTAAAATAGGAGATATCTCCTAGAATTTGATGGTGTGGTTACTCACCTTTCATTCTCACCTTCCATTCATAGCATTAAAACATAAGGTGTGAACAGTCAGACTTTACGCATCCCGTTATTCCCAGGTGATCATTGCAAAATATTAATATTGTGTTTCTTTCTAACACACATTACTGCATCTAATTGTTATCATTGCTAATTATACGGTTTAGTATAACACTGAAATTGAGCAGGATGTGGTTGACATCTCTTTGTGAATACAGTATAAGCTATTCAATTTAATTATTGCTTTTGTTTAATTGTGTCATATTTCCAATATGGGGCGGCACGGTGGCACAGTGGGTAGTGCTACTGCCTCGCAGTTAGGAGACCCAGGTCTTCCCTGCGTGGAGTTTGCATGTTCTCCCCGTGTCTGCGTGGGTTTCCTCCGGGTACTCTGGTTTCCTCCCACAGTCCGAAGACATGCAGGTTAGGTGCATTGGCGATCTTAAATTGTCCCTGGTGTGTTGGTGTGTGTGCCCTGCGGTGGGCTGGTGCCCTGCCCGAGGTTTGTTTCCTGCCTTGCACTCTGTGTTGGCTGGGATTGGCTCCAGTAGACCCCCTTGACCCTGTAGTTAGGATATAGCGTGTTGGATAATGGATGGATGGATGGATATTTCCAATATGTTTTCTGTAGATAAATTATTTAAACCTTTCTCAAGTTGCATGCCCAATGTAAATATCTAGTATCTAATTACTGCTGCTAGCAAATTGTATCTAAATTCATTTTAAAATGCTGCTATTTTAGTAATTTTCCTTAAAAGTTGCTTTACGAACATAGAACAGTAAATTACTTGTTTATTATTTAGAAAACCTCCATCTCCTAATTTGACACCGTTAAAAAAAGACAGAATTTTCATCCTGCTCATATGTAGGATAAAAATGAAGAAGTTTGACTGGTGACATAAAAGAAGAATTAACTTTTTTTTTTAAACTCATAAGTTAAATAAAATTTAAACACCATATACAGGCATTGAAGCCAAACTAACTGGAAAGTTTTTAGATTGCCATCCATGTTTTCTCTTTTCCCACTGTTTGCTATTTCAGATTCAGAGGCAACTTCCAGATGTTTTAGTGATTTTCAGCATTTCTTGTTATGACTCATCTCTAGGCCACCTCTCTGCACTCCATCATCCAATCCTGTGGGATCTCTTATCAGTGCTATGCTGATAATACACTGCTATACCTGTCGTTCCCTCTGTATTGGAGGACAATACAGTATCAGCTAGAGTCTCTGCATGTCTTACTGATATCTGAACCTTGTTGAAGTACCACCATCTACAACTCAACATGGCAAAAACAGAGCTTCTCATGATCCCGGCCAGCCAGTCTGCTCATCCCCCCATCTCTGTACAGCTTGGCTCACTGTTGCTAACACCTGCCAAGTCAGGATGCAACTTTGGTGGTAGTTGATGAACAGCTATCTTTTTCTGACCACATTTCCACTGTTTCTTGTTCAAGCAGGTTCACATTGTACAACATCCGCAAGATCAGACCTTATCTGGCAGAGTATGCAGCACAACTTCTAGTCCAGGCTTTGGTCTTGTTGGATTTGGACTACTGCAACTTGATTCTGGCAGTACTCGCATGTGCTATCAAGCTGCTGAAGATGATCCAGAATGCAGGGGCCCATCTTGTATTTAACAGCCAAAAAGGGCACATGTTACTCCTCTCTTCAGGTTGCTACATTGTCTCCCTGTAGCAGCATATATTAAGTTCATATCCCTGATGTTTACCTATGGAGTAGTCAATGGGACAACACCTGAGTGTATAAAAACACTGGTGAAGTGCTATACTTCTGGCCCACTCAGGTCTGCCAGGAAACAGTGTCTGGTGATTCCACCACTATGTGGCCTCAAGTCTCAATCCAGACTCTTTTCCTATGTAATTTCTAGATGGTGGAATGGATTTAAGAAGCAATTGAAGACCCATCTATTCTGTGAATATCTGTTGAATTGGTGAAAAAAAATGTTTTATATTCTTGGTTAATGTATTTAAGTTTAATTGCTATAGTGATTGTAATCTATGATTGTAAATGTATGAGTTATCAACTTTTGTTACCCGTACTATTACACATACTGAACAAACAGGCCATGGCCTAATGTTACTCAATTGTTTACCTCTTTTCTAAGTTGCTTTGGATAAAAGTGTCTGCTAATCAAATAAATGTAAATGTAAATGTAGATACTGTATGTTGTGAAGTGCTAGCCTAAACTATAATAGTTATAAACCTTGCCTATCACTTGAAACCACAAAATTACTTGTGATAATTTGAAATTTGTACGCTGGCTCAGATTCTTGTTATGTCATTCTTGGATGCAACCAAGCATGATATGCTGAACAGCAGTATCCCCTGTACAATACTGTAGTAGAAGTTGTGGATCAACAATAATATCTTATAAATCCCTTAATTTTCTAGTAGAGGACATAAAATATTTAATGGATTACTGATATGTTCAAGCCATCTCTGTGTAATGCACATGCCATACAGAAGGATCTGCATTCTGCCTGTCTGATGGTGAAGCACAAATTGCCATAATAGTTTGGAGTATTAATTCACAAACATTTTGAACACTAAAAGGGCATACCATGATTTGAATGTATAAATGGTCCAGATAAAGACAGACATTATATACTTGTGAATTATACAAACATTAGTATTAACATTATATTGCCATTGAATAGACAATGAATATTACAATGTGATAACAATATTTAAATTATCACACCTATAGTGGGAAAAATGTATTAACACTAAGCAACTTCCTTTCAACAACTATTCTGTAACACACACACAACTAAATAACTATAAAGTATAAATGTCCTAATTCATTGGACATAGAAGCTAATGTTGAAACTAAAGAAAGAGAAATGCATTATAGAAACTAAAGCATATTAAACAACAAAACATTACATTAATTAAACATTGTGTTTTACTAATATTTCAGGTTAAGATTCAGAAATAATTTTAAGAATGATAGTTGATTGACCTGTTTTTTATATACACACACACACTCCCAAGAAATAGCTACTGCTCATGTTTAATTAACCACTAATGGACAGCTTTAATTCGTCATTCAAAACTTAATTAAATAACACTGAATCTTTAACTGTTCTCTAATAAAGGCAATAAATTCCACTGCATTTAAGAAAGACTAAACATTTTACCTTGTAATGGTCTTGAGAGATTTATGAAACTGAATACTAATGCATTGTGTGAGGAGAGAGCTATGAGCGTGAGAGTAAATGCACACTTTGCACGAGACGCGTGAGAATCCGGAATGCCTGGAATTCTCTGCATCTTGTAAACTAAGGAAGTGTGCCCTGAAGGCATCCCATCTAAGATTCTACCTCTTTACAGGAACGTAGTGGAGCTACAGAACTTGAAGACATTATTTATGTTTGGCACTTTGAATGGTGGAGTTGGGGGGGTTGTTAGGGGTGGGTTTCTGTGTATCAAATTAACCCAGGGTCAACCACACTTTGCCAAATGATCAGTTACAAATTAATTATTTACAAAGAGATCAAATATGTAAAATTTCATGACCATAGTTGACAAGATACCATACTTTCACAGATTAAAGGAGAGAATTCCAATTGCAGAGTGGCACAATGGGACTTGCCTTAAACTTCTATGGACTTAGCTAGATTCCTAGCATAAACAATCTTTATCTGGTCTAGGTGGTCTTTTGGCCTTGGAACCCCTGCAAGTCAATCTTTTCTAGCATCCTGCCAGCTCAAGTTTTCATTTGCCTGTATTTTATGTCTATATAGCATCAGACATCATTATAATTATTAGAAACTTAAAAAATTAGTTTAGCAATTGAATCCATATTTAAAGGCTCTGCTATTTCCATTACTTTTTTGTTTATCTGCTTATGTAAGTTGTATTTATTTATTTTATTATTATTGAATTTTTTATTTTGTATTTAATTTAGTTTAATTATCTGTCCTTTGTAAGTAAAGTTAGGTTCATAAATATTTGGACAGAGACGACTTTTTTCCAATTTTGGTTCTGTACATTACCACAATGAATTTTAAATGAAACAACTCAGATGCAGTTGAAGTGCAGACTTTCAGCTTTAACTCAGTGAACAAAACGATTGCATAAAAATGTGAGGCAACTAAAGCATTTTTAACACAATCCCTTCATTTCAGGGGCTCAAAAGTAATTGGATAATTGACTCAAAGGCTATTTCATGGGCAGGTGTGGACAAGTCCGTCGTTATGTCATTATCAATTAAGCAGAGTTGATTTGAGGTGTGGTGCTTGCATGTGGAAGATTTTGCTGTGAACAGAAAACATGCGGTCAAAGGAGCTCTCCATGTAGGTGAAAGAAGCCATCCTTAAGCTGTGAAAACAGAAAAAATCCAGCCGAGAAATTGCTACAATATTACGAGTGGCAAAATCTACAGTTTGGTGCATCCTGAGAAAGAAATCAAGCACTGGTGAACTCAGCAACGCAAAAAGACCTGGACGTCCACGGAAGACAACAGTGGTGGATGATCGCAGAATCATTTCCATGGTGATTTCCATTCCCTTCACAACAGCCAACCAAGTGAACAACACTCTCCAGGGGGTAGGCGTATTGATATCCAAGTCTACCATAAAGAGAAGACTGCATGAAAGTAAATACAGAGGGTGCACTGCAAGGTGCAAGCCACTCATAAGCCTCAAGAATAGAAAGGCTTGATTGGACTTTGCTAAAGAACATCTAAAAAAGCCAGCACAGTTCTGGAAAAACATTCTTTGGACAGATGAAACCAAGATCAACCTCTACCAGAATGATGGCAAGAAAAAAGTATGGAGAAGGCGTGGTACAGCTCATTATCCAACGCATACCACATCATCTGTAAAACACGGTGGAGGCAGTGTGATGGCTTGGGCATGCATGGCTGCCGATGGCACTGGGACACTAGTGTTTATTGATGATGTGACACAGGACAGAAGCAGCCGAATGAATTCTGAGGTGTTCAGAGACATACTGTCTGCTCAAATCCAGCTAAATGCAGTCAAATTGATTGGGCGGCGTTTCATGATACAGATGGACAATGACCCAAAACATACAGCCAAAGCAACTCAGGAGTTTATTAAAGCAAAGAAGTGGAAAATTCTTGAATGGCCAAGTCAGTCACCTGATCTTAACCCAATTGAGCATGCATTTCACTTGTTGAAGACTAAACTTTGGACAGAAAGGCCCACAATCAAACAGCAATTGAAAGCCGCTGCAGTAAAGGCCTGGCAGAGCATTAAAAAGGAGGAAACCCAGCATCTGGTGATGTCCATGAGTCCAGGACTTCAGGCTGTCATTGCCAGCAAAGGGTTTTCAACCAAGTATTAGAAATGAACATTTTATTTCCAGTTATTTAATTTGTCCAATTACTTTTGAGCCCCTGAAATGAAGGGATTGTGTTAAAAAAATGCTTTAGTTGCCTCACATTTTTATGCAATCGTTTTGTTCACCCCACTGAATTAAAGCTGAAAGTCTGCACTTCAACTGCATCTGAGTTGTTTCATTTAAAATTCATTGTGGTAATGTACAGAACCAAAATTAGAAAAAAGTTGTCTCTGTCCATATATTTATGGACCTGTAACTTTGTAATTGTCCTTTGTAACTGTAATTTTGTTTCTTAACTTCTTGTTATTCACAGCAAGCTGCATACCTTGTATGGAAATGTCCAATAGAAATAAATGTTTTCCTTTTTGCTCCATTTGGTGAGAAGGGGTTTTTAAATATGTCTATTACACAATACATTAAACATTACTGTACAAATATCATTCCATCCATCCATTTCTTATATCTAGATTTGTAACTTGAAATTAAAATATTGTTAAGCTATTTTGAATTAGTAACATAGAATATGAAAAAGTACTGAAGAAAAAGCAGATTTTCTGTAAGCAAATAGGCCCACAAATGACAAATATTGTCATCTTAGCTGAAGAAAGTACAATACAATTTTTACGATCTTCTTAAGATAGTTATTTTTCAGTAATATTTTTTCAAAGTGATTAAAAGCAAATATGTTGCTTAAAATTCTTGAAAGGATACATTTTTGCCCCCCCCCCCCCCCCTTAACCCACAAAATTTAAATAGTAAATCTGGTTAGGCAATCAGTATTTACAAAAGCAATAATGTTAACATTTCAATTACAAAACCTCTGTAACATAGGGGTTCTGCGACTTACAGAACAACATTTGGTTGTCCTTGTGCACACAAGTACAGGAAGTGACTGTTGAGGGTGTTAATTTATGGGAACATGACAGTTTATTCACATCCAACATCAAAAGATTTTCCACTACTATTCCCAATTATGAGCAGAAATAGCGAATTGGCATCCAATATAACATGAACTACTTATGGAGTAAAATAAAATGACCAGTTGCAAACAAAATTGCCAAAGTAGTGCATCATGCTTAAATTACTGTAAAGACACATTTGGTGCTCTCAAACAAAACTGACTTCTTACATTTCTGATTTTATAGCATGAAGTTGTCAAAAAGAAAATCAAAAAACAATTCACAAAATACTTGTCTTTATTATAATAAAATGTAACTTGCAATACCTTGTTTTTTATGTTTCTTATTATACCTTTCTTTCATGAGATACATTTCTTCAGTGAGTTCACTGTAGCCACATGATCCGGTCTCTTATTTTAGTAGGTTTCTTAGAGAAAATTTTGATGTTAGTATATCTTCTTCCTTGCATTCTAATAGGGCTGCACAATTATGACAAAATTGATAATTGACAATTATTGCCTTTAATATTTAATTGATTATTCATTTTACAATATAATATGAAGCTTGTCTTGTCAACTGCGTATACAGTACTGTATTCTGTTTACACACAGTACAGTTAGACCTTCATTTTGCAGGGAACCACTTAAAAAATGTTAATTTGAAATTGTTAAATGCTGGATCAGTTGAAAATTTTTATATCTAGCATTTATTACATTTTTTATTATTAGAAGAAAGATATATCACACTTTTTAAATGTGTATCACTATTTTTTTTTGCAGTAATACAGCAAATTACTGATATACAAATATTTACCTGGGTAAATAAAACAGTAAAGCCAATTTGAAAATCACACGGTAACCATAATAGAAGCTGATGCAATACAGCACATTTGAAGTAGCTTATGGATAGTTCAGACATAATAATAATAATAATAATAATAATAATTCATTACATTTATATAGCGCTTTTCTCAGTACTCAAAGCGCTATCCACACATATACAGTGCATAGTGCTCTGCAGCTGTCTAGTTCAAGCCAAGGTCAAATGAACATGGATGCTCCGCTGTGGCATTGTACCAACATGTCATAGTGAGATTTTTTGGGCAGAGGGTGTGAAACCTGCTGAAATATAGGATATTGGCTTGTGCAGATCAGTAAACTGTTTGGGTACCCATCAACTGAAGAGCCATAGTTGATATCCAACTGTGCCGCAACAGCGGACAATGTAATCCATCTTCTCTGATGGAAAGCATTCGCCATGTCTATGAGAGCTTGTGTGCATGATGTTGATGATCCACTAGATCTAACTTTCTTGGTTACACTTATTTTCCCTAGTTTCTACCCATTCATAAACTTTTCCTTATGTCATGTTGCCTTCACTTCCATACTAAGCCAACATTCTTTGGTGAATTTCAACAAGTCTCACTCCCAAAGAAATTTCACTATGGTGTGTTGTTCAAAAATGGAGCAATCCCGCAGGGAAGCATCCATGTTCATTTGACCGTGACTTTAATTAGATTAACAGCAGAGTGATACATTTTGCGTGTTCGAACCACCCATAGTCCTTTATGAACATGTTGGATTGTGTTAGTTTCTATCCTTTGCGTTCACCACGAAATTTCAAAATTACCTTTACGTTTTGATTTACCTTTGTATAAAATAAAATTTAAAAATAACACAATTATTCCTCTTTGTTTTAAAAATAAATTTTGCTTTTCAAAAAAAAAACAGCCATCACCATCACTCACAATTTAAAAATGTAAAATGTGGGAAAATGTAAACATGGACCCCACGATGGAGTGGCACCCTGTCCAGGGTTTGTTAATGTCTTACACCTAATGTTAGCTGGGATTGGCTCCATCCCAAGAGCGACCCCCACAACGACCCTGGTCTGGACTAAGAGGATTGGAAAATCACATTACATGACCTGTTAAACATGAAAATATTAAATTGGGGTTCTTCTGTATTAAGAAAACAAATGTTGCATGTGTATGTAAAATCAATGCAGATGAAATCTTAAATGACAGACAATTAAATTCATGTAAACACAACCTTGATAGTTCTATTGTACATGTGTGTAAACACATTAAGTGTAATAACGTGAATATATAGCAAGCTTAAGAAGTATTCACCACACTTAGTATTTGAGCAGTGACTTCCCTGTTACTGAGGAAACTATTGTAAATAAAGTCAAGCTGTATTGCAAACGTCTGAGAAACAGTGTGCTGCACATCTGATTGTGTGTATAAATGAAGAAGATGTAAGGCTCAGATGATGTGGCCCTCTGCTCCAGTAGTATTCATTTGTTCACATTGATCAGTATAATCATTGTGCACTGTTACGGTATTTGTTAAAGTTTTATAAAAAGGATTAATATGCAACACATTTTTCATTTTAAAACGCTTGAGAAATGAATACCTTTATTCTAGATGCGGACAAATATCGAAATTAATCTGAAACAAGTGCCACTTTATTCAAACATAACCGATCTGGGGTTGAGTAACAACTATAGAATCATGTCTGAACATAACGATCCATTAAATTAACCAATGCCGTATTTTCTGAAAAACGCGAGTACGCGTCAGAGTCCATCTCCTCCCTCGTTTATAATCTCGGCCTTTCGCGCTCTTTTGACCCGCAGGATGTTGAACCATTTAAGTTCTCTGTTTGGATGGTTTGTAGACTCCTCGACTAATAGGATTGAGGATTCCTTCCCGCCCACGGCCTCCCACTCAAAGAAGCGTATTCTCCTAATTTCAGTAAGTACGCGGCGCAGTAGTTGTCCGTATTACTATTTTTAAAAGTTATATACCAATCGTACGTGTGTTATTTTAAGATTTGCACTGTACAATAAATGTAGATAATTATGTATTGCACATAAAAGTGGCAATGCAAGTTGTACGTGGCATAACAAAATAGGAAGTTGTATAGAATTTAAAGTATGAAGAAATCGTGAGCTGGTGGACTTTACTAAATAGAAACTGTGCTTTCATCATTAACAATCCAAGAAAGACCTCAGGAAAGCAAATCATTATTTACTTAATTCAGTGAGTGAAATATTATTCATTTTATCAGGTATATAAAGCAAGTAATATCTAAGTAGACTTTGTTACTCACACGGATATTATAACCGATATAAACGTTGGATATTTGCGTTCCTTCCGGCTCTAGAATATATTAAGAAATGTATCGCAGTTGCTAGTTGTCCAGCTCACGCATTTAGACTTATTTTCGAAAATTCACATGGTGTGCCTCCGTAACACGCGGCTTGTAAATTGCCCAGTAGCTGCATGTAATATTTGCGATTATTTGAGCCGTTAACCTTAAATGTGGTCTAAACGCTCAAAATTATTTATTTATTTATAATGATTCAAAAAATATATATACGTTGTTTGGGACACACTTTATATGACCTAAGCATGTATTTCAAAACATCCATTCACACATGCAGCAGGTTATTTTTATAATCTGTTTATCCAGTTCATGGAAGTTGGAGGTCGGCGCCTATCAGATTTAAATTTTTAAATTTCATCAAACCTCAATGGGCAATAACACCTAGAAACCCTGTGTCTTCTTTTGGTATTTTTTTTGTTCTGTATAATGTACAGGTTTTAGTAGTCGTTTAGTACTTTCGACTCGTCAGTAATTTATTTTATTTTTTATTTTTATTGGTCCAAAATTTTTCATTTCACAGAATGTAGATATTTCATTGAGAGCAGTAGATCGAAAGTAAACTTCCTAAACAGCAATAATAGAAATTTAAAAGCAATGCATAAAAAAAGACATATACAAAATAACTATGTGACATAGTATTTAAATACTATGTACTTTAGTGCATGATTATGGCATATTCTGCATTTCAGACAGAAAAAGAAAATATTCATTATTTATGTTAAGGTTTATTATTATATCATTATTGCTCCAATTATAATTTCACTGATCATGTACTATACATATTTTATTTTACTGAGCATGAATATCATTATTAATTGTTTCCTCTCTACTGTCAGGTGATGGCTGACCCTAATGGCAAAAATCAGAAGTCTCTGTTTTTTGTGTCTTTACCTGAATTTCGAAAACTGTGCACTGTGAGGATATCGTTCTCAAGTAACTCTTCAAACAATGACATTAGAAGTAAACAGATGAAAATATGCAGGTGCATTTGATTTACTCTTAAATTATTTATATTTTCTGACTTCAGCCTAACTTGACCGTATCGTGCATAAGGCAAGAACCAATCATAGGTGAGGGATACCCTATTGCAGAACATACTGGGACAATTTAGAGTAATTAGTTAACTTAATGTTTGTAAGAAAAAAAAAAAACTCACCCTAACTTACTTTCCATAGAAACAGGAGGACACCACCAGAGCTAACCACTTTGTGGTATGTATATATATATATATATATATATATATATATATATATATATATATATTAAAATTGAAGGTATAAGGATTTTTAAATGGGTTTTATAAGTAGTAATATTACTTAATGTTCTTTGCTTATATTGGCTTCCTCCAGAAACATATAAATTGTAACCATTCAGTATATAGGTGAACACTTACAGTCTGTTGACACTTAATGAAATTTCTGATGGGCTGTTTTTACTTTTTTGTTTTAGAGAACTTGTGCTCCTTTTCCCTGGCATTCTTGTTTCTCCAGGGCAAGAAACCTGTAGTGAACTGATCACAATAATGTCTGTAAGTGTGCAAAATAGAATATACCACCTTTATACTATAGTTCATTAATGAACACTATGATGTACTGATTACCTGTTCAGATTTGGTTTCTGCCTTGCTCAAAAATAAAACTAGATTTGTTGAACTCAACAGAGTTTTGGTCTTCAGGCATCATTTACATGTTATGTCATTTTCTAAACTGCTTAATAATGCACTGGTTTGCGGAAGCTGGAGCCTAACCCACCAAACATAGGGTGCAAGACAGGAACAACCACTGAAGAGGGTGCCAGTCCTTTGCTCCCACATATATCTGGTCCAATTTAGTGACGCCAGTCCACCTAACCTGCATGTCTTTGAACTGTGGTAAAGACCCAGAGAAAACCCACACAGGCACTGGGTGAACATGTAAACTCCACACATGCAGGACCCGGGATGTGATCCCTGGTCTCCTTACTCCAAATTGTATACAATATTTGTTATTTTGGTGAAAAAGGTGATGGTGCATAAAATTAGCATTAGCATTGAATTGTAATTGTTTATGTACATGCAGTGATAATAACACTAAATTTATACACCTGCAACTTTTTTTCCAAAGTCATGACTCACAATATTAAAATGAATTACAAGTTGTGAAAAATACTTTGATTAATTCATTACCCAAATATTCCAACATCAAGGCAGTTTTTAGTCTTGTAACAGAACAATGAGTTGCTTGAGCAGGTTCACTAATGGTAGTAGTTCCTCCTTCATGTATAAAGATCAGTTCAGTCATTTCTTTCAAAGATCTTTTGGGTCAGACTTCAGTGACACTAATTTTTACTCCAGCCACCTTATACTCAAAAGAAAATATCTGCAGCGTGTGTGTAGGAAATCATGGTTGAAAAAGGTTAAAGGTTTAGCATCTGTAAATAATATAAAAGTCACTCTAAGAACCTGAATAAGAAAGCTTCCTATTATTTATTTACATAACATAACACTCCCGAACCAATTTAGGGTCAAATGTATTATGTAAATGAAAATAAATACAAACACTATGGGTGGCACTTGATATATGCTGTCTGTCTTGACACCAATATCAAAAATCTCACTTCAAGTTTTCTATTAAGATATAGGATCAGAACAAAATACAGGAATTACCCCTGTCTCACATGCTTCATTTAGGCATGGTGAAGTATGCTCAAGTAGAAAACTCAGCAGCCTTCAGAAGAATTCAGAGCCTTCTAGCGGATGTAAGCAGGTTATTAGATAAGGCAGTAAGTGGCCTTGCAGACTTTTATCAAGTAGCAGTCAGATAATGAACAGAAGGCCACATTACACAGGGTTTATTTAAAGAAAGAAAGCCAGGAAAGAGAAAAAAATGTTGGAGTGAAAGGGAAATATTGGTACGAGCATGTGTTAATGTTCCTCTTTCTATCTGAATGTGAAACTGTTGACAATGGCCCAGAAGAGGAAAATTTGTTTTTTTTTTAGTTTGTTTAGTTTTGCTACATCTGTTTTTTTCTCCAGTGCTCTAGTTTGTTTTTGAGTATGGCTTAAACTAGGCTAGTCTCATTTTTTCACTCCTTAGTTGCTAAATGTAGCACACACCTCTTCTAGGGAACAGTTAAGATTTCTGTACAACAGGGATGCATATAGTTACGCACATTTACTTTTTATGTTTTCTATTAATTTTACTCTTCACAAGTTTAGAATATCATAAGTATGTGAAAATACATTGTTCTTAATAAAAATCAAGGGTAACTTTATTCTGGCATCTTTGTGCGTTAATATGTACTATATGTTGAAATTTCCTATGGCTGTGTAGTTGAGAATTTCCTGAAATTGGATGTACAGTATATACTTACTGCAACAAAATAACTGGTTACAAAAAAGATTAACAACTGCTTTGAAGGCTGAAATTTTTTAATATCCATAACTTTTCATTAATAAAATGTGCAATTCTTTAAAATTCACATTCATTTTTAATAGTTTTCTTTGTCAACAATATGTAAATAAGAAGACGGGGAAAGTATTTTACACTAGCTAATTTTTTTACAGACACAGTTTTTTAAAACTGGAAACATGCAGGCCTACACTCAAAGACATGAAGTTCAGGTAAGCTCCATCGTCTTCTTTTTTATAATACCATGTGTCTTTGAATATGAAAATGTTTTTGTTAATTTACTTGTTATTCCTTCGACAGATGGATTCTCCTAAAAGAGTTTTTCCTGGTGAGCTTCAGACATGCCTGACATATACACTTATAGCAAGACTTGCTCCGAACTGGAACAAAGCTGGACATTTACTTATTCAAGGTGAGTTTACTAACAATGTTTTTTCAATCAACAGTTTTTTAGATGACTTGGAAATCATTACAATTATGAAGGAAAGAAAAGAACTTAAGATTGCCAGGAGGAAAAAATATGGTTTCCTCAAGTTATGTGATGAAGTATGTACAACTATGAAAGAAAATTAAGACAGCAAAAAGTAAAACAAAATGTATAATATTAAAATAAAACTGAAATGTGAAATAGTATGCCAATACTACTTTCATTTAACAGGTAGTTTTATGATATGAGCACCACTGCAAAAGATTCTTTAGCCCCATGTTTACTGTCTTGGAATATTTTCTTAATGAGCTAGAGTGACACAGCGAATTTCACGCAAACAGTTTTCAGTCCAGGGTGACAATATGTTCTATACTGTGGAAAAATGATCAATACCAATTTTTCTTTAGCCATTTATTTAAAGGAACATTCTATGTCATCGTCTCTCAATATTTTTGCACCATTACACTGGAAAAAATGTATATAGTTTGGCTATAGCTCCTTGATACATGCAGAACATTCATTGTTGAAATGATCTTTACACTAATTTGATCAAGCTTAGGATGAATTCTATTCCACAATGTCTGTTCCAAAATTAATTTTCTTTAAGGATGCTTATATGTTTATTTTCCACACCTGTTCAACGGCATGTTTGCTAATTGTGTCAAAAAAAATTCTCTGTGATAAAATGAATTGCATTAATAATACTGAATGGCTAGAAACTGACAGTTCTCATTTTCCTGTCTTGGCTATTTCATGGGTTTAACACATTATCTCTGAAGCTGTCATTTTATTTATGCAAG
Source organism: Erpetoichthys calabaricus (assembly GCF_900747795.2). Taxonomy (NCBI): domain Eukaryota; kingdom Metazoa; phylum Chordata; class Cladistia; order Polypteriformes; family Polypteridae; genus Erpetoichthys; species Erpetoichthys calabaricus. The sequence continues at coordinate 83,909,394 of NC_041399.2, read as the reverse complement.
CAGCAGTGACTGCATGTTAAACAAATATTATTGTATTTAAGGAGTGAATTTTATGACAGAAAGTGGAAAACAGAATGCTATTGGTAAGTTTTATAAAAGTACATTTTAATAAATGATTTGTATTTTTATTTTCAGAATTCAATTAGCCTTTTCTACTGTCATATTTTTAAATACCATTTTAAGCAAATATCAAGTCTATATTAATAAATTTAAAAGTGTTTCTTTCTGTTTGTGTGCCCACTGCCACATTGTTGTGATACACGGATGAGCTTAAGGAAACACAGGTAAATGAAATAGTGGATTAGGATACAGGAAAATATGTGCAAAAATGTAACATAATCAAAACACATATGAAAAAACAGCTGGACATATTATTATGAAATTTGGATGCATATGCAGGATAATACAATTTAGAACTTTGGCAGCCAAAAATTCACATGATTTGTAGTTAATTGGGTTTTTAGTATTGAGAAAAAAGGTAGCTGTTACCTGTTTTTGGCATTCAGTTAGGTTTACATTTAGATCATTTACAGGGGGTAGGACATAAGTAAAGGATTGTGGGAGGGGGAACTGGATAGTGATCTAAAAAATGAAGCATTAATTTTGTTATGCATTTAAAGTCTGATATTGTTATTATTATTTATTTAGCACTCACTTTTATTCAAGGCACCTTACAAAGCAAGTTATAATAAATACAAAAATAAAGGTTCAAGCATCAAAGCAACATATAATATAAAATGCAGTGAAGCACAGGGATGTGAAAAGAGCCGATACTTTGCTACCAAGTTGATACTGTAATTCCAAAAATTTAATGTTATTAGCTGTTTTACAGTATTCAAAGAGAGTCGGTACTGCATTCAGGTGTGACTGCAGATAGAAACATTACTTCAGAAGGCACAATCATACGTGTGAAAAACGTGAGTAAAAACTTCATGTGAAAACAGCTCACAGTAGTGATGCTACAGCTCTGTATTAACATACGTCAGAAAGAAGTCACTTAAAATACTTTGAGTTTGAGGCAGGGGAATTTCAGTGCATGATTACAGGAATGCCATTATTTAAAAAAAAGGCAAAACACACGCATACCCCATTATGAAGTTAGATCAGAAATAGATTTGTGTGTGCTTGGAGAGTGCAATAATGTGAACGGTTATGTGTAATATAATTGTGTAACTTGTGGTGTCACATGTTTCTGACAGGAGATGATATTGTGTGATTAGTCACTTTCTAATACCATCTTATACACAGTCCTGACAGAAAAAAGAGACTTTGTATTCTATCTCATATTGTGATTTACACGTCTACAGATGTCCTTCCAAGCATCCATACATTTTCTAACTGGTGTATAGCGTTTAGGGTTGTGGGGGAACCCCCCACATATCCAGAACAGGATTTATTGTACTGTAGGATGTGAGGGGAAACCACACATTAGCAGTGCCTGTTATAGTTGTTATAGCCTGTTATAGCAGTATCTGTTGTACTAAGTGCAGTTATAGTAAATAAAAACTGAAGCATGTTTTAAACCAAGTGGCAATTTGGTTTATATGTACTGCTGATGAAATGAGCTGTTCCATTTGTTAATACAAAAGTAAAATTTATTTTGTCTTTCAGTGCTTCAAAGCACAAGGCATATCTCACTATTAAAGTGACATGTACTGTACTGCATTAATAGAAATGTCTAATCACAGAGACATACACGCAGTTAGCAGGACTGCCAAAGCAGCATACTTCATGACTGAATATGAATCTGCAAACACTAAATATGTGCAATTCTTTTGATTTTTGAAAGCAAACTAATGTTCACAAGCATAATTCCTAAAATGTGTTGAACTTGGTGAATAAACACATGTCAAGTGGGATGGGAATGAGTTATGGTGAATTGGATGCAGTCAGAGTGATTGCGTAAAAGCAATGTAGGTGAAGTTTGTTTTCTAATTCTATTCTAATTCTTTTAATATTTTATTGCCATTTAAAAATGATACTTGTCCAGAATAAAAATGCTGATTGGTAGCTAACAGAATCAGCTTTTCCTCATTAGCTGAGCCAAATGATTTGATTAATTGAAAAATGTCAGCATGGTTATGAATAGTGTAAGCTTTCTTTTTTACTTGTGCGATTGTCTGTTTGTGCTTTATTTTCCACAACACCTTCAACCAGAGAAGTCATATAACTGGTTGGACAGCTTTTCTCACAACTTAAATAGGACCAGTAAGAAACATAAACAGTAATCCCTCCTCCATCGCGGGGGTTGCGTTCCAGAGCCACCCACGAAATAAGAAAATCCGCGAAGTAGAAACCATATGTTTATATGGTTATTTTTATTTTGTCATGCTTGGGTCACAGATTTGCGCAGAAACACAGGAGGTTGTAGAGAGACAGGAACGTTATTCAAACACTGCAAACAAACATTTGTCTCTTTTTCAAAAGTTTAAACTGTGCTCCATGACAAGACAGATGACAGTTCAGTCTCACAATTAAAAGAATGCAAACATATCTTCCTCTTCAAAGGAGCAAACAAATCAATAGGGCTGTTTGCTTTTAAGTATGCGAAGCACCGCGGCACAAAGCTGTTGAAGGCGGCAGCTCACACCCCCTCCATCAGGAGCAGAGAGAGAGAGAGACAGATAAAAAAATCAATACGTGCCCTTCGTGCTTTTAAGTATGCGAAGCACCGTGCTGCATGTTGCTTCACGAAGCAGCTGCACAGAAGGTAGCCAACGTGAAGATAATCTTTCAGCATTTTTAGATGAGCGCCCGTATCGTCTAGGTGTGCGAACAGCCCCCCTGCTCAATCCTCCTACGTCAGGATCAGAAAAAGTCAGCGCAAGAGAGAGAGAGAGAGAAAAGTAAGCTGGGTAGCTTCTTAGCCATCTGCCAATAGCGTCCCTTGTATGAAATCAACTGGGCAAACCAACTGAGGAAGCATGTACCAGAAATTAAAAGACCCATTGTCCGCAGAAATCCGCGAACCAGCAAAAAATCCGCGATATACATTTAAATATGCTTACATATAAAATCCGCGATAGAGTGAAGCCGCGAAAGGCGAAGCGCGATATAGCGAGGGATCACTGTAATACCCAACGGGTGTTTAAAAAAAAAAAAAGAATAAACTATAAGATATTGAAGCTGCATTTGACGAGGGTTTCCAAATGGTTCAAAATAGTTCAAATGCAGCTACCAGATAGGCATTCCGGCACTAGTATGACTCGCTGTACAAAAAAAAACTCCATAATACAAGTGTCTTTGTAAAGATTTAAGTGAAATTCAAAGCAAACAGTTTATGCAAAAATAGAGAAAAAAGTTTATAATTCACACGCAAAAGAAAGAGAAAAAGGGAAACATATTCTGCTTGAATATGTAGGTTACATTTCTTAAGGTTTCTATGTATCACTCTATGTAAAGTTGTTTGCAACATTCAGAATTTATATGACCTTAATGACAATCTGTTTAGCCGTTCATGTTTCTTTCCAGCTGTCTAACCTCAATCTATGGGCTATTCTACTCTCACACAGAGTTAAGATTATGATCATTCCATTTTCGGTAACTTATAAGGGGTTAAACTGAATCTTCCACTATCTATATTAAGCTATATTATATTCAAGTTCAGGCTAAGCAGACTAAGGAAAATTGCCTTTAACATTAACTTAAAGGATTTGGCTCTTATAGATATTTTTTTCATGGCAGCTCTGTGTAAAAGTAAACATCTGTGCTTTTTAAGAATGTGTAACATATGAAGATTTCCTTGATACAGATGAAGCAATGCCTATTTGTTTGACATGTCTACATAAATTCCCAGCCAGCCAGGCATTTTGAGAAAGTTTTTTGTTTGAATAAAAACTGATCAATTCGCTCCAGAGCCAAAGTAACACGTCCAGGCTCTTTTGAGAGGAAACGATTTCAGTTCCGATTTTTTTGGAGAAAGCTTCCTGTTTGAAAACACAATATTGAGTTCACGATAAACACAAGTTGGCATGAATTTATTGAGTAATTAATTATCTTGTCAAGCAATCACCATAATTTATGGAGTCAAGCCTATGAGTTTTAGAAAGCCAACCCACTGCTCTTTTGAATGTGAACATACTGGCCAACAAATATCAGACTGAACAACAAGCTGCATGTCATTTTGATAAAAAAACAGATTCTTGAATCCTTATCTTCACACTCTTAAAGTGTTAGTTCTGTATTGTTGTGATGAAGCATATAGAGACAAAACAGCTGCAGTTTTTACTGGATAAGCACATCCATCCATCCATTTTCGAACCCGCTGAATCCGAACACAGGGTCACGGGGGTCTGCTGGAGCCGATCCCAGCCAACACAGGGCACAAAGCAGGAAACAATCCTGGGCGGGGTGCCAACCCACCGCAGGACACACACGAACACACTAAGCACACACTAGGGCCAATTTAGAATCGCCAATCCACCTAACCTGCATGTCTTTGGACTGTGGGAGGAAACCGGAGCGCCCGGAGGAAACCCACGCAGACACGGGGAGAACATGCAAACTCTACGCAGGGAGGACCCGGGAAGCGAACCCGGGTCCTGGATAAGCACATTACCTTTCAAAACAAACACTATCTTAGTGACTGAGTGAAAACTTTGTACATATTTGGAGTAGGCTGTACAGCAAGAAGTTTGGCAGAACTAAAGACAATAAAGAAATGAAGAAATACAGCATTTTAACACAAAAGTTGTGAAATTCAATTGTTAACAGTAAGTAAATGAATGACTTTCTGCATTCTCTGTAAAAAAATCTTTTTGTCAGTCCCAGGAACAATTAATTTTCGAAGTGTATGGAAATATTTGGCACATTCTAGCACATTATTACTTCCTTTCCCAATATCAATCAAGGGGAGTGACTTTTTAAACTGAAGCCTTTTTTTCAAGAGAAAAAGCCTAATAAATGCTTACAATTGTTTCAGCATCAGTTTCAGTTTCAACTGCTACTGATGCATGTGTAGAGACTAAATATCAGCCAGATATATATCCGTGCCTGATACAATTGGTCAGGTAATCATTTTTACAGACTAATTACAATGCCTTTTTAAATCCTACTGTGTACAGTACATGTTTGTTCATAAGTTGTACAGTTTGTTAAAGTGGCTATTTTTATATGTCTACCTGCTCAATAACACTTACTGAATTTATGCACTTTCACAGTTTACATCTTTACTAATCATTTATTCATACGTAGTTGAAGATCTTTTTGCAGTACCTAATATAAAGTTGAAATTATTTATCCATTCTTAAGGTTTATTAATGAAAGTTTTTTAAAAAGTGTAACTGAGAAAGATGATTTATTTTAGTGTGCTTAAATATTTTGAATAATTAATAATAGAATAATTTATGAGACTCATTTGAGAAAGGTAATAACATGGAAATGGAAATTTGGTGTCCATATGCACTATGGGAATTCAGCTGGTTCCTTATTTCACACCTGTTCAAATCAAAATATAATTCTATAGTTGAGTAAGGTATTATACAGGAGATACAGCTATTTTTGCATTTTCATATAAATAACATTTTATGGCAGTATTGTGGATTTTACTTGTACAGTGGAACCTCGCTTCACGAACGTCTCGGTACAATCGGTTTACGACCAAAAAGTTCGCCAAACTTTTGTCTCGGTTCACGGCCACACACTCAGTATACGAACAAGCCAGTTTCCCTTTCGGTTTATACGTGTTCAGTCTCTCCCTGTGCATTTCCTGTGCAGCGAGCAAGAGAAAGAGAGCGAGAGAGCGCGACACACACACACACACACACACAGGCAGCGCGAAAGAAACAGAGGCACACACACAGGCAGCGTGAGAGAGAGAGACCACACAGGCGGGACGAGAGAGAGACAGACGCACACACACAGGCAGCACAAGAGAGAGGGGCCTGGATGCATAAGGTAGGAAGGCAGTTAAAGAATGCGCTGGGCTTGATTTTGTTTTCACTTCTGTTTACAGCGATCGGTTCGTAGCATGCATTGTTGAAATGTTACTTTTCTTGGTGATTTATTAAATTAAGGATTTTTTCAAATGTTCATTTTTTTCCCTGTGCTTAAAACTCATTAAAAAAAAGTGTTTTTAGCCAGCGGTTGGGAGCGCTATAGCGCGAACTATTGCAGTGTTAGTTTTCTCTGTTGTTCAAGGTTTTCTCAGTGTTATTCAATGTTTTTACATTTAGTTTACTGTTACGCTGTGCATTCTATGGTTTAATCTATATATATAAAATCCCTATGTGCGTCCAGGTGTCCGTGTGTGGGTGTCTTCTGGTGAAGTGCGCATGCGCGGGGCACGGTGCGATGCGCGATATTACTGTCAGAGAAAGTTAGAGGCGTTTTACGGAAATACAAACCAGTATTACTGCGAGAGGAAATTAAAGGTACACAATACACTGACGCATATTACAGCCACATACAAGCCAGTATTACTGTCAGAGGAGATTAAAGGCATATTACCGGCGCGCACGCCTCTATTACCGCCAGAGAAAATTAAAGGTATATTACGGACGTACAAGCCAGCGGACGTACAAGACGGTATCCTTCAATAAGGGCGCGCACAGGCATCCTTCAATAAGGGCGCGCACAAAAAGGTGAGCCTCAAAAGGGCGACCTCAATTGGGCGCAGCGAATAAAGGCGCACGCAAATAAAGACCTGCACCTTTGTTGCTCTTCACATATTCCAGAGCCATTTGAACTAAACTCAATTGAGGTCGCCCTTTTGAAGCTCGCCTTTTTGTGCGCACCCTTATTGAATAGAGCCATACAAGACAGTATTACTGTCACAGAAAATTAAAGACACACAATACACGGCGGCAGCCCACGAAGAACGGTCAGCTCAGCAAGTAAACATCAACAAAAGAAAGGCTGAAAGAAAGAAAAATACGACCAACAATCTCTGAATTTACAAGTGTATGACCAATTTCCAAGATCACAAAGGTTGGCTAGATACTGTAATTCTTCATTCATGTAAGAGAACCAAGAAACACAATACTTAAATTGTAGTTAGAGAGCAGAAACAATGCTGTAAGCCAGGGGTCCTCAATCACAGTCCTGGAGAGCCGCAGTGGCTGCAGGTTTTTGTTCTAACCTGGTGGCTTAATTAGAAAGCAATTCTTGCCAATAATTTAATTAATGGCTTGTTAGTTTCTTTAACTCTGCCATGTCAGGTCATTCTCATATCCCACATTTTCTTCCCCTTTCTAAGCATATAATCCGAATGATTTCTAGGCAAAATGGAGGAGTAATTCTCAGTCCATCACTTTCCTTCCAAGTAGGGATGCACCGATACCACTTTTTTGGAAAACGAGTACGAGTACTTGCATTTCAGTACTCGCCGATACCGAGAACTTAATAAAAACATGATTTAAATTTACAGGTAACAGCTTTAGTCATATAATTTAACAAAAAAAACAAGGGACTAGTTTGGAATTAAGAACATTTATTTAAAATGAAAAGCATGTTGTATGCAACATATTACAGAATAAATAATTATAAAAAAAAATTTAAACAGTGACAGTGCAACTCAAGTATTTTTTTTCAGTTTGTTGTAAACTCTGCTGCTTTGGACAACACAAGGGGCATTAATAAACATCTTTGCTATTTAGTGCACAATATTTGAATAAACATCCACCAACATAGAACTGTGGCAGTCAGTGCAACTGAGGTAGGTATTAACATCAAGTCTAAGACGACTCACTTAATGGAGCCTATTTAGAAAAAGTGAGTGGCAGGTTTTTTTTTAAGAAAAGTAGCTTTTCTACATTATCAGCAGTCAGCCTGTTTCTGTTTTCATCTATAATGTGTGACACTGAGCTAAAAAGCCTTTCACTTTCCACACTGCTACATGGGGCTGAGAGGTATTTCTGGGCCATTTTAGCCAAAGTGGGGAACCTGATTTTGTTGACACCCCAGTACTTCAGAGGACTGTCTTCACGAGGGCTTGGGGCCTCTCCGAGGTATGTGTCGAGCTCAATGGCAGCACCTGCTGCCAGCGGCTGTGCTGCCTGGGGCTGCTCCTTAGTGATTTCTTCAAATACAGTGTCCAGACTGCTGCTAGTGCTGGCCTGGGCCTTGAGGAACAGTTTAGCAGGAGGTTCTGCAGCTTCTGCCCGACTCCCCTCTGCCTCAGCTCTGGACATCATCTGCAGCTCCTGCTTCAGGTGCAGCTTGGCCTCTGGAGCAGTGTTGTTGGAGAAGAAGCGATCTTTATACCTGAACAAAATTCATGAATGTATTAATATGTGGAAAAATAGGACTGATTTTAGTTTCCCCTAAACCACTGTCACAAATGCCAGCCATTTGGCTTTCTGGTAGTAATAAGGGAAATATATTTCATATTATATATATTGCATACATTTGTATTTGTGTATTTTAGTTACAAAAATATAATATAATATTTCAGATGGAAATTAATCTTACATTTAGTACTGTAGTTTATCATTGAATACCTATAGCACACAGACTTTACCTTGGGTCAAGTATGGTGGAGATGAAGTACAGTGGGTTGGTCTCGACGTCACTGAAGCGCTTCTTGACAGCTGCCAGTAAGGTTGCTTTCATTGTCTTGACGCCGTGGTCCTCGTCTGTTTCTCTGTTTAGAAGTCTCACTAGCACAGTCACAGCTGGGATGACATCAGAGGCTAGTGCGTCGTAGCTGCTCACTTTTTTAGTTAGTTCCTCAAAGGGGGCGAGGATGGCAACAGTCTTCTCCATAAGAGCCCATTGGTGAGCGGTGAGATAGTCAGGGAGTTCATGCTCGGACACATACACCCCCAGCACTCGCTTTTGCTCAATGAGGGACTGGAGCATGTAATACGTGCTGTTCCAGCGTGTCTGTACGTCCTGCTGCAGTCTCTTTATTGGCTGGTTGAGCTGTCCCTGAATGTCCTCGAGGCGGGAGTAGGCTAAGGCGGAATGTTTAAAATGCCCAACTATTTTCCGCCCCACTGCTATAGCATCAGCTATGCTCCTCTGTGCTAATAAGCCCTCGTGAACAGCCAGTTGGAGCGTGTGCGCGACACATGGCAGACTTGGGAGCCCTGCGTCATTCATGGCTTTAATCATGTTTTTGGCATTGTCACGAAGCACAACATGTACTGATGTTTTAGGTATACCCCATGTCTGGAGCATTTCCTCAAACACATGCGCTATAGCCTGGCTGGTGTGCGAGCCGCGGAATTGTTTCGCATGTAATATGGCTCGTTGCGGCGTGAAACTCTCGTCTATCCACTGGGAGGTTAGGTTAATTAGTGACACGGGGCTAACACTGCTTGTCCAAATATCTGTGGTGAAACTAAACGCAGAGGAGGCTTGCAGTAGGCTGTGGATATGTTTTTTCACAGAGTCGTGTAGTTTAGGCAGCTCCGTGTCAGTCATGTAGCGGCGGCTTGGGACATCATATCTGGGCTCCAGAACATGGAGGAGATGCAGGAATCCCACATTTTCTACCTCCGAGAGTGGCTGGTCACTCAATGCAATGTACTCGATAATTGCCTGTGTTATTCACGTGGATTGTCTCTGGACATTTTCTCTCATCTTGCAAGAGTTTGCTGCAGCGTGGGTTGTGTTGGTTTAGAAGCGTGGGTAAACTCTTTGTACTCGTTGTCGTGTTGGGATTTTAGGTGCTTGATTAAATTACTTGTGTTAAATGCGCTACCTTTTGAGCCTCCTCTGGACAATTTCGCTGAGCACAATTTGCAGTCCGCCTTTGTTTTGTCGTCTTCATTCACTTTGAAATAGTTCCATACGGCTGACATGTCTCGCCTCGCCTTCTCCCCGCTCTGAGCTGCAGCCGGGGCCTGGGGGTGGGCACTCGGCGCCTGTGATTAACCCCTTACACGCCGCTCAAACATAGACATTTCTCAGACTGTGGTATCGGTCCCCGGTATCGGGGGACTTTTGACGAGTACGAGTACTTTAGAAAATGTGGTATTGAGGCCGATACCAGATACCGGTATCGGTATCGATGCATCCCTACTTCCAAGTATTAATTTAAACCCAATAGTGCATGATAAATACAAACCGGTGTAAATGGTAAGGTAAATGGAGAAATGCTGGTCTCTTTTGTCATCTTATTGCTAATTAGGAGCAATTAAAAACCGAGAATACAGCTGTTTAAGAATAAAATAGGGTTCAAAATCTTAACGAAGGAGACCACTAAAGTGAAGCAGAAGTGTTACTGGAGCAGTAAGTGCTTCTTATTAAGCAACTGGGTTGGAGCAAAAACCTGCAGCCACTGTGGCCCTCCAGGACTGGGATTGAGGACCCCTGCTGTAAGCAGTACATTTTTTTTCTTTTGTGAATCAATTTCTATAATTTGCATCAGTTTCACAATCAGATTGGCATTATAAAGTAAATTGTTATTACTGTTATAGTATGTGACTCCATTTTCAGTTTGGCCATGTGACCACTGTTGTAGCAGTTTTAAGGTCACAGGACATGACACTATAGATATGGCAGTAATCTGATTTTCTTTTTTAATCCCTTGGTGTATACAATGTCTTCATGAATATTTAGCTGTAGTTAGCTTTTACTCAGGTAGGGCCTAGTGACAGGATTGTGTTTTTGGTTTTGACTTTGTTTCTGACTCTGGTCTTTGTTTATGTTTTGTCCTTGGGCATTGCTCTCTTATTTTTAACTAGCAAAATACCTGTGCTTCGCAGCAGTGAAGTACTGCTTTAAAATTTTTATTAAGAAGAAAAGTAAACCTTTTTAAATTGAGGGAAAATATACCAATAATTATTTGTTAAGGATCTCTTTGTATACCACGTTGTCAGTTCGGCCCTCCGGTTGTAATATGACCAAGCTGTGCGCTGAGCTTACTCTTGAGCATGCAACGTATAGTTGGCCATGTAAAAAGCAATCTTGCCTCAAATCAATGCCAACCTTTTATAGAGTCTGTCCCTGAGACTTAATTGTCATTGTGAAGCAGAGCCTTACTAGAAATTGGAGGCGTTTGAATTGAAATGGGTTTCATCGATAACTTCGCATCCAGCTTTTGAGAGTTTAAACATTCATAAACATCAAAGTGTCCACTACTCAAATCATCACCTGTGAATCTAAGATGTTTAAGAGGCATTGGCGGTTGTCCAAAGGTGTAAAATATTTGGCCATTTCGGTACACTTGAAAGCGACAACCGAACAATTCAGCGGCAGCCATCAACTGACATGCAGAACCATAGGTGAAGGGCTTAAGCATTTCACTCTTGTAGTGCTCCTGTGTAGTATAATTATCTCCTGTACCGTCATCAGTCCACACCTTGAACATGTCCCAGTCATTCAATACATAAGACACAATGTTCCTCCGGATATCAAGAGTGAGCCTGATATGGCCGTGCAATATGTAACACAGAGAATTGAAAAGGCAGTCGCCATCTCCGGGCATGGAAACCACTCGGTAAGTGACATTTCTTTGATCGATGGTGATCACCTCGATAGACATGTTAATGGGGGTACGGTTGGAACGATAAAGGAAATGGGTACCTGAACAATGTAAACTAAGTCTAAAATACCTACACAATAACTATAATCGTAATAAACGAACAATAAAACAGCGGAGAAGCCGTTGATTAAATAAAAAGGCTGCAGTTATCAGCAGGGAGACGTGAATACTGTGGCAAAGCAAGTAAGGGAATGAAGAGACCAGAGCGATGGATGGCCTTATATATGCAGGCAGCCAACTACGTGGGAGGCGCGGGGATGGGGGACCCAACGCCGCCTCACACGGCGACCGAGCTGCAGGCTATGGACGTATATATCTACGTAAGTAGGATTCAGTTAGCGTTGGGAACCCGCGTACCAAATTTCTTGAAGATGGGCCCATACGTAACAAAGACCGTTGGAAAGTTCAGTATGGCGGCTGACAGTGGTGTCATACCACCAAAATAAGTATGTATGTCGGTTTCGGTTAACGCAGGGAAGCCGCCTACTGTGGTTTCGTGGCTTTAGCGGACTGACAGTCTGTTCAGCACGGAGTCCGGGCCTTTCGACAGGTTAATGCCGATCCCTTCATCAAGTGCCTCCTAGCTGGTAACCGCTCTTGGTGTCCACCACAGATCAACCCGTAGGAGCAGGAATATGACCAGACGTTAGAGACAGAAACTCGCCCTCCCACACAGTGTTTTCCCAGATACTCAATATATATTCTACTCGTTTCACTCCCTTTCCTCTATTTCTAGGAGTGTGCCACGCACTCCTTTCTATTCTAATTCACGGGGAGTAACTTACTAATGTTCTCAGCACCCAAGTATTATTCTCTGCTTTCCAGTTTACTATTTGTTAAGTGATACAGTATTTCATTTCTCAATTTTCTTTTCCATAAACCCGGTCAAATCCCTGAGCTAGGTCATTCACTCAATCGGATTCCCTCGGTCTACTCACCAAGAAGTTCTTGTCCTGCTAGGGAAATCCCAGTTGGTTCGACCTACGCATTCGATCGGAGGAGGCCAGAGACCCCCCACACAGGATGCGCCGGAGGCAGGCCAGTCCTAACTTTTTCCGGAGCTGGTCCTTCCCGATTCAGCTGTTAATCGGTCCTTACCGGTCCTCTTGGACGATCCAGCCCGAGGAGTCAGCTGTCCGTCTCCGATCCGGGTCACGGCAACAGAAAACTGTGGTCGAAGGGTCGAAACAACAGCAGACAAACACAAATTCAAACAAACAACTTCTTTTATTATTTCTTGATCTTTCTTAGTGAGCAGAGACCCGCTGCAGAATGCTGACAGTTTGTCACTGACAGCATCAACGTCACAGGAGGAGGCCCTTTGCGGTTTTCCAAACCGGCTTTTTATGTCCTCTTAAACACGTACACATAGTTATCTCATTCTTGCACCTTACAAGTAGCCTTTCCTTAGAAGTGGAATAAACTTCTGCTTTTGCGAACTAGGACAGGGTGCGGCCCCTAAAAGCTGATCCACCCTTTATTTATTTCCTTTATTAATCTTGTGGCTATTTTATATATTTAGGCTCTAATGCTTAATAACCTTAACTTTCCTTCATCACAATCTCAATGCATTTCATATAATTAACACACAGAACTCTTATTCTTGCAAATACAATATACATATACATTTTCTTATATTTTTTATCCACTCAAATACACACAGATAGTAATCACCAAGGTGTTTTTAGACTTTTTTACCCAAATATTCATTGCACTAAGGCGTAGTCCCAAAATCTTCTTCCTCTCCCTTGGACTGGGTTAAAAGCCCTCAGCCCAAGATTATTTGTTCAACTTTTATTTAATACATTGATTCAGATTTTTATTATTCCACACTACCAAATTTCGTGAAGATGGGGCCATAAATAAGAAAGTTTAACATGGCGGACATTGTTGACCGTTATGACCGTTACGCGTAGAATTTCGAAATAAAACCTGCTTAACTTTTGTAAGTAAGCTGTAAGGAACGAGCCTGCCAAATTTCAGCCTTCTACCTATACGGGAAGTTGGAGAATTAGTGATGAGTGAGTCAGTGAGTGAGGGCTTTGCCTTTTATTAGTACAGATGATTCGCTGGTTTAGACCCCTTGCTACCTCTGACCATGTCTTTCAGCTCCAATTTCTTCTTGTGGTTGCTTTGACAAACAATAATCTTAAGGCAGTGTTACATGCTGAGAAGAGAATCATTTTTATCAATGTAAAAATTGCAAGAAAATGAAAAAAGAATAAATCTGTTAGAATCCTTGGCTTCAGAAACTCCAAAAACATTCTCAAATAATTTTTGGAGGCCAAGAAGCAGGTAGAAAAAATAGGCCAGATGATAACAGTAATTAGGTGATCTTTATTAAAAGCACATTCATAAGAGTTGAGAAATTATCCACAGTGTTGGATATTGAAGTACATATGATGCTAGCTTAATTATCTTTCTGCTGATTATGTCATGGGTATAACTTCCAGGACTATGTCCCTACCAACAATCATTGTATCATAGATACACCCAACAAAAACAGCGATGCCAGAAAAAGAAAAAAACTAAATTGGGGTCATTGTAAATTTTAAAATAAAATAATAAAATCAACAAGTTTTAAGCAAAATGTCATGAGACAATGAAAGTATATTTGAATTCTCCATGATTCAAAACTGCTATAAAATATTAGAGGTCGTAGATAAAGATAAAGCCCTGAAAAAATGAGTATATTACAATCACAGCAGAACTCTTATAAAGTGTGGAATGCAGATATGTGCTTCGGGCTTTCCAGGATTGCAACAATGAATAGAGCAATTATATCACAAAAAGGCACCCAGGAACTTTCTTCAGGGCCATAGCCCCACAATAAAAAAGATACTGTACAATGGTACCCTAAGACATGGGTACAAAATGCATTTGACCCTAAATTTCCATTCCCTATGTACCTGAACAGTGGGTGGAGGAGAAAAAGACTGGAAAATGGAGGTAGACTGGACTGGGTTTATGTGAGAAACATGAACAGTGAAATGTATTTTTAAGTCAACAGGAAGGGCTGACCGATAAATGACCCGAGACAAACCAATAAACCAAGGAGTTTGCTGTCCATGAACTTCTTAGGGATTTCTGCCATTTTTAGGCTTTCCTGGACTTTTCTCCATGTATTATGTAATCTAGCAACAAATCAAAGCCCAGTTAGTTGGGGGACAGATGCTATTCATCCTTTGTAAATGTCATTCTGAACCCTCATTCATTGGCTTGGCCCACAAGTAAATTTCAGAACCCTCCTCATTGTGTCTGGACTGTTGCACATCCAACTCCTTTTTCAAAGGGAAACGGAACAGACTATGTGGTATTTAGAATTCTCTTATTTGCAGTGATTTTACTGTGCTGCTATTTAATTTCACAGAGGCAGATTGTTAAAGTTACTTATAATAAAATATTATTTTTGTGATCAATTTTTTTAATGGAATGTAATTAGTCAGTCAGTCATTGTCCAACCCTCTATATCCTAACACTGGGTCACGGGGGTCTGCTGGAGCCAATCCCAGCCAACACAGGGCGCAAGGCAGGAACAAACCCCGGGCAGGCGCCAGCCCACTGCAGGGCACACACACACACCAAGTGTACACTAGGGACAATTTAGGATCGCCAGTGCACCTAACCTGCATGTCTTTGGACTGTGGGAGGAAACCGGAGCACCCGGAGGAAACCCACGCAGATATAGGGAGAACATGCAAACTCCATGCAGGGAGGACCTGGGAAGCGAACCCAGGTCTCGTTACGGCAAGGCAGCAGCTCTACCACTGTGCCACCGTGCTGCCCATAAGGTTTATTTTTTTCTTATCACTGTAGTTATATTTTCCCATAAAATTATATAAAATTCGTGCAGCTGAACCCTCCAGTAAGACTGGATTTTAAAAGGAAAAACAGAAATGCTGAAAAGATAAATGATTAGGAAGCTTCTGCCTAGAAGTAGTTAAGAGCATAGAAGCAATATTGCCTGAACTAAAGATCTTGTTTTCAAAGGGAAAATATAAAAGATTAGACATATGCATAATGAGGAAAAGTTGAGGAATGAATGGATAATAATGAGGAAAGAAAACACCTGATGCTGGACCATAGATTGGAGAATAAAAGACAGATCCAAAACATATGGATGAATGTGTCTGTAACATCCACATTGGGGCGCAGTGGGTAGCGCTGCTGCCTCGCTGTTGGGAGACCTGGGGACCTGGGTTCGCTTCCCGGGTCCTCCCTGCGTGGAGTTTGCATGTTCTCCCCGTGTCTGCGTGGGTTTCCTCCAGGCGCTCCGGTTTCCTCCCACAGTCCAAAAACATGCAGGTTAGGTGGATTGGCGATTCTAAATTGGCCCTAGTGTGTGCTTGGTGTTTGTGTGTGTCCTGCGGTGGGTTGGCACCCTGCCCAGGATTGGTTCCTGCCTTGTGCCCTGTGTTGGCTGGGATTGGCTCCAGCAGACCCCTGTGACCCTGTGTTCGGATTCAGCGGGTTGGAAAATGGATGGATGGACATCCACATTGCAAAATGGACATTGTGGTTGTGTGGCTATATTTTAACATCATTCTTTATTTGGACTTCTGTCTGTGATTCTGTCACAGAGAGACAGAAGTCGCTTTAGTTTGATCACAAAAGACATACTGATTCCCTTATCTGAACAACATTATAAGAATAACAACAACAATAATAATACAAATAACAGTTATAATCATTAATGTAATAATTAATAATTTGTTGTAGATAAAGAATTATATTGTAGGCTATAGATTAGATCGATCTTTGTAGCTTTAATACCTGTAGACAATTTGAGTGTAAATTGAGTTAACTAATCAAACTCGCTATTTAATCAATCACATCCTTTAAAGTCAGAAGGTAAATAGCCCCTTAGTACCAGCAATGAAAATGACAACTGTCCAGAGAAGTGTGCAACTCTTCTCTTTTTACCTTTTAAGAAGCCATGTTGCAGGTGGGTGGACCTAAACCTCTTTGGGCCATCATAGTAATTAACAACTAATAGAGAAATACTGGCTGCCAAGGAACAAATTAATACCCCTCCTTAGTTTGATACAGGACAAATTAGAAAGAAGAACAAGCTGGAATTTTTAGCCCCACTGTGCAGCTGCTGACAGATGCCTTTCTATGCCACTGGTAGATAGATTTCTGCAAACCATCAGTGATTCACATGGCCTCAGCAAGGCTGCTGTGTTCAAATGTGTCATGCAGTCACAATATATGCTTTTGATCTAATTGGGAAAGCAAAAGAATTGCAACAAATTGTTATGTCAAATTTAAGTCACCTTGGATATAGGCTCCAGCCAAATAAGTATATAATAATAACAAAATACCCTGCATGACGCTAAAGTTGATTTTAATGCCATTGCAGGGGAACCTGCCATTGTGGCTGCAATGGAATGCTCATCCTCATTCACACTTTCATCCTCTTGAATCCTATCCATAGAAGGGTTTTTAGCACTAAATGTCCAGATAATATGCAACCGACCATGTGGTACATTTTATAGTCCTTGTGGCTAAGCGGCCTGGGAATACATGATAACTATATCTGGTCCAACTCTGCAGTGTGTTTGCTAATGACTGGTTTCTGCAAGAGAGTTGGGCATGTTTTTGCCAATGCCTGGTAATTCCACTGTTGAATCCCCAAATTGTGGCTGAGGAGAGGTAGAACGCTGCAGATGAAAGCACACCTACTGTTACTGAGCTCATGCTGAAGATGCATGCATAATTCATTGTGGGGAAAGCAGTATTTCTTAATTTTTTGCTATATAAATTGTTTTAACTCCTCTTTTACAAAGTGTTGCTATTTTTCCGATCACTGCTCGCCATTGTTCTTTTTTGCAAGGAAACCACATAATGTTTTTGAGCCCACATAAATTTTCAAATAACACATTGAATTAATTTTACCTATTAGTCAAAAATGTAATTTCTTTATTTTGTGTTTTATTGATTTTTGTATTACTTTTTCTTTTTATATATGCACATGTCTGAAGTGACAATATAATATATATTTGACAAATGAAATACGTGGGATCAATGTTCCTGTTATTGATAGTCTACTTGTCTGACATGAACCTTGGGGAGGAGCCCAAAAAAGAAGTACTTTAAACTTGTTTGTTAAATATCAAATAATGAAGAGCTTCAGGAAACACTTGTAAAACCCACTCATTCTTTATCTCCGTTGGTCATTATCTCATTCATTATTCACTAAGATCAATCTTTTTGTGAAACGCACCACAGATAGAGGGCTCAGAAGGAAAAATGTCAGGCTGGCCCAACCATTTGGGGCTCCACCCACAAAGCATAAAGAATGGAAGCACAGTTATTGGAATAATTATGAAAATAAGAGAAAAGACATAAAAATGTAAAATATAATAATTAAAAATGATAATAAAACATAAAATGCACAAAAATATTTCACAGAATGTGAAAAATTGTCTTGTATATGTGGCATGGTGTGTATATACTTATATGTTTTATAATCCCTTTTTACTTTGCACTGATAGGCTGGCATCCAATTTCATTGTACAGTAATCCCTCCTCCATCGCGGGGGTTGCGTTCCAGAGCCACCCGCGAAGTAGGAAAATCCGCGAAGTAGAAACCATACGTTTATATGGTTATTTTTAGAATGTCATGCTTGGGTCACAGATTTGCGCAGAAACACAGGAGGTTGTAGAGAGACAGGAACGTTATTCAAACACTGCAAACAAACATTTGTCTCTTTTTCAAAAGTTTAAACTGTGCTCCATGACAAGACAGAGATGACAGTTCTGTCTCACAATTAAAAGAATGCAAACATATCTTCCTTTTCAAAGGAGTGCAAAGCAAGCAGTCAAAAAAAAAATCAATACGGCTTTTAAGTATGCGAAGCACCGCCGGTACAAAGCTGTTGAAGGCGGCAGCTCACACCCCCTCTGTCAGGAGCAGGAAGAGAGAGAGAGAGAGATAGCGAGAGACAGATAAAAAAAAATCAATACGTGCCCTTTGAGCTTTTAAGTATGCGAAGCTCCGTGCAGCCTGTCCTTCAGGAAGCAGCTGCACACAGCCCCCCTGCTCACACCCCCCTACGTCAGCGCAAGAGAGAGAGAGAGAGAGAGAGAAAGTTAGCTGGATAGCTTTTCAGCCATCTGCCAATAGCGTCCCTTGTATGAAATCAACTGGGCAAACCAACTGAGGAAGCATGTACCAGAAATTAAAAGACCTATTGTCCGCAGAAACCCGCGAAGCAGCGAAAAATCCGCGATATATATTTAAATATGCTTACATATAAAATCCGCGATGGAGTGAAGCCGCGAAAGGCGAAGCGCGATATAGCGAGGGATCACTGTATATGTTTAATTTCATTGAATATGTGCAATGATAATAAAGACTTAAGAATAAATGTAGACTCTTACATAACAATATTCAAAGAAAAGCATTTTATATGCATGACGCAAAAAGAGGTATATTTTTTATATCTGTGTGTAGTTCAGAAATATTACAAGACAAATTAAGATCTCAAGCCCATAGTTTAACAACAAATGATTAAGAGGGAGCAAAGCAGACTTAGACTAATTGATCTTGTAACCTGAAACGGTGCTATAACTGTCAGATTAGTGCAGCACTGATGCTATATATGATGTAACATTATTTGAAAATAAAAGAATAACGTCTGCATATAGGGAAGCAAAGTTATGGAAGTTATGCATTGTAATTGGAATGACATCCCTGAAAAAGTATCACAGTTGTTAACAGCTCTAGAGAAACAGCTAACAAAAGGGGAGACATGGGTCACCAAAGCCTATTTGCTGAAGTACAACCCAAAGGTATGACCAACTCAGTCTGTCAGAAGCGTATTCAACATCAAGAGATAACAATGCCTAAAGTGGTTTTATGTCAAAAGACAGTAAAAAGGAATCTGCATATGTTGTTGGCATACAAAAGAAGTTATTTGCAACCTAGTCCCATCTATGTATTGTAAAAAGAAATCCTGTCCTGGAAAGCAAAAGCAAGTCTACGATACGTGATCTTCTCGTAAGACATTTTAAAGACCCGCAAGACCAAAGACACGTCCTACTTTCAATCTACCCGCGAGACCAAAGACACACCCTACTTACAATCTATCAAATAAGACAATAGGCAGCAAAACATGCAGTCTTGTGAAAGATTTGAGCGCACACAGATCCAGGGCTCTCAGCGCATATAAAGCGTATAAGGACAGCACAGTATGTTATAAATTAAATGTCGACATCTAAGTGAAGAAGAAAGCAAAGCGGAGAAAAGAGATTCAAATGTATTGGACTGAAAAAAGAACAAAAAAGAATAATCGAGGTGCAAATTCAGAAAATAAGGAAAGTACCGGTAATTATCAGCCCGGAACAAGTGGAATTGAAAAAAAAGTACGTCCAATCCGACTCAGAATTAAAAGACAATGAGTAAAAGAAAGTAGAACTTCATAAAGACGTTTACAAACGTTGGCGCTAAACACATGCAGAGCAGATTAGAGACTATGAAACCAGTGAAATTAGAAAGGCTCAAAAAAATAAAATAAAATGGCACTATACACATGTGGAGAAAGTTAAAGGATATGAAAGTAGGAAAATTAGAAAATATAAAAAAGTAAAGATCGCAGTAGCGCAAACAAACAAACTGCCTCATTTAACTATGCACCAGTCTAACTTTGGTTTTGCACAATAATTACCACACTATCTGCGGTGGGTTGGCACCCTGCCCAGGATTGGTTCCCTGCCTTGTGCCCTGTGTTGGCTGGGATTGGCTCCAGCAGACCCCCGTGACCCTGTGTTCGGATTCAGCGGGTTGGAAAATGGATGGATGGATGGATTACCACACTATTGCACCTTAACACTTAATTCTACTTTATTCACATAATTGTACTTATTTATTATGTTCTACTATACTGTTACCTTTCAGTCTTTGACTTTTTGTTAATCTAACTGATATTCTTCTAACTTTGCACAGTTTTTAATAGGCGGATCAGGATGCATTTCACTGCGTGTTGTCCTGTATAACTATGCATGTGACAAATAAAGAATCTTGAGAATTTCAAAAACGGAGTTTACCGCACATGCATTTATTGGTTACTTTGTTCATGTATATATATTTATCTGTCTGCTTATTTAAAAAGCTACATTTACCCCAGGAGTCAAAAACGTTCTGTCTAGCCCTTGTACAAAGACCTAGACAAAAGCTGGGGTATCACCTTGGTAACCCCATGTACTTTTGGAACTGTGAGAGGAAAATAGCGCGACTTTACAGACAGGAGTCCAATGCAGAACTCTACTTACTTTTTTGCTTTGTAAAAAAACAATTATTAACTGCTGATGATGTAGATTGTTTTGTCTGTACTGAAATTCCAAACAGAGAAACCTATCTTGACCTCATTAAAAAGATTCAGCATATTGGGACTCGCAAGATTACAAATATTGTTTTTACAGAAGTTCTGAGAGAAACTAATGAAATAGCAACAATTCAAAGAAAAAAAAAATCTTAAAAGTTTGTATTCAGAAAACCAAACACGGGGGTTGGCGAGCGAAGCCCCCTAGTCTAACAGAAAGGAAATCTTGTAAAGCCACATTGAAATCAGCACAGAACTAAGTGTTATTTAGCAAATTTATATTCCATTGGAGACTTTATGCCGAGGGAAATAAAATGGAGTTTAATTATATTAGCCTGGTGAAACCTGTTGTTCCATGATAGAGATCAGAGTAATGATACCATCATATAAAATTTGCTTCAAAGACTAGTTGACTCAAAAGAATGGTTTATGGAGATCGGAGCATTATTGTTATTACATTGTTTCAAATACAAGCATCTGCATAAGAGGGAGGGTTGAGTGAATAGAAACAAACACATAGTGAGAGATGATGGCAAAATGACTGTAAAAGGTATTGGATCAGTTCAAATTCAGTTCCAGAACTGAGGTACGCATTTAAACAATCCGTTCTAAAGACATAGCAGTATATTTCCAATTAGGTAAAACTGTAAACTTTTAGAAACTTTCATTTTATCACATAATTCTTATCATGGCATACATGGGAGTTTCTCAAGGCAGCTATTGCAACCTCTATATTAATCTTCTCCTCTTTAATTACTCCTGTTTCTGCTTTAATTTTTGTGAAAACTTAATGTTTGAATTGTTCATCTGTGAAATGGCTTCCAGAATTAAATTAAGTAGCATTTCCAAAGCATCTGAGACTAACATGCTAGTTCAGGCTGGGAAGATTTCTTGGGTGAAAACCAGAAGAGTCAGACCTGCAAAGATGAATTGCTTACCCTTTGGCTGAATGACTACTGTAAATCTATTTGTATAAATAGCAAATTGCAAATTTGGAGACATAGATGTGGAGCTAAAAACACAAGCATCAGTTTTCATAGAGGCATCATTTGATCTCCCCATGTGACTATGTCTTAAAAAGTATGTTATTTTAGAGTTTTAATGGTTGGAAAAGGCCCTAATTAATGAACAGAAACAGTAGAAATGAACAGATGGTTCAGACAATTTTTAACAGTCCCTATATATATTGATTTCTTGTATATGTGATTTTTGTTTTATGGCTGTTTTTTCTATTACAGACATGGAACTGAATGTTACTGAAACTCAGCTCTGTATAAGCGTGGAGGTTAATACTATTCGTTTGCCACCAGCAAAGGTGAGTGTACTCTTTAAAGTGTTGGCCAATATTCTTGCCTATAAAGTGATTGCTGTTCATTTTTGTGACATAGATAATGATCTACAGTGTCAAACTACAAACATTTTCTGTCTTTTTCATGGTTTAAGAGTTTGCTATACTATGTAAGAACAAGGAATTTTAACTAATATTGCAGACAATTCAGCTGTTGGGTGGCACAGTGGTAGGACTGCTGCCTCGCAGTTAGGAGACCATGGTTTGTGTCCCGGGTCCTCCCTGCATGGTTTATATGTTTGCTTGTTCTCATTATATTATTGTAGTATGGAAATTACATGAAACTAAGTAGATTCAACTCAACTCAACTCAAATCAACTCAACGTCTATTGTCATTCATCCACATACATAGTATATAGTTGAACAAATTTTGTTCCTTACAGCCCCTGTTGCATAGGTAAAACGACATACATTTAACATACATCATAACATTACCAAAGCCAGTGCAACAATACAATGTAACAAAACAAAAGATGCAGGACTTTAAAGCTCGAACAATGCTCAATATCCATGGTAAAGTACAGAGTGTAAAGTAATAGTACATAAGTGAGGGAATATATATATATATATAGTCCAATCCAAAAGCATCTGTACAAGTGGTTTTCAAGGAAAACCCTAGGCAGGATTTATGACGATACAATGCCCCGACATGTTACACCAATGTTGCAGCGATTTTCGTCGGAGAAGATGGCAAAATGCCTGCCGAAAGGTACCTTTGCATCTATCCCATAGGCAACTCCTGTAAACAGATTTCCGCGCTCTATAATATACTAGCCGACGCCCGCTGCAGTATACGGCGGAGTAAGAATAGGAACGGAAAACGGTGAGAAAGGAATTCAGAAATCAAGAAGAAATAAATACTTCTTGAAAGACGCAGTGTGCATGTAGAATTTCCGGCCAAGCAAGATTAGTAATCATGTGAAAGTGATAAATAAATCGGGCTTTCCAAATTAACGTACTATGGCCATGGCATCCTGATAGTTTTGTTGTATGTATCTTGGACTTCCTGGAAATGTGGACGGTAATATGATAATTTTGCCTACACGTACGTTGTTATTTTCAGCGTTTGCTTGCAGTGCGTCAGATAGTCCTTTGTATTGTTCCACACGCAAATCTTGTTGATGTAATCTGAGATAGTTGAGACGCGTGCTCTCTGTTTTAACATACGCATCTAAGATGTACTGTTGGAATAGTTTGCCGCTGGAGTGCAAAATACTAAATGTGTTCCTTATTGCTAATCTGTACGCATAAAATTGGCATTGAGTAAGCCTTATTCGCTTGACGGTTCTTTTATCTGGAACATGTTGTAAATCTGTGTGCCAGCCAATGTCTCCGTAAGGGAATAAAAGTGGGTAAACCATAGGATCGCAATTCATATTGAGCGTGGAAATCTGTTTACAGGAGTTGCCTATGGGATAGATGCAAAGGTGCCTTTCGGCAGGCATTTTGCCATCTTCTCCGACGAAAATCGCCGCAACATTGGTGTGACATGTCGGGGCATTGTATCGTCGTAAATCCTGCCTAGGGTTTTCCTTGAAAACCATTTGTACAGATGCTTTTGGATTGGACTGAGCGATTTCATGCATGTGTTTGTATAATTTAGCGATGGGGTTGATGGTTCTGAGCATGGAATCTAGCTAGAGAAGTACATTTTCACTGCATGCAGAGTTTGCTTTATTTTGTAAGCGTACTTCAGTAGCTTGCGCTGTGTCAAAAACATACAACTGTCCATATCCTGGAGAGGTAGAAGTGTTGGTGTATAGTGGAGAGATTTGGTGATAAATTTGCCCGTGTATTTTAAAACAGTATGGCCCGTAGCCAGGAGGTTGAGTTATCTGTGCACCCATGGAAGCAAACACTAGAGAAGAGTTGTATTCTTGAATGTGTTCACGATAATGTTTAGCTTCTGATGTCTGCTGTGTAAGAAGCTGTTGTAAAGACACAGGTGGCTCCCGCAAAGGTGGTAAAGCTACTTTATCGTTGTGACAGCACCTCAAGTACTTGTTGGATGTATTACGCTCAGCAGGCCAGTATAGTGCATGACATGGAAGAGGACGAATAGGAATCGAGAAATGTCGTGTCTGCTGTGTGTGGGCGGGACCGTTTTGAAGTATATATATAGATTCTGGATAGTGTGTGTGTGTGTGTGCACCTATTTATGACAAGCCTGCATTCATATCTGCTGAAGATTCTCGTCTCTTAGCTTGCATTGCAATTTCATTTCCATCATCAAAAGCTATGAGACAAATCAAGTACATGCATGCTTTTACTTACAATGCATGTTTGCGGATGAGTAGATGCATAACAATACAAAGTATTATGTAAAATAGGCACTGTTTCTATGAATATAAATAATATTTTATGTGGAAGCAGCCTGCTTTGTCAACTTCTATGCAAGCTGGGTTATTATGAAAGAGAGCAGAAAATTTGTGACAGGTTATGAAAAAGTTAAAGAAGAATGATTGCTTGTGTCAGGCGAAATTAAATCAGCTACTGTGCTTTTGGTCATTGATTGTATAATTTGTATGCTGTACTTTTATATTTCATGTAATATGAAGCGATTACACTGTATTACATTTTTCCAGGCAAACTATTTATTTTTGAAGGATTCAGTTTGAGCTTGCACACTGTGCACCAGCAAGAAGCACACTTTCTTAGGAGTCTGCACGCATGCATATACAAAAGAAAAAATACTGAGCAAAAAACAGTAATGCAGTGTTGAATGCATTCTAAAGTAAAGTATAGAAACTTTTGATTATATGATACATAGAACAATGGCATGGTGACTCAGTGGGTAGCGCTGCTGCCTTGCAGTGAGGAGACCCGGGTTTGCTTCCCGGGTCCTCCCTGCGTGAAGTTTGCATGTTTTCCAAGTGTCTGTGTGGGTTTCCTCTGGGTACTCCGGTTTCCTCCCACAGTCCAAAGACACACAGTTTAGGTGCATTGGCGATTCTAAATTGTCCCTAGTTTGTGCTCGGTGTGTGGGTGCGTGCCCTGCGGTGGGCTGGTGCCCAGCCCGGGGTTTGTTTCCTGCCTTGCGCCCTGTGTTTGCTGGGATTGGCTCCAGCAGACCCCCGTGACCCTGTGTTTGGATTCAACGGGTTGGAAAATGGATGGATGGATGGATGGAAGACTGGGTTAGGAACCTGATAGTGATGAGGCAAACAGAAAATTGGATTGACTCTGATTGTTTAAATGATTGGACCATTTCTAATTCAACTTCAGTCTCTTCAGGTCTCACTGTAATTAGGGCACCAAAAGATCTCTGTACGTCACGGAGTTCTACTTCTTTAGTATGTTACAGCCTGTGTCCTACAGAATCTACATTTGTAGTGCACGTTAAACCCATATTAGGATGACATAATTTTATTAAGTGCATTCATGTTACTTGTGCTCCCAGTTGCC
Source organism: Erpetoichthys calabaricus (assembly GCF_900747795.2). Taxonomy (NCBI): domain Eukaryota; kingdom Metazoa; phylum Chordata; class Cladistia; order Polypteriformes; family Polypteridae; genus Erpetoichthys; species Erpetoichthys calabaricus. Next base: position 83,883,884 of record NC_041399.2, on the reverse strand, counting down.
ATCTACTGATGATAAAAGTCCACTTATATTAAAAAACAGGAAAAAGACTTGTGTCTTTCAAGCCTTGGCCATGGGTGGACAACTGCTTCTAGAAATGGTCACAAGTTTCAAAGTTAGAAAGACAAACGTATTCTGAAAGGAGATTTTCACAGTTTCTAAAAAAGGCCAGTTGTCCTTAACAGTGAAGTTGTTATTAAGAACTACCTCATTAATTCATGATTTATTACAAAAATCAGAAAATACTGGATTCATATTAGTCTCTACACCCAAACTCAAGTCAATATTCTTTTCGCTTGGCGCCCTCCCAAACCATAACCTATCATCTATGGGGGAGGAGTGAAAGCTTTAGATTCGTAAAAAATTTTGATCTCCAGTTCTCAATGGATCTTGACGTTTTAGGTATGCTGATTAGTTTTTGAGCTAAATTGTGCAAGAGAAAGAGGCACTCTAGAGGAACCCTCAAATACCTTAATTCTGCTATTAAAAATAGCAATTATAACAATTTTGTTATAGCTGAATTATAACTGAAATTACATTGTGACGAATATGGGGAAAATACATATAGTATTGTGATCGATGTTGCTATTTGCTATCTCTAATGGCAGTCATGCAAGTACAGTACCATAGCTGCTTTATTGCATCTGGTAAACGGTAAACTGAAGTAATTGGTTGTCATCTGCAGGATCAGGCTTACCTAGTAACATTCTTTTCGCACAATGTTTTGAACATTTAAAACCGGGCTTTTATTTGCTCTTCATTGCACTCTCCTGGTCTGCCACAGTGGTGATTCTGAGCCACTGGTGTTCTAATCTGAAAATGGGAGCTAAAGCAGGACAATTTCCCTTGTCGTGGCTCCGAAAAGCTCCTATTTTAAATGAAGTCTTGAGACTGTACCTGCCTTCTCTATACCGTAGTAAAGTACCTGTATTTTCCTTGGAAGCCTGGACTCCCCTTCCTGTGTCTCATGCAACTCTGAGACTCAAGGTTGACAATACCTGTATTAAAAAAAGCACTTCTTAAACTGCAATAAATATTTTATTTGAAAATGAGACATTAGATGTAACTTTTTTTTTATAGAAATACAAGTATGAATACAGAATGAAAATTAGACGTTAGATGAAATTTTTTTCAGCCTAAACTGATGCCGTTTGTCACTTTCTTTGTTCATTGCAAAGAAAACCTTCAGAAGTGCTATGAAACTTGAACAGTACAGTATCAGGATACAACACAACTATCCATGTGGATGCTTGATGAAGCACTGAATTCAGCTATGTGTATGATGTTGTACCCACACTCTTGCAGAGACTGCTTGAGACCAGAAATTTCGCAATAGACTGTCACTGTCTTTTGGCCTAACATAAAAGGGACATCTTGTGCCAGGGTTCCTGACACTCGGCGAAAGTGCAGACATGGGATTAAGTATTTTTTGGATCTCATTATTATCTTTGGTGGCCATTTTTGGTCAAAAAAAATATTCTGAAAATTTAGTTACTTTGGTATTTGCTATAACAGGATTTGACCTGTATCTACCTGTAAGAACCTCAGAATTAGGTCTACCTCTGAAAGACATAAAGTGCTTTCTTCCTTTGCTTACAAGTTCTAGCTATCCCCATTCCTTAAGTGTTTCAGGTAAAGAATTTACATTTACAATTAATTCGGAATATATTCCACTATAAATCCCCATCCAATAATGACCTGGATTTATAAAAGCACACCTAATTTTCTGTCTTTTCTGCTCACTTGAGGAAGTCTAAATTCGCCAACCATATCATTGCCTGAAAAAAATAATTATATGAGGAACAATTAAAAACTACACAGTATCCATTACACTAGAGTCAGTCTGTTTTGTTTTTTACCTATTTTCAGTTTGCCCTGATGGATTTCTTTTTTTGTATTTTATGCAGTTTTTCTTTAAGAAAGTATCTGAGAAAGTTTTGAGGCTGTAATCACTTATCATGGTGTCTGAGTGAAGTGACATGTTGCATTTTAATTAGCACATGTAACTAAGAATTTACTGTAGGAGTGATAATCCACTTTAATAAAAGAAAAGTGTCTGTGTGTTTGTATTCATTTGCTAGGGTTAGGAAGACAAATTTAAAAATAGGCAAAACATGTAGAAGAAGGGTTATAAATGATAATAAAAATACCAAATGAGGGTCTAAAAACAAGACATTGGTCTTATGGGGCTATTCTGTTGTTCATCGTTATACTGGCAACAGCAACAAGGTAGTGACTTTCTTGTATTTACTTGGGCCATATGAACGAGGTTTATAGAGGTAATGCTAATGACTGATAACTTTGGTGGTGGGCAACAAATGAGCAAAAATAATGATAAATCGATGAGCATGTCAGGAAACCAAAGCCATGACATGACTAGGCTAGAGTCATGTCACTAAACCAGGTCAATGCTGTGGTGACCAGTGCTGCATTTTTCCATCAAAATACTTTGTCTGTAAGAGTGGCCAATGCCAAAAAGATGCAGCAAAAATGAGCGGCTGTGTTCGAAGAGGAAAAATCTCCAGTAAGGGAAAGGCATCGGGTGTTTATTACTATACCAGACCAAATGGACAATCCATGTATCACAGTAACATAATAAAATGAGGTCCAAGTTGAGGTCACCTAAAACTCACATTAAAGTAACCATGGTAATTTCCACATATTTGAAATTTCTACAACACCCTTGCAAGGTTATCATAGTTAACGAAAACTAAAATCAAAACTGAAACTATTATTAAAAAAACATTTTCATAAACTGAAATAAAATAATTAACAAAACCGAAATGAAAAACTAAAACTAAACAAAACTATTAAAGTAGCTGGAAAGACAAACTGAATTAAAATAATAATTTTCTAAAATATTTTTAGTTTTCGTTTTTGAATGAATATTCTTGCCGTTAGTCTTTAACCTTTGTAAGTTTTAACTGTAAAACAGAAAGTCACCCACCATGAGCCGCCCACACGTATTCATCCAGTGAAGGGCGGCTGGTGACAGAGGGCAGGTGTTCACACAGCATTTACAGTGACAGAGCAAGCTGAATGCGGGCACATAAAGCGTGTGAAATAGAAAGCTATTTACATGCCGCCTTTCTTTGCGCTTGTTGTATATCAAGATGTAATTCAAACGGCTGAAATCGAAATATGCTGTTCACAAAAACTTTACCATATGGATAGAAAAATCACGAGTGAGTAATGTTTCAGTTTATTTCTTAGGTGACTTCTTTTTGTTGACAGCAATTCACCTGCCACTTCGCACAGTAGAAATCATTTTTACTTTCTCGTATTCGAAGTATAAAGAAAGTATAGTAATCATGAAAATTTGACCTCGATATTTTGATGAATCTTGACGTTATAGACCTCCGAGTCCAAAAATACCATTTTTTGGAATTATCTCTCTGTGTGTGTCTGTGTGTGTTTAAATGCGATAACGCAAAAATGCAACAAGATAGATGGATGAAATTCATCATGTGGTTGTTACACCAAAATTGTAGATCTGTATTAACTTTTGGGCCAAATCCATCACCCGGAAATGGTACTTTACCTGAACACATACTCAGTTTTTTTTTTATTCATGCAGCTGCAGAGTCTGATTTATTCAACTTTACTTTTATAATAATTGTTCAATATATTAATTTGATTTGATTAGTTGTTGATAGTTCTTTAATGTACATAAGATAAAAATATAATCATTGTCTTGCGGTTTACTCCTCAAATATCCATCCCCATATCTGAGTATATGAGAATGTCGAGGGGAGACCACTCCCAATTTTTGAAAGTAAAACGCCACTGATCGAGAGACTGACAAGGCCGTCATACAAGATCAGCATATTGTTACTGACCAATCACTTTTGCTTTAAAAACATCATTTACTAATGAGGTGATACAAACAAAGGTAGGAAGGCGAAAAAAGTCTGCCAACTAAGTGATGAAAAACTAAACATACTAATGGATTTTTGTATTTATTCTATATTTATTAATTTATCTTGTTAGTTCATATTCACAACTCAAAATACCTGATATTGTGAAAGTAATCCATTAGCAGAATTATATTTTAAAATATTTGTCTTCCTTTTTTCAATGTTTCTCTCTCTCAAAATAGTTGAAATATCATATTCTTTTTGTTCCTAACATAAGCCATATCATACATATTGCATACCAGTGATTTTTCCTGCCTTGAATCCAAACCTGCTCCAGGTTTCCTGCAATTATACTCTGGATAAACAGGTTTAGATAATGTATATGTTGTTCTTAATCGCAGATGCTGTCTCTGTCATTTTGTGCCTGTCCATACTCTTATTACCTACTCTTGCCCAAAACATAGTAGTTTCTGTTTTCTGATTTTTGATATCTTTTCAGGCCTGCAGGTGGCAAAATTCTGTCTATAAATTGTATGTGCCTGAGATGGAATCAGAGATCAGTATGGCTGGTAGAAAATAACAAAGCCCAGCACATTGTCGTTGGAGCAGGAAATGTTGTGTGCTGTAGACATTTAGAGTAAAAAAACCCTCAAACCTTAAAATTCACCTAAATTTCATACCATACCATACCATTTTTATTTGTTAAGCGCTTAAAAACACAGCATTAAATTTCATTACAAATTGGCCCATGTTGTGCAATAAAAGAAAAAGATAAAAAGTGGCAACAGTCAGCACAGATTTGTTCTGCACAAATGACATAGAAAATATTTTAAAAATTATAAAATTGTGTGAAATGTTTCATATTCAGTACCTGGTTTTGATTATGCTTGTTTTTATCAGACAAAAAACAAAACCAGATAGTGGAAGCTTACTACACTACTTGGTTTACTAACATTAAACTCCCTATTATATCCAAATCCATTAAGTGTACAATTCTGTCTGATTGTGACACAAAACTATACTCTGTAGGAGCTCCACGCCATAATTACTAAAACTAAAACTGAAACTAATGGATATAAAAATAAAATAGAAATGTCAATTGTGAAATAAAAACTAAACTAAGACTAAAAATACATGATGAAGGAAAACTAAAACTAAACTGAATTTCCAAGTAAAGTCAGAAAAAATATAGAAATAAAGACTAATATAAAAAGGCAAAACTATAATAACCTTGCACCCTTAACTATTTTTTAAATTTTTCTTTTTCATTACTTCTTAGTAAACTTTCTTTTCTTACTTAAGAAATGAGAAACTAAAGTACCACATCTGTTTTTAATATAAATAATTGTTCTTCACACATTTTTTACAACAATTAATGAAAGCCTTTGAAAAACAGAAAAGACTTGATCATGTTTTACATATCTTTCATTAGTGCCAGTACCTGGCAAATGTATTAAAGTATCATAAATAATTTACTATATAAACTTTGTTAATAATCTACCAACATATACCTTATATGCAAAAAATGTATATGTAATCTTCACAAATTATAATATTAATTATATTTAATTTTTATTGTATAGTATAGTGTGTCTATTGTATGGTGGTTTTCTGTTTTACTTGCTATTTTTATTTTTTTTCAAAGTATGTTATACTTGAAAAAATATACAACATCATTTAAGAGTAAAGTTGAATCAATCAAATATTGCTCACCTTATTAAAAGTATATGGAAATAAGAATGCAGTATTTCTTTTTACCTACCTAATTTGTCATTATCAAAACAAAATACTGTATATAAACAGAAGAGCATAACTTACTAAAAACAGGAGAGTGTGTAGCACTGAACAATGTAACCTTGCATCATATCTGTTTGTCAACTTCTTAAGCACTATGAGCTACAGAACCATAAAACCAAAAAACATTCTGGGATTATGTTCATGATTATAATATAACATGAGGAAGACATGGACAATGAGCAAACAGAAACTTTTGTAAAATAATAACATTTTAGCAAAGGGTTGCTATTTTTATTTTCAAGATGGAAGACTTTGACATTTTTGTGAATTCCCTAAGAGACTTCATGAATGACAGAAATTCTGAAATTCCAGAGTTCTCCTTGAGTAACAACTGGTGTTATGTATTACCAAGGTAATTTTAAAGTTTTCACTTTTTTCATTGTACAGTATTAGAGTAAATATTACTTTTGCTGCTTCTACAATTTCAAAATTGGCACAACCATGTGTAGCTTTTCATAAACTAAACTAAGAATGTATCTTGCTATATGGAAGTTTCACTTTTTTTTTCTTTTTTTGTTATAAAGTTTGAAGATGGGTCAAATAATGAAAATCAGTCATACATTTTCCCCGGAATGTCCTTTTCAGTCATATGAGGAGATTAAATTACACTGGGACAATCTGGTATGAAATACAAATTAAACCTAATTTGCTTTGTTATACCTAACAAAACGCATAATAAAGCAGTTTTTATTGTTTTAGTATGGCTACAAGCTACCCCAAAATGAAGAAATCTATTGCAATGTGTACTTCAAACTTATTGGAGAAAAGTTGTTCACGTATCCTTTGAGTGTAAAGTATATGAAATTTGTCTTTAAAATTTTATTTCATTAATTTATAATATATTTGTTATATTTTACTTTTTTAAAGTAGAGGGTTTGAATTTCAACCACAAGTTTATAAAAGATAAAATGACAAATGGAATACAAGTTGTTGTTTTTTTAAATTTTGTTTTGAATGTTCATCACATGTGTATGTTTTCGTAATGAAATACTGTAAAGTAACTACTGTATGGAGCATACACTGACAGGCATACTTTAGCCTTAGAGTTTCCCTTCTTTGAAAAATTACATTATGCTTACAGTGGGTCGGTTGCAGTGTGCTATGAGCTCAGTTCTGATCTGGTCTTAGTATTTTTATTCATGGTAACAAGAGTGATTTGTGGGTTTAATGCTGTTGCAATGTGCCTCAGAGCTGCAAACTAGCAGCAGACCAAGATTAAGGCTAAGTGCAGTTGCAGTGTGCTTTTCAGATTTGGCGAGAGGGAACAAAGTTGTGTACTAATTTTAGACCATCAAGTGAACAGGTATTTTGGGTAATGTTGCAAAATGAATTCCACATTCATCAGACAGACTATTATGGACATGAAAAAGCACAAATATGCCAGAAAAAATATGGTAACTCAATGAACAAAAAGAGACAAGTAATGCATGGCAATATTTATATTGAGTAAGAAATAGTAAAATATGGATCAGCACTCATTTGACCATTACACTTCAGTGAAAATGATGCCAATTCGGAAAGTGTACATTGAAAGATGCTGCCAGTTTTTTCATATTCCTTTGGAATGTTGTGAAGGTACTGTATATTTGTGAGTGTTCTCCAGATCCATCTGACTGCAAAACAGGACTTGTCATCCCTATCTGAAAAGGGAAGAGTGATCACCTGGATTGCTGCAACCACAGGGGGATAACACTGCTCACAGTGCCGGGTAAGGTCCTTGCTAGGGTCGTCCTCAATAGGATCCGTGATCACTTGCTCACCTACCAGTGACTAGAGCAGTCTGGTTTTATGCCTAAGTAGTCTACCATGGCACTGAGGGTTCTCGAATATTGGCAGAGTTTCTTTGCAGCCTTTGTCGATTTTCATAAAGCGTTCGACTCAGTTGATTGAGCTGTCCTGTGGGACATCCTAAGGGTTTGCAGGATCCCCTCAAGGTTGCTGGATATCATGGCCGGCCTGTACACTGGTACTGTGAGTGCTGTGCAGAGTGGAAGCAGAACCTCTGTGTTGATTCTGGGATTCGTCAGGGGTGTGTTCTTGCTTCTGCTCTGTTCAATGCTTGCATGGACTGGGTGTTGGGCAAGGTCCTGGGGAATCTGTTGGTGAAGAAAGATTCACTGATCTTGACTTTGCTGACGATGGTGTAATCTTCGCAGAGTCAATGGAGGCTCTGATTGGGGTTCTGGAGAAACTGAGCCAACAGTCTGAGTGTCTGAGCTTGCGTGTCCTGGATAAAAACCAAGATCCAGGCCTTTAATGACCTGTTCGTCACAGCCATCAGTAGGGTGTTTGTCTGTGGAGAGAGTGTTGATCTTGCGGAGAGGTTTACTTACCTCAACAGTGACATTAATGTCTCTGGTGACTCTTCCTATGAAGTCGGTAGACGGATTGAGAGAGCATGGGGGGTCATGAGGTCGCTGGAAAGGGGTGTGTAATCTATGCAAAGGAACGAAGGTCCAATTCTTTAGAGTCCGGTGCTTCCTGTCTTGCTATATGATTGTGAAACATGGACGCTATCCAGTGACCTGAGATGAAGACTGGACTCCTTTGGTACTGTGTCTCTTCGGAGAATCTTTGGGTGCCGCTGGTTTAACTTTGTGTCAATTGAGCGGTTGCTCATGGAGTCCCAAAAGAGGGAGGCACATTACCTGCATTGTGAGGGAGCGCCAGTTACAGCACTACGGCCATGGGGCGTGATTCCCTGATGGTGAACCGGCTTATAGGATCCTCATTGTTGAGGACTTGAGTGGCTGGACCAGGCCAAAGGGATTCCAAAGTAACACCTGGCTGCGGCAGATAGTGGGTAATTTCTGGAGGGTGGGACTAGACCACATGTCTGCCTGGGGGGGTTGCCAACCAGGATCCCGAGCTGTTTCGTCGTGTGGTGGGTGCGGATACGCACTGTACTGGTGCATGCTCCCCAACTTGACCTGACCTGACCTCTTCTTCATATTTTATATTAGATCTCTTACAATATGTATTATTGACAGTTTGTACTCTACTGTGTTCCACCTCTTACTAGGTATTTTATATGCTTTGGTTACTGCCGGATTAATTTGGTTATGATGGATGCATAGTGAATGACAAGTTTTAATTCTTCTGTATTATCTACGTAATTAGGAAATGAGTTAAGCAAGACCAGATTAAGACACCCACAGACCCCAGGGTATGACACGCATATACACGCATTCATGCTATGAGCATCACATCTTAAAAAAATTGAACCATGTGGTGGTTTGCCTTGGAGATTTAAGCCATCTGTCACATGTACATTAGATCGAGGGATAGTAACAAATTGTACAAGTAACCGCATACATATGTTACATGAAGGAGCCTGAGCTACCACTGAAATAGGAAAATGCCAGCATTACTTTTTTCTCACATATGCCAAGGCCCACTTGTGTACCAAGATCACCCTGATAGTAAAGCTCCCCATGAGCTACAGAGAGACAATTATGCTTCAGATACTGCATGATTCTACAAACATTTATCTTCTGTCATCATTAATTTCCATATAGCTATTTTATGACTTTTTTATACATTCAAAGTGAACACATTTATTTACAATAACAACAGTGACTCTCATTTTGATCTAATACTGTATACCTTAGCAATTACAACAAATTTTTAATAAGTTTAAATGAGGATGTATTTTTTTCCCCATGCTCTGTCCATTTATATCAAGAGGAATGTGCAGCTGGTACACTGTTGTTAAAGGGCAATCAGATGGCCAGCAAAGGAAACAAGACTAGCTGTAAATTAGTTAAAAATGACATTGATCTTGTTCCACCGTTAACTGCAACATCATTTACATCTTAGGACCATCTTAGTACCGTAGTGTGTAGTCTGGTCTTCATCCTCATTACTTCAGTGCTATTTCAGGCACACTGTAAATGACCCTATAAGCCTTTAGCACACAAATTTTCTATTATGGTCTGGTGGGATCCACCCCCAAAACTAGGTCTTAAAGACTCGATAAGGCTTAGGAGCAAAGTGACCTGCATAAGCCCAGCTGAAAAGGAGTGAACACATGGAGGGCCGCAGTGGCTGCAGATTTTTGCTTCAACCCAGTTGCTTAATTGGAAAACAATTCTTGTAATAACATGTCTTAGTTAATATCATGAGTTATTAGTGTTTTAACTCTCCAATGTCAAGTCATTCTTAAATCATAGCTTTTTTCCTTACTAATGATAAAGTCCAAATGATTTGAAGCTTAAAATGGGTAATTTTCATTTTTTTCAGTTTCCTTCTGAGTACTTTATTAAACCAAACAGCACGTGATGAATACATGCAAGTGTAAATGGAAATAAACTATATGGAGAACTGCTGGTTCCTTTGTCATTTGCATCTTATGGCAAATAAGGAGCCATTAAAAACAATGAATGCAGCTGTTTAACAAGAAAATAAGCATTTAAGGGTTTAAAATCTTAATTAGCAAGTCAACCAAAATGAAGCAATGTCAATTGAGCAATAAATGCTTCATCAGCAATAAATGGCTTCTCACGAAGCAATTTGGTTGTAACAAAAATCTGTAGCCACTGCTCTCTAGAACTGATATTGCTCACTCCTGATTGAAAGGGTCTGAATCTTAAATAGTAAATCAATTAAATAAGGTTAATTAGCAACAAAAACTGATCACTAATTAAAAAAATGGTAGAATCAAAAATTGTAGCCACTGTTGCCTCTCAGGATCAGTTTTGGCATCCCTGTTCTAAACCATGAATCATGAAAAGGGAGGGGGAACTATCAGACTAATAACAAACAAAATAATCATAATAGGATAATAAATTACAAAGAAACAAAACATAAACATAACTAATAGTATACTTCAAAAGTCAATGAATAAAATACATAAAAGGGAAAAAACACTTGAGCAAGAGATAAACCCCCGTAACATTTGCAGTATAGGACAGATTTCATATCGCCTGATAGATGCAGAAATTTATTTTAGCCGCAGAATTAGTCTTGTAGCGTATACTGCAGATTACTTATATTCATTTAATATCTGCTACAAAATAATAACTGCAATTGAAATTCAAAGAATTACAGAATGTACTAAAACACATATGCAGTCATAAGCAAATATATCATATCACAAGCAAATATATAATCAATTATATCATATTAACTATTAGTGCAAATATTCTTCTCAATCATTGAAAAATGCCCAAGACGCTTGGGAAGAGGACATTCCTTTTTCCTATTAGGAGTGGCCAGGGCGAGGTGTCTGATATGGCAGTCGAAACCTTAAAGTTCATCCCTTTAAATTTCAGAGGGAGTAATATAGTCTCGTATGTTTTAACATCCCCATGGACGCAGTGGATGTTTACTTTTATCTGTGGTCTTATAAGGGGTCTCAAGTCATGGCACACTACACAGATGTCGCTACCAGAGTCCAACAGTGCTGAGAATTCCTATCTGACCAACGTAATAAAGACCTTAAAATTGTCCTCCTTTAACATCTTGGGGGAAATGTGCGAGCCACATACCTGGGCAAGACCGATAGCCATTGTTTGTGCAGGTGGGAGGTGACACTCCTGAGCCAGATGTCCCAGTTGATCACAGCGAAAGCAGCTGTGTTTAGTCCGTGTTCACACTCAGGCATCTTCTACCCGTGGCACTGGTGACCCTGAAGGTCTGTGCTGACTGGATCAAAATCGGGGTTAAGCCTGGGTAGCCCTGTTGTTTCCAGGTTGCTTTTGCACCCACTAGTCTGCGTGTCAGATCCAACAGCAAGTGGACGTTGTTCCGTAGTATTTCATCACAAAGGCTCTCGTTTATCCCTGATAGGACTGCATCAATAGCGAGCTTCTCCACAATGCGCTCAAAAGCATCTCTGCTGATCCAGCTTTGAATCAGGTCCACTAAGCCCTGGATCTGTCCTAGTACAGGGTGATCCAGATCAATATGCCACAGCTGAAATTGGTGGCCCTTGGCCACCAGGTTCACAGCCGTGCGGAGGAGGATCTGTTGCTTCAGGTAGACATAATCATCAATCCTTTCTGGAGGGAGATTCTGTACAGCGTGGAGGGCTTCTTTGGTTTAAAACGGGGCCATAATAGCTGCCCAGGCACCCCTGTCCCAGCACATCAATGTTACCATACGTTCAAAGCAAAATAGGAAACACTCAGGGTCGTCTGAGGGAGCCATCTTCGGCAGCACATCTCGTGTCTGCGGCAAGACAGGGGCAGCTGCTGGAGCCTCATTTTGCTCTGGGTTTTCATACAAACTTACATAATGTAGATAATTTTTTAAGTCTGTAATGATTATATGATAAGTCCAGTGCAATGGTTAGATGGACAGGGAGGCCTGGAAACAAAAACTGAAGCTGGCATGATGCTGAAGAAAATAAACCTGCAGGGGTTGTAAGGTCAAAGAACTGTCCAATAGCCACTGTTAATTATAAAAATGTAAATGTGCTAAAGAAGTTCATTAAGGTGTACTCTCCTTAAAGATTATTCACATTCCATCCATCATCAGAGTATTTGATCAAATGACAGTGGTGCCACTGCATATGTCTAGATAAAAACAGAGAATAGTAGAGGTTAGTAATGATTGCTGATCTATATAGTATATGTCTGATATTGCAATACATATAAGCTTTAATTAGTAATGGCACAAAAAAGAAAAAACACGTAAAAAGCAACTAAAAAAGTGGGGGTTTTAGGATATTATCGAAATGTTCCAAGGTATTAGATTGGCAGCTCTCTCTTGGTAAAGCATTCTAGATTTTTAACAGTATTTTAGCAGTGTTTGTAACAATAAAGACTGCCTCTCCACTTATTTTGTACTTAGTTCTTGGAATGATAAGCAAACCAATATTTGAGGGTCCAAGATTACAACTATGAATATAAGGGCACAGGCATTCCAAAATATAAGGAGGGGTAAGATTGCCCTGAGCTTTATATGCAATTAGGAGAATTTTAAAAGGGATATATATAGAGATTGGCATAAACTACAATGAAAAATTAGGATTTTTTCAGTTTGGTGAGATTACTATTCCAGCAGTGTAGAGTGATTCCATTTCACATTTCTTCCAGATCAACTCACAAATTATGAAAATTTTATGAAATTTTGGAAAAGCATATGTAATTAATGTGATACAGACTTATAGAGAATGTACATTAATAATGTTAATGATAATGGCCATCAGTACTTTTAAAGGCAAATATATGACATGTTGTTATTTCTGTCATATTGCAAGCAATTGGAAGAACCATATTATTTTGAACCACAGGTATAGACAGTGTGTTTATTTCTAATTTATTGAAAGTGCTTTGTTTAGGAACACATTTTGCTGTTGCAAAATAATATACAGTATGCCATGTCTGTGAAAAGTAACTTTGACATGAGAAATACTCAACTTCTCCTTTAAGGTCACCTGTATTACAATCTTGCTGCATCTGTAAAGGAGGAAAAAGAATAATAAGCTAAATTTAGTCCCATATGTCATTTCATGACTACCTGGTCTTTTGTGAAACACTTACAGTAAATGGCGTCCTAATAATAATTTTAAAATGTATAAAAACAGCATATACAGTGCAGTATAAATGTACATCTAGAATTCAGAATATTGAACCTATGTTTGAATACAATCAACGTCTAGATTCTGATGTGATGGACATACAGTACTTTCTGCTTTTCTTTAAGTAGTCCATTACACAAGATAAGTACACCTTAATATGCACAGTAGTGTATAAATTTCCTTTTTTCTGTTTGTTTAGGTAAGGTAGTTTTACTGACTAATCTTCAGAGTGTTAAAACTTGCAATTAAGAATTTCACTAATCTGTATACATGATGATAATGACAGTCTAAACCTATTACCATATTTATGGTAGTATCAAATAAGATTTTGCTGTAGCAAATATTTCTGTAACATTTACTGTATCTTTTAAGGTTTTTACTTTTTTTAGTTGGGCATTTCTTTTTTCTTAAAAGAGAATAATACAAAATTGCTTGAAAATATATTAATTTAATGTGAAAAAGCATAAGAATTTCAGAAAGTAAAAATGCACATTTGCATTTTAATACAACATCCATCCATCCATTTTCCAACCCGCTGAATCCGAACACAGGGTCACGGGGGTCTGCTGGAGCCAATCCCAGCCAACACAGGGCGCAAGGCAGGGAACCAATCCCGGGCAGGGCGCCAACCCACCGCAGGACACACCTACCCACACACCAAGCACACACTGGGGCCAATCTAGAATCGGCAATCGACCTAACCTGCATGTCTTTGGACTGTGGGAGGAAACCGGAGCACCCGGAGGAAACCCACGCAGACACGGGGAGAACATGCAAACTCCACGCAGGGAGGACCCGGGAAGCGAACCCGGGTCTCCTTACTGCGAGGCAGCAGCGCTACCACTGCGCCACCGTGCCGCCCCTTAATACAACATTTGCAATAAATTTTTATTATGATTCGTTTTTGTATATTTTAAAGTTAATCTAAGAAATGGATCTGTTCAGCTTCCAGTTAGAAAGCTAGACAAATATGCATATAAAGTTTAAGCTGCACTCAGAAAATAAGTGTTTTAAAATGGAATCATAGGCACACCTGCTGGTAAGTTAGAATTCATTTTTACTGTATCACTTTTGAGTCAATAAACTTTGTTACCCTTTTACTTCCAATTATATATTTTTTTAATTTTAAGCAATGTATGCAACTCATGTCACATTACTTAACTGTTCATATGGAAAAGATCCATTTTAAATATACCAAGTTTCTTAATTAATCCTAAGATATCCATTTTGTTGTATAAGAAGTCAGCCAGTACAATATTTTCCAAGGGGAAACTTGGAAAGTGTTCTGAGTTCATTCATTTCAGATTTACATTCTAACTTGCTGCATCTCTGTGGGTTTTCTGTAAAGATGACAAGTCAGCCATGGCATTCAACAGGAGACCTTCATATACCTGCACCTGGCACCATACAGGTAGTATACAGTAGTTATTCATTGATAAAGCTGAACTTTAGCAAATATCAGTACTTCAACACATTCACTAACCTGTTGAAAGTTTTTGTATGCTGTCAGCTGTTTGAATCTGAAGTACCACTATTAGTATCTCAGATGATTTCCTTTGAACTGAACCTTTGAACACCACACATATACTGTTTCTTAAGCAAATGTTTAAAATCATGTTAATTAACTTGGTAAATTATAAAAGCATATTTGATTTAAAAGTCATGTAGGACAATAAATGACTATGACTTCAAACATGATATGCTATCACAAATATGTGTGCCATTAGAAACATTCTGTGTTTGGAGTCCCCAGGTTCAAGGGTCAATGAATGACATATAAAAAGGCCATGAAAGAGCCTGAATATGTGCTAGAATAATGCCAGTGGTGGATATAATCAACATCATCCTCTTGCCCATACCCTATAACCTTTCTAAGGTTTTAGTGAGGTGAGGGTCAAATTGAGAGTTAATTTTTAAAAAACAGGGGAGTAATCTATTTGAGGAACACAAATTTTGAATAAATTTGAATACCCGGTGCAGTCCAGGGGGCTGCTTTGTCCCTGAACATTGAACATTGGACTTCATTTAGGGAGCAATACCTCTATAACTGAAGTAGGATAATGGTTTCAGAAAGTAGATATCCAAATATATATGTCATGTGTGCTTCAAAAAGTTGGAAGCTTTGACCTCCCTCTTAGGTCAACATATGTCAAGTTTAAAAGAAAATTTCTTGCAACATTTGTTTATGTTTCATGTATATGGTATATTTAAAAAAATGATAACATGACTTGTATTGTTATCTGAATGAATAATGTGTGGTGTGACTTTGTAAAGCATTTCAAACTTGCTTTTCTTTGAAAAGGATATTACAGCATTACTAAGTGCAGTGTAATTTATATGTATACTGTACATGACTCTATTTTAAGGTTTAATTTTGCTTTTCAAATATTCTCACTTTCCTTTACAGGTTTCCCAGTGCAGGCCATTCAGTCTTACCCATAATACTTTCGACAAAACCTTTTTGACACAGCTGCCTTACAACTATCTAGATTATCCATCCGGAAATAAAACTGTGAAACCATATACTCAGCCGATGCAATGCTCATCTCAGCCACCTCCAAAATCTACTGTGGAATGCACATCTAACTATGTATGTAGAAGTCAAAGTGAAGAAAGGAGAATTACACCTAGGTTTGACCTTTCAACAGCATTTTTCTACAGAGCAAAAAGCAGAATGATTCCAGTTTTTCATACCAACGCATATCAAAAGACCCCTGATGATACTAAGTTTTTACTTGAAAAGAAAGAGACAGTTTCTTTGGAAACATCCAGCCAAACTAAAAGCACATTCTCTGAAGAAAATAAGAGATGTCGCCCACATTTGCAAAGGCCACATTCGTATGCCAAACCTGCAAATATTCCACTAAAACTAAGTACTAAATGTTTACAGAATGCCAATATATATAGTTCATCCTGCAGTAGTTGTGATGAAAGAGCCTCAGTCATAATGACACAAGGTCATAGCACCTTAAGCATACATTCAGATCTCCAGACATCTAAAGACAAAAGCAAGGTAAGCAAAAAATAATAAAAAAGATTGTGATATAAGATTGAGGGGTAGAGTACACTTTTTATTTTGTTTATTTTTTTAAGGCTGAAATGTTGACACAGTGGTTAACTAACCTGTCTCACAACTCCAGGGCTCTCTATGTGAATTTTGCACATTCTCCCTGTGCAAGCACATCTTTTCCCCCATGCATAAATTTACTTTCACATCCCAAAGATGTGCGCCTTACAATGTCATCCTTTCGTATCATTATTCTCAGCACTTCTTGGATAGGCTGTAATAGTGCAAATCCAGAAAATTGACGGACGTCTGCACCTTTATATTTCAAAAAATTAGTAAATAACATATACTGTACATAGATATATGCTACTATATATTTACGTTATAGTACTTCTGCTGGTTAATACTATAGCTTTATATCTAATGCATGTGTATATTATTCAATTTAGTAATGCCTATTGATTTCATAGGCAGTTTCTTCTTTTGGGACTAACAGATTTTTAACTGAGACTGAAAAATAAATTTAAGACAGTAAATAAAGGAATAAGATATATATTTCATTACTATAGTACAGTATTTGGTTACTATACGTATTTCATTATTAAGACATTTTGTAAGCATATCGCTTGAAAATAAATTAATATAAATATTTTGTTAAAATGGAAAATATTAAGATATTATGCACATAAAATCAAAATTAATGAAAACTAGATGGAAAGTATATAAAGGCATTTAAATATGTATACTTTTACTGTAATCTTAGAGCTAAATATTGGTGTCTAAGAGTACCCATGATGAAGCCAAATGCAGGAAATGTGGATCCTCATGTTACTCTCATGGAGATGCCACCAGAGGGCACACCTTCCCAAATTTTTCAGAAGGTCTTGCTATTGGTTTAATGTGTCTTTGAAAGAAAGACCATTTATACAAGAATACAATTAGAGATAATAAGCCAGTCTCACATGATAGGTCTTGCATGGAATGTATTAAAGCCTACTTTCCCATGTGTATTAACAGTGATAATCTTTTTGTGTATTAACAGTAAATGTCCTTTGATAAGAAAATTCAGTATATGTTTAGAGATATTCTTAAACGTGAACATATTTTAATCCACATTTCCCAGTGCTTACAATAAAATAATATTCTGGTTTTATAATTATATTGCACTAGGGGGCTCTGCCCCCTGCTCGCTTCGCTCGCCAACCCCTGTGTTTGGTTAATCCATCCATCCATCATCCAACCTGATATATTCTAACTACAGGGTCACTGGGGTCTGCTGGATCCAATCCCAGCCAACACAGGGTGCAAGGCAGGAAACAAACCCTGGGCTGGGCGCTAGCCCATCGCAGGGCTCGCACACACACACCAAGCACACACTAGAGACAATTTAGAATCGTCAATCCATCCAACCTGCATGTTTTTGGACTGTGGGAAGAAGCACCCAGAGGAAAGCCACGCAGACAACATGCACACTCCACGCAGGGAGGACCAGGGAAGTGAACCCAGGTCTCCTAACTGCGAGGCAGCAGTGCTACCCACTGCGCCACCGTGCCGCTGTTTGGTTAATCGGATATACAATTTTAAAAGCTTTTTTTTCTTTGGAATTGTTTCAGTTTCATTAGCTGCACTTTTTACTTTAAAGGTTTATTAAAAACAATATTTGGAATTACCTTTTCTTCAAGATCGCATAGAATTTTTAATCCGTTTTTGGAGATACATTGTGACAACGCAACGTTTAATCGCCCGTGAGTGAATATTGTTTCTGTTTCTCTAATAAATAATCAGACGTTTTCTAATGATTTTCCCTTTGATTTGTTATTTGTCATAGCAAAAGCTATTCTCACGGTAAACTGTAAACATTTTAATACGAATGGCATATCACAATCTCCTTTGGTGTCTAATGTTATTCGCAGAATATATACATCACCTTACTTGTCGCCTGCTAAAATTTGCATCGCTTCTCCGTCATCATAAATATACACCCGACCGAATTGTGTATCCTTTGAAATTAAACTTGTCGTTGCTTTAACTGTTGTGGGACGACCTTGCTTTGTCCTGCTATTTTTTCAATTACACCTGGCTCTGATGATTAATCACCTTTTGTTTGCGCTAATGAGATCTTTATTATCTTTTTTTTTTTTTGATACTGTAGCGACTGACGTAATAAAGTGTCACAAAAGTTTTACTTGAACAATCGCCGACTTCGTAACCCCAAACACAACTGTCTAACACCCTCTCCGACCCCTCCTCCCCCAGGTCTCGCCTCCCCCTTACCGCATCAATCAGTACCCCGCTATCAGTCTTCCATGCTGTACTCCGCCCCCCTCAATCGGAGCTATCAGTCACTTAAAACAAAAAAGGCTTCAACCTGCTGGCGAGCTGCCTGTTCTGCTTGTCTCATGTCGTTGTTTTAAGAGCTGGGAGCACATGATGCGGTCTGCCAAAAGCAATCCAACAACTGCTTAGTTAGAGGTCTGTGGTCTTGTTTTAAATGATGGCTCACTGACTTATCTTGCGTGACGTTGTAAAAACAATAATTGTCCTTTATTTCCAGCCCGGGTGTGGTTAAATCTCTTTACTTGCAGTACGTATAATGCTGCTCCCGTTTATGAAGTTCTAATCTTTTAATTCTGAGCCCTATTGGACGTGCTTTGTTTTCAATTCCACTTGTTCTGGGCTGATTATCACTTTCCTTATTTTTTAAATTTGCACCTAGATTATTGTTTTTCTTTTTAGCATTTTTTTCTCTCCACTGCATTTTGGTCTCTTTTCTCCGCGCTTTTCTTTCTTCTTCGTTTAGTCGTCGACGTTTCATTTCTACCCTATTCATTTAATTTCTACCGTATTGACCTTATACACTTTATATGCACTGAGAGCCATGGAGCTGTGTGTGCTGCGTGACTGCCTTTACACTACTGATTTTTTTTTCTGCCCGTGGTCTTATCTTGTAAGTAGGGCGTGTCTTGCACCGTGGCAAGTGTCTTTGGTCTCGCGGGTCTTTAAAATTGTCTTCCGAGAGGATCACGTATCGTAGCCTTGCTTTTGCTTTGCTTTCCAGGATTTCCTTTTATAATAGAGAGACTAGTACATCACAGTGTAGGTAATCAATTTTTACATTTATTAGAAAAATCACTAAAATTCTTAGAAAAAAAACATTAATTCTTGAGTGAAATCAAAAATCAAAAAAATAAATAAATAAACAAGGAATAGAGAATGTATACTTGGAAAGTGCGCAATTCATTAATATCATTTGTGTCAAGATGTCCACTAATATTTTTGTCCAGTTGTAAAAGAATATGAAGAGCAAAAATACTGTAGTTACAGTGCATCCGGAAAGTATTCAGAGCGCATCACTTTTTCCTCATTTTGTTATGTTACAGCCTTATTCCAGAATGGATTAAATTCATTTTTTTCCTCAGAATTCTACACACAACACCCCATAATGACAACGTGAAAAAAGTTTACTTGAGGTTTTTGTAAATTTATTAAAAATGTAAAAACGGAGAAATCACATGTACAAAATTTTTATAGCCTGAATGGTGTCCAAGTCCCTCTATAATGATTCACTCCACCTTATCTGCTAATCCACCTATTTTAATATCATGTGCAGACTTAACCAGCTTGTTGTTTATATTTCTATCCAAATCATTCATATATATTAAAAATAGCACTGGTCCTAGCACTAAACCTTGTGAAACACCACTCTTAACATCAGCCTATTCTGATAAGGTTCCTTGTACCATAACTCTCTGCTTCCTGTGTCTGAGACAATTTTGCAACCATCTACAAAAATCACCCTGAACTCCCGCTTCTTTCAGTTTGATGCCCAACCTCTCACATGACACCTTATCAAATGCTTTCTGAAAGTCCAGATAAATAATATCATATATTCCACTTTGGCCTCACCCTTTTGTTGCTTCCTCATAGAATAACAGTATGTCAGTAAAATATGTTGACTGTTCAGTAAAACTCCAACTCTTGCCATGTATTGCTCAATCTAACCCTTAATGATTCTTTCCATTAATTTTCCTGTGATGAGAGTAAAGCTTACTGGTTAGTTATAGTTGCTTGGATCTGCATAATCACCATTTTTATATAACAGGACTTCCTAAAATATGCATCAAGGGTTTATACAGTATGTGTAGTCACTAACCTCCTTAAGAACTTGATGGTAAATATTATCTGGTCCTGGAGATTTGTTTGATTTCAGCCAATTTAATCTAAGCAGTACTTCTCCTTCTACAATTTCTAGATCACTGAGTATCTTCTTAGTAGTCCCTCTTACCACTGGGAGATTATGTACTTCCTCACTTGTAAAGACCTCAGAAAAATGCAAGTTTAGAGCATCCGCTATTTCACTATTTTTTAATTTCCATTTCTATTCCTGATCCACTTCTCCTCTTCTTTGACTGTTCTTTACTCTAATTCTTAGAGGCCCTGGTGTCTGCAGGTTTTACCTAATCAATATCACATGAATCCGGTGCCCACAAGGAATTAAACATGAAATTGTATAGTGTATTCTGATACATGCAAGTGCTCAAACTGGTTTGTATTATTTTAGGGCAAGAAATTCCCTTTCACATTCATGTGTGCTCATAAGTATGACTAGTTCAGCAGCAACTAGTTTTGCTAAATTTGGAGAAGAATCTTTCAAATCAGATGTTGTTGCTAGTTTTAGCAATATTTATTTATTTAGATTTTTGTATAAATGACCATTTATCTGCAAGCTGTTGAAGATTTTGAAAATGTCTGCCAGGGGTGTGTTTTACATCGATTATGGATAGTTTTTTTGGTTTGTAAAATTGGCTGTATTTCTTTGCATTGCTCTAATCAAGTTAGAAAATAAAGGCAAAATTGTTGTCAACAAAACTATGTTTTAATATGTTTACTTAAACCTTCATCTATAATATCATTTAATTTGGCTTCTCTTTCAAGTGCATCTTTAATGCCCATTGTACTTTCTGTTAGAGACTTTACTGCAGAGTCATGATAAAGCCATCTAATGTCGCTAACCATTTTAAGTTCAACTTGAAAAATGTTGCTTATTTTGGATCAAAGTAAAATCAGCCAACCTAATGGAGAAAGTTTGAAAGAAGAAAAACAGTTCCCTTAAGATATTATTAAAACTCACTAAGTAAGGCATTTTGCCAGCTGTTTGGCCACTTATAAGAGCCAGTTGGTGGTTTACACAATGACTAGTCTCGCTGAACCCAGACATATAATATATACTGTACATCTGGAGACAACCATAAGTGCATTGTGCTTAAAACTGGCTGGGATTAATTAGATGGCTCACTTAGTGTCACATTTCTAAACCACTCCAATGCCTCATGAAGATGGTGCTCAAAGTAGGGGTGGTGATTTTGAACTGCAAAGATCAGAGGTGGTCTCATTTTTCTGGTCCAACAGACAGCAATCTTCTGTTTATGATGAACTGTCTACACGGGAAAAGTCTCCAGAAAAATCCCTACTAGATATATAAATGCATGTCGCATGTGCTGAGACCACATTGCATATATTAAATAATAAACATAGCCTGCTTTAAAAATAAACATAACCTAATTCTTGCTGAGGTATAACATGCATTTTTACCAACATTAAAATGTTTTATGAAGGGACAACCTTGCAATAGTCAAGAAATTAGGCGGAGTGGTGGCTCTGAGGCTAAGGATCTGTGCTGGTATCCCGAAGGTTGCCGGTTCGAATCCCCGTCACTGCCAAAAAAAAAAGGCCACTGCTCTGCTGGGCCCTTGAGCAAGGCCCTTAACCTGTAATTGCTCCAGGGGCGCTGTACAATGGCTGACCCTGCGCTCTGACCCCAAGGGGTATGCGAAAACTACCAAATTCCTAATACAAGAAATTGTATAAGGTGAAATAAAGAACAAAAAAAAATTTTCAAAGTGTTGTATGTGGTGATTCGTTTTTTGCTAACCAACGTGTAGCTCTTAAAGTTACCAGAAAAGCGTCACTTTTCAGGTTAGTAAAAATTGCAATAGATTTTTTGATTTTCCCTATCCCCGTTTTTTTCTAGGACACTGGTGGAAGTTAAGGGGGTTGGCAGACCCCAAATAGCCACATGTGTAATTTTATGAGTTAACATAACTCATTATGGCTTAATATGATAGTGTTTTGAATATGAACAAGTCAATGAATGATTCAGACTAAATTAATTTAAGGTGTTGAAGTTTAACCACTGCAAAATACATCTTTTGTTTGCAAATTTGCAGCCCTCATTTCTCTTTTCTTTGGCCTCCACTCCTTTCCTAACACGTACACATAGCTTTTCCTAAACTCTGTACATAGTTTACAGTTATTTTTTTAAATTTATTTATTTTTTGTGTGCATATTTAAGTTTGTTCCCTATACTTTTCTTCCCCATACCTTATACTTGTTCCCAAACTACTACAGTTTTTTTTCTAAAACTGTTTTGTGTGCTGTTTTGCAAGTCAGATAGATTCTTCCCTTCACTACAATTGCAGGTTTCTATAGTGACCTATCTAGAGTCCCTTCCTCCAAGAATCCTCCCTTAAGCTCTCCCGCAGCCAGTAGTTTGGCTGAGTGTTCTTCTCCCCACTGTAGCTGCAGCTAAAAACAACATTATAGACAGGCCAGGTATATTGTTTTCTCTGCCTCAGGCATGGCACATTCATTTTTTTTTAAAGTAATCATGCTGTTTGAGGCATGGAGAAAATATGCAGGAGCTGTCCATTTGGTAGGGGGAAGAACACGCAACCAAACTAAAATGCAGTGCACCCTCAGAAGCTGGGTGACTTGTGAAATGAGCTGATCTACATGCCTGAGGAAATTAAAAGGGTGCGATCATATTTTTGGAATAATTTTTAGATTTTGTTTTTAATTGTGTACACAGCGCTACCTGCCTCGCAGTTAGGAGACCCGGGTTCGCTTCCGGGTCTTCCCTGCGTGGAGTTTGCATGTTCTCCCCGTGTCTGCGTGGGTTTCCTCCAGGTACTCCGGTTTCCTCCCACAGTCCAAAGACATGCAGATTAGGTGCATTTGCGATTCTAAATTGTCCCTAGTGTGTGCTTGGTGTGTGTGTGTGTGCGCGCGAGCCCTGTGGTGGACTGGCCACCCTGCCCGGGGTTTGTTTCCTGCCTTGTGCCCTGTGTTGGCTGGGATTGGCTCCAGCAGACCCCCGTGACCCTGTAGTTAGGAGTATAGCAGGTTGGATAATGGATGGATGGATGGAAATTGTGTACATGTTATTGTTAAATATTCCATGTTATATTGTTAAATTAAGATAATAAACCTTTGTCAACCAGTAGAGGGGAGCAGTGTGAAATGATTAGTGCTGTTAAGGCTGTGCTAATGCCTCTTTCAAATGAGCGTGGCTACATTAAATAGCAGCACAATCTTTCCTTCCTTGTTGCAGGTGAGTGATACAGGGTTTAAACATACAAATCCTCATAGAATCAGATGACAACACTTCAGATGAAATGTATATAGTGAAAGTAAAACAATGCCTATTTAGCTTTACTGTTTGTATCTTTCCATGAACAACATTTTATATGTTTGAACTATATTTTATATTAGTGTGATATGCTTGTGCACATTTAAATCTTGACAGTTTAATGATTCAATCTTTTTACTTTAATGTATGCTATTTTGCATTTGTAGGTCATATATGTTAGCAGTTGAGAAAGTTCATATTAATGGTTAAAGATAAAATGTTACTGTTGGTGTTGCATTGTGTTATGTTCTGAATATGTGTTATTCGTTTCTCTATATTTAATTAAAAACATTTAATTGTTAAAAATATAACATTGTTGGTAGTTGTTATGTATAGAGAGCATTTTATCTTTAAGAAAATAGAAATGTGACAGGCCAAAGAAAGAAACTGACTGTGCTGACTGTGGGACTTGTTACAGCAACTTTATGTATACTTATTTTAAGCTCCTGCTAAGCTTCTTTCCTGTAGACTGTCACAGAATACCCTTAATCATTTCTTTGCTCACAGGGAATCTGTTGGAGTGTGCAATGGAATATGTAACATTTTTAAGGCAAGTGTTGACAAAAGTTGACATGAAAGTGAGAAGGCAGGTGTCCACAAAAGTTGAAAACTAACAATTCTCCTATAAGGTATTTAGTTTTATCCACTAGATGGCAGCAAATACTGAAAGGAAAACTTCATTTGTTGCCCTTACAACATGGCATTAAAGCAGTTGCTCTTGTCAAAAGACCTCTCTGCAGAAGATGTTTTGTGTAGTGTTGATGTCTCTGTTTCTGCACTGTCAAATGAGAATTTTGAGCAGTCAGAAAAAAGTGACAATGACAAAGCTGCTGAAAAGAAGTGTCCAGTAGAAGTGTCCAGTATACATGTTGCAAACAGCATGACTTAGCATGGAGTGGAATATAACTTGAATGGTATCATACACGTCAAAATGATAGTTTATAGAGTGCTTATATAGTTGTTAAATCTATGTTTCCCAGTATAGCAAATTAAAAAATGATAGACATTTTCCATAATTAATTTATTTCTGAAGAAAAAAAATTACATTACAGCCATGAAGAAAGAAAAACAAATTAGGCCCCTAAAAGGTTAAACAATAGTTGCCTCAAGAGTTTAGTAGGTTTACATTGCCTCTACCTGTCTTTCCTCTTAACAGTTAGTATAATCTTGCCATACTGTTAATTAATTAATTAATTAATTCTTAGAGTTTAGAAAGTGCTTCGCAGGACTGGTGACATTGTATAGAAAGAGTCACCCATTTGAAATGTTATCCAAAAAGGGTCACACCTAAAAAGTATACTTTAAAAAAAAAAACACTGGATAGGCTTGGTATTTCAGTAGTTTTTAATTTTGTCATTTCTCGTTGCCAAATAACAAAAGACCAGTGCCCTTTCCTGGGAACATGATGAATAAGACATCAAACTTGTACCACGTATTTTTCTTCATTTCGTTATGAGTCCTTGATTGACTTGTGCTCTCTCTACTTTGATGTGACCTGTATTAAAGTGTTCTATATCAGGATAAGTCCCAAGTTTACATAGTATTACATTAAGCTGCACATATCCATCCATCCATTATCCAACCCGCTGAATCCGAACACAGGGTCACGGGGGTCTGCTGGAGCCAATCCCAGCCAACACAGGGCACAAGGCAGGGAACCAATCCTGGGCAGGGTGCCAACCCACCGCAGGACACACACAAACACACCCACACACCAAGCACAAACTAGGGCCAATATTAGAATTGCCAATCCACCTAACCTGCATGTCTTTGGACTGTGGGAGGAAACCGGAGTGCCCGGAGGAAACCCATGCAGACACAGGGAGAACATGCAAACTCCACGCAGGGAGGACCCGGGAAGTGAACCCAGGTCCCCAGGTCTTCCAACTGCGAGGCAGCAGCGCTACCCACTGCGCCACCGAGCTGCACATATGTTTTATACATTCTTTTCAGACCTCGACAATCTAAAAACTGATGATGAATTAATTGAAAAATACTGTTGTGCATTTGCTTTCTTTACATTTTTCCAAGTAAAACAGGGTATTAATTCATGTAATGAAAGAAAATATGTCATATTGCAATACAATGCTGAACAGTTAAGTCAAAGCATAACATTATTTCTGTCTCCCACTTTTTTGTCACTGTCACCTTTACAGTATATTAAAAAGAAAAGTAAATTAGTAACTTGTCATGTTTACATGTTTATGTTTTCTATATA
This sequence comes from Erpetoichthys calabaricus, assembly GCF_900747795.2. NCBI lineage: Eukaryota > Metazoa > Chordata > Cladistia > Polypteriformes > Polypteridae > Erpetoichthys > Erpetoichthys calabaricus. The sequence goes on along the minus strand of NC_041399.2, from coordinate 83,858,015 downwards.
AATAGTGAACTTTGATAAATGCTTACCAGATTGTAAAAATGTTTTTAGTTGTTAGCTTTAGAGTTAATTTAATTTTATATAATTTTGTATAAAATAGGGCATTTTTTCAAGTCTGGTAGGTGGACTGGGCATTTTTTAGGCTGAGCAAGGTGAGGTGGCATGCCAGCAGAGTAATGTATGGTTTGTAATAAACTGTTTATTAATCAGTAATGCTTCTTAGGGTGTTACTACAAATAAAGCTGCTAAAGGATTAGGGGCTATTGTGAATCTAATTCTGATTTTAATCAAAAGTAGGTTAAGCAGGGGATATCCCCAGAGAACATATTTCTTAAATAATTATTTTGCCATTTAAAAATGTATACTGTTTGCATGGATTATATGCAGTGGTACAAATCAGAGTACATACACAAAGTATAAAAGTACATTAATAGTCTTGTATTTGTGTGTGACTTTGTTTGACACTCTTTCTTTTTATAATGATTTATAGCTACACTTAGTCAATATTTTACATAAGGTGGAAAATGAAAACATGTTTTGCACTTGTGTATGATAAAAAGCAGTTTTTAGTGTTTAACCCCTTCACCGCTCTCTGCCGGATATATCCGGCACCGCTGTTTTAATGCTAACGCCTTACTGCCGGAATTATCCGGCACATTTGCCTATGGTTATATGAATGCCTGGCAAGTAGTATAACTGACGGTTTGGCGTGGGTATTATTACTACGTTGTATTTCGACAAGTCTGTGGTTGTTTTGGCCGGTCATGTGACGTGATTCGCATGTAACAGCTGTGAATATGGCGAAACGTAAACTGACTTCAAGTGAGGCTTTGCAGGCGATTTTGGACAGTTCTGATCATGATTGTAGCAGTTCTGAAGAAGATTTTAGTGACAGTGATGAGCAGCAACGTGCGCTGCATGATATTGTGAATGAAGACGCATCGGATGACGGCGCTGAGTGGGTGTATCCCCAGCATCTCAGCTGGGCTGCTGCCCGAGGTGAACTACCTTTTCTGCATTCGTTTGAGGGAACGTGTGGCTTTATTGTTGATGTAAACAATTACACTGCTGAGCAGTTTTATGAGCTGTTTGTGTCACCTGATTTGATTAGACATTTTGTTCATCAGACAAATCTGTATGCAGCACAGTTTATTGAGAAAAATCCCAATTTACCTCCACATTCCCGTGTTCGTGATTGGTTTGACACTGATGAAAACGAAATGAAAAAATTCATTGGGATTTTGAGTTTGATGGAATAATCAGAAAACCAGATATTGAGATGTACTGGTCTACAGATCCTATGTATGCAACACCTATTTTTGCAGCTGTCATGACACGTAACCGATTCTCTTTGCTGCTGAAATTCTTTCATTTGAATGACAACAGAAACGAGCCAGATAAGAAAGATCCAAACCGCGACCACTTGTTCAAGCTACGTCCTTTGATTGAATCATTTATTTGAAGCATTTCAGTTGCCCTACATGCCAGACCGTCAGTTGCAGTTGATGAAAGTTTATTGTCGTGGAAGGGCCGCTTACAGTTTCGACAGTATCTACCATTGAAAAGGGCACGGTTTGGTATCAAGATGTTTTGCTTAGCTGAGAATTCAGGTTACATTTATAGATTTCGTGTATACACTGGCAACTTGCACAACATTTAGTGGTCAATACTGCTTGAATAAATGTAAAAAATGTAAAAAAAATGTAAAAAAGTAAAAAAACAAAAATTGTTCAGATTTCGCCTGGCTTGGGGAATATTTAGGGAGTTGGCGGTTAAAGGGTTAAGAAGTGCATTATAAAGAGTGAATATCTGAGGAATTTTTGTATTTGAAGTTTTAGTATTGTTCATTCCTGGAGACGGTGTTGCCATAGTGCGCAGCTACTGAAAGTAGATATTATATATTTAACTAAAGTTACAAGAAAAAGTTTGAACCTTTTGGAATTACCTAGATGTATGGATTAATTACTTGTAAATATCTGGTCTACTCTTCAGCTAGAGCATCTATATCTTCAAATCATCAGTAACCTTTTTTACAGGAGTTTAACTTTTAAGGCTGTATGAACAACATTTTGAGAGATTAGAAGAGAGAATATTAATTGTAACATCATTTCATTTTACATGTAACTTGTTTTTAGGCCTTGTCAAAGTATTACTAAATTAATTGTACAGTTTCCCTAATTTTAATACATGTCACATTTACTGTGATTTAAAATATGCCATATTTGTAAACTAAATCTGAAGAAACTAGGAAAGTTGGAACAGAACATGCAGCAGAAGACCTAAAACACTTTTTATGAGCAATGGTTAAATGTTGCTTCCTTAAAGAACAGTAGAAAATCCAGTAATAATGATTTGACGGTGCAAAGAAGTTGTAAAAAATGGTCTTGTAGGCATGTTTCAGCAAAGAAACTATTCTTGCATAAAAGCTGGAAGAAAAGATGATAGTACTCTGCCTTTTGAATATCAACAGTTTTTATCTCATTGACTAGAATGGGTGAGGCACCAACCTGAGACTTGTTGGGCTGCCTTCACCTGACTTCTGTGGTCTTTCACTGGTTGCTGGTGGTCCCTCTACCCCCTCCTTATTACTTGGGAAGGACTTGGGCACCTTGCAGTCTTGTTTTAAAACCACAAGAGATTATTGTTTTTTATTGTGTCAATGATTCTTTATGTTTGCTCTAATGTTATATAGTGTTTCTTTATCAAAGAAAACATTAATTGTCCAGATTACTAGTTTAAAAATATTTTTCTTGAGTGGCCTAATCTTTGCACAATGCTGTATATACAGCCAGTAAACCATATGTGTTACATGTATTGCATAATGTATTATTTCACATTCTACTTATTATTTTGTCTTAGATTTCAATGTGTTTCATATTTGTCAAAATATTTTTTTCAGAAGTCTCATTGCCTGCAGAAGAACTACTTAGGCTTAATTAGTCAATTGTGCTCTACTTTTCAGTCAGCAGATGTGCCTGAACACAATATATATCAGAGTGTGGTACTGTCAGCCAAGCCTGAGGTGTTGGAAATGGGACAGCAACCTGAAATAAAGTATTTACCAGTCAGAAAAAGGCACCAGGTGAAATCAAGCATATTTTTCTTTCATTTTTATATATGTATAAATGAAGACTATTTTGGTAGGAAAAAATCATAAATGATTTTAAAATATTTAAATCGTAATGTATATTTTTTATTTGTGAATTATAACATTCTGAGTAGAAACATTTTTGAATTATTAGTACAACCTGAAATCTAGTTAAGTCCTTTTGAAGATCTTCAAATGTAAAATTTTGACTATGAAGCCCTTCTTTAGTAAAAACATTCTTTGAAATAAAGGGCCAATATGTGCAAAAATCATTATATTTAGAAAATTTGATGCATGTAATAAATTTAGAAAACAGGAAAAATTAAATGCAACAAATCTTTACAACAATACATATCAGTGGTTTACAATTCTTTATTGAAATTGCAGCCTTTGTTGATTTTAAAGTGAAATCAAGACAAAACATGTCAGACCTTTTTAGTGAACAATATGTAAGTAAAAATTAGTGTTAAGTTTTGGAAAAATAATCAGAAACAAGAAAATGTAAAATGTCTTGATTGCAAAACACACTTTATAATGAGAATTATAACTGTTCATAATTAGACAATCAAATTTCAGATAATATACAAGGGTAATTTGCCCTTACTTGGAATCTACCTTTGTTTATGATTAGCCCTGCATAAAATCAAATATTTCTATAGGATTTGCTTGATGGTTTATTATTTGCACAGAGAAGAAATAATTTTGGTTTATTTAATTTTATTGGTAAAAAATGTTCACATCAGAAGAGACACTTAAAATAATTTCATTACATACATTACTTGATGGAACACTGGAAATACCTTCATTAACAAGTGAAGCAAATTTGGCATTACCATGACATCAATTAGCAAAGGTTAGGATTCCTCTTGAGAAGTGATGATTGGGCAAATTAAAAACTAATCTGGGTGGATGTTACCAAGAAACTAACAGAAACTTTAAAAGAGCTGTAAGAATGTATGTCAGTAACTAGTTACTCCTGGATATTACAACCGTTTTGTATTCTCCATACATTACATTTAGAGGTAAGAAAAAATCCCAAAACAATGTTTCGCACAAAGTGACACAACTCTTTATCTGAAGAACACAGTATCTACTGATAAAATGGTGGTGGTGTTATCGTAATATGGGGCCCATTCTTTTCAACCTGACTTGATCTGACCTATTGTCAGGATAGAGGGAAAATGAACAGCTTCAAATTTCAAGATATTTTGGCACTAAATCTGCTGCCTTCTGTCAGAAAGATCATTTTAAAGCTGAATTTCACACTCAATATGACAATATGCGAAGGCAGACAGCTAACTCAATGTAGGAATATCTTAAAGAAGACCACTTAGCACTCTGACATGGCCCAGATCAGAAGCCAAACCTTAGGTCTGTATTACAAATGGATTTACCTAAAGCCATCTGGTGGAATCTTGATGATACTTGGTTTCTGACTTTTAATTGCTGCCCGTGCCTGGAACAAAATTTATTTATATTTATCAATGCAGGCTAATAAGGCTAAAATTGTAACCATCCTGGAGTCTTGTAATTTCCATTTTTGAAATCTGAATTCCAACTTTAACTAATTAAAGATATTTACATCAGAATAATAAAATTATCTTGTTAGACTGTAAAAGCAATTCCTGAGCTGATACATAATTATTTTAAAATCTTCAGCCAGCTATCATGATCACAAAACATACCAAGGCAAAAATGGAAAAATATGCTCTAAACCTAGCAACATTTAACTCTTACTTAATCTTTTCAGTCACTCTTGATGGTGATCTCATCAGACCTTCGTCTGATGCAAGGAACCTTGGTGTCATTTTTGATTCCTCCCTTTCTTATTCCACCCACATAAACCACATTAAGAAGCTTTCTTACATTCACCTCCGTAACATATCCCGTGTTCGCTCATTCCTCTCCTTTTCTAATGCTGAGAAACTTGTGCATGCTTTTATCACATCCTGCATCGATTATTGTAACTCGCTGCTGGCAGGTGCCCCTTCTAATCTTATATCACAGCTCCAGTTGATTCAAAACTCTGCTGCAAGAGTCCTTACACGAACCAGCAACAGTGAGCACATCACACCCATCCTGCTTCGCCTTCACTGGCTCCCAGTATCTTACAGGAGTAGGAGGTTAGGAGCACACACTGATACAGTGCATTGCCGCACCCACCACATGACAAACCAACTCAGGATCCCAGGTTAGGACCCAAGTGCAGCCATGCAACGGGTGATACCTCAGCACAACACTAGTTCAGGATTGAATATAAAATACTATTAATAACCTACAAATCTTTAAATGGTCTTGCACCGGACTACATCAGTGACCTTCTAATTCACTATGCTCCTGACCTACTAAGTTCCTCTGATTCTGGTAATCTTGTGCCTCACACTAACCTGCACTCTATGGGTGACAGGACCTTCAGCTCCATAGCACCCAGACTTTGGAATGACATCCTGAAATTAATTAGATCAGTTGACTCCATTCGTTCTTTTTAAAAACAACTTAAAACTCCTCTATTTAGAAATGCTTTTAACTTAACATTTTGCCCTTTTTTTCAGTTTTACTTCTCTGTCCAGGTGATCAGGATAATTTGTGTGTCTGTTATATCACAAATTAGATTATTTGTTGGGTTTTCTTTTAGTATTGAATTTAGTATTTTACTCTGGTTTATTGTCCTTTATTCTATTTGATGCTTTGTTATCTGTTTCATTATTTTATTTAGGAAAATATATGTATCCAATGTTACATATACCCTGCTGTTATTTCTAAGACTCTGTAAAGCACATTGAGCATGGGAAAGTCGCTATATAAATAAAATGTATTCTTATTCTTATTAATGTTTAACTTAACTTTTAACTGTTACTCCTAATGCTTTCTTTCTTCTTGGTGCAAAGAAGCACATGTTGTAAACTCCAGACTCTTTTAAACTAAAAATAGTAATTGTCAGTTTATAGGTGCCAATTTCCCGAGCATATAGATCATTCACTTAGTCACTTCAATCACGTTACGGATGAACCTGTTTTTTCGAGTGTGAAAGTGTTGAAAGCAGTTTAATTTTGAACATCTCTCTTTATGTGAGTAATCATATCTGGATTGTTAACTCCCTAATTCCGTTTAATTTTTGAGAACATTTTGAAGAATTGTATTGGGTGCCAGAAATTTGGTACTGGAAAAGTTGCAGAAATCTGGTTAGGTTTCATTTGGAGCAGAGCTCTGTATAAGTCAGTGTGATCAGGAGGGGGTGGGGTATTGGGTGTAAAGTCTTGTTTATTATGAATATGTTCTTCTTAAGTTTGCATATGCTGGATTTATGTCCAAGTGTCTGTTGATGGCGTTCTCATTTGATAGCCAAGTTTCGGCCAGCTCTCTGGCACTTTTAGTACTGGCCTTAAATTTTACTTATACATTGTCTCAGTTAAATGTATGTCCTGTTGATTTAGTATGCGTATAGATCAATGATAGTGAGTCCTTTCTTCTGACGGCGTTGCGATGTTCCTGTACAGTAATCCATCCTCTATCGCAGGGTTGCGTTCCAGACCCCCCCGCGAAAGGTGAAAATCCGTGAAGTAGAAACCCATATGTTTATATGGTTATTTTTATATTGTCATGCTTGGGTCACAGATTTGCACAGAAACACAGGAGGTTGTAGAAAGACAGGAACTTTATTCAAACACTGCAAACAAACATTTGTCTCTTTTTCAAAAGTTTAAACTGTGCTCCATGACAAGACAGAGATGACAGTTCTGTCTCACAATTAAAAGAATGCAAACATATCTGGAACGCAACCCCCGCAATAGAGGAGGGATTACTGTATTTTAATCTGTGATTTTTTTAATCTCTGATTATTGTACCCATGTTTACTTTTAGGATGGCCTTAATACGTTTCTTTAACTGTTCTAAATGTTACATTATTAAGAACATACCTCCTGTGCAAGGACGTGCGGTCAGGGGAGGCAGGTGAAAGTAAAAAAAAACTAATAATGAAAACATAAAATAAATTTGCCC